>NC_080605.1:20498523-20849444 GCF_027887145.1 Ammospiza caudacuta
TTGGATTTTGTGAATTGTGGACACCAGAGTGTCCCAGGTGAGCCTGGAATCAGAGGGGTGCTCTGAGAGAGAGAGGGATCCCATCCCATTATCCCATCCCGTTATCCCATCCCATTATCCCATCCCATTATCCCATCCCGTTATCCCATCCCATTATCCCATCCCGTTATCCCATCCCATTATCCCATCCCATTATCCCATCCCGTTATCCCATCCCATTATCCCATCCCATTATCCCATCCCGTTATCCCATCCCATTATCCCATCCCGTTATCCCATCCCATTATCCCATCCCATTATCCCATCCCGTTATCCCATCCCGTTATCCCATCCCGTTATCCCATCCCGTTATCCCATCCCATTATCCCATCCCATTATCCCATCCCATTATCCCATCCCGTTATCCCATCCCATTATCCCATCCCATTATCCCATCCCATTATCCCATCCCGTTATCCCATCCCGTTATCCCATCCCGTTATCCCATCCCGTTATCCCATCCCGTTATCCCATCCCATCCCATCCCTTTGGATGGAGCAGGAATTGCATTTTCTGTCCCTGAACTTTTGCCTCTGATGACTTCAATAGTACAATATTTTCCAAAATGGATTATATTATCTCAAACTCAATATATAACCCCAAACTGAATATATTATCCCAAAAATTAATGATAATTTTAAACAATGTTAACTGTTGTTAATGTTATTTTTTGAATTCAGAGTTTTCCACTCCCAGACCTGTTTGTTCCCATGTTTTTATTCCAGTGTGGAGCAGGGATCCATTGGCACTCCCTTGAAGTAATTTAAACCTCTCAAAATTGACCTTTATTTCATTTACCAGGATGGATAAATATTCTCAGAGACTTCTTTTCCAGATATTAAAATATTATTAAAATATGGCTATTTAAATTATCCAAAAATAAGAGAAGAACCTTCTAATGCAATTTTTAACTTGCACAAATTTAATTTGCACAAATTATATACAAATTTGATTTATATATAATTCATTTAATTGGAATATTCCAGATTTAAAAACACTGCAATGCTTTATTTGAGTTGCCCAGTCACAAATTAATCCAAGGGAGGAATTTTTCCCTTCCCCAGTCCAGAAGCAGCAGAGGGCAGTAGCATTAAGATGATGCTGAGCTGTTTTCTGAAGGAATGAGAGGGAATTTGGAGGGGGGGAAATGTGGAAATTCTGTGCTCCTGCTCCTGCTGCTGTGGAATTCCAAAAGGTTTTCCCAGTTCCAGCCCAGCTCCTGGAATAACACACATGGAGAAATTCTTGTTACCAGAAAAAAAAATCAATTAAAAACTCAGTGCAGCTCAGCTGGAGCTTAAAAACTCCTCGATTGGTTTGGAAAGAAATTAATTATTATTGTTAACTGATAGTTCTTCGGGAATTGTTGTAAATTGTCCTAAATTTGTTCCTGGCTTTTGGAGCAAAAAGGAAAAGAATAGTTTGGAAACAATTGTGCTTTGTGCAAACTCTGTGAAATCCCAAATTTATCTATTTATGGATAAATAAAAGTGTTTAAATATTTAATTATACTTAAATAGAAGCTTTTTACAGGCAAGATTTTTTGTGTTTTGTTGAGGATTTTTGTACACAAACTTTTTAACTTGGTGTTCGTAGAGCTGGTCCCCACTTTGTCCCTCAGAGTAATTAATCCAAAACACAAAACTCACCCTATGTAGTTCTGAAAACTTAATTTTTAGGTAAAATAGTATTTGAGCAAATGAAAAATGGAGAAAATTTCTTTTAAAGCACTCCTAAAACTTAGAATTAAAACAGGTTTGAGGGAAAATTTTCTGATTGGTGATCAGTACCATTCAAAATATTTCCAGCAAAATTAATGTTGTAAGGAAAAAATGAATATTTCTCTTAAATCTGGCTTAAAAATGAAGTGCAATAAAATATTTCTATCTACACTTATGTATGTAACACAGATTTCTGCATGGTTAATTTGTAGTTTCACTGCAGAATTTAGGATGGGTTTGGAGAAAGTTTGCACTTAATTTGGAAGCTTAAAACAGGATAAAACAGTGCCCAGGTGGAGAAAAACTGAAACAAATTGGGCCCATAAAATTTTATTATTAATTTTATTATTAATATTAATATTAATATTAATATTGTATCAATGTTACCACCATCATAATAATAATCATCATGATAATCATTATTTTATTTCAGTGATTTTATTTTTAGTATTTTATTATTTAATTATATCAACTAATTTTATTATAATTAATATTAATAATTTAGTTATAAATGATAGAATTCCTCTACCCCAGCACAAAGGACAGACCTGCAGTGACACCCAACCAAACAGAAAATAAGGAAAAACCTTTTTTAAAATAAGGAGAGTCTGCTTGGAAAAATAAGGAATTTGGATGGGAAAAGACATTTTCTGCAGTTTCAGAACTGAGGTGTTGAACTGGAAATGCCGTTTTTGCTCCATGCCAGAGTGGATCCATCTGGGCCAGGTGAGGGAGGCTGGGCTGGGGCAGAGCTGTGCCCTGGATTTCCAGGATTTCTCCTTTATGGCCGCAGCTTTTCCCCTCTCCAGGTCCCTGTCCCAATCCCAAGTCCCTCTCTCACCTCCCAACTTCTCCTTTTTCTCTCCCTTTCTGATCAAAATGCACAGAGAGGTGGCAGAATCTGCTTTCATTTTCATTTGATATCAAACAGGAATTTATTTTATCCCCCCAATGACTTTTTTCCATTTGTGGAAGGTTCTGGCTGCTGGGAGGAATGAGCAGAGGTGATCTGTTAATCTCTTACAGGCAGTTCTTTGATAGTCCCTCAGTTCCCAGTGATCTGTGCTTGTAAAACAAGATTTTTTAATGAAGCCTTTGGAAAAGGGGAATATTTTCTGCCTGTTTTTTGATTTTTCTCCTCAGAGAAAGTGGGTTTGTTCCATTAAAATTCCATTCAAGCAGACAGGAGCATTTATAATGCTCCAAAGAATACCTTCTCTATTTTGGAATATATTATGTTCTTTATTCACCCAAATCTTGTTTTAATATTGCTGTAAACTTAATAAGAAGAGATGAGATAGGAAGTGATAATCTTTTAAATATAAGGGAAAATCATTTTCTCCACCTTGATAGGAGGCAGAGGCCTAAGCTGCCTCTTATTAGAGCTGTTGCTAATAAAAATCTCTGCTTGTAGGCTGGCAGTGCTCACAAAGCTATCAGGGCTCATCTGGAGAAATCATTTCTTTTTTGTTTTGTTTATTTTTTTTTCCTGCTCTTCATTTATGATTTTTCTCATCACGTGATGCCAGCCCTGTCCTGATGCTCCACGTTTCCCTTATCCCATCCCTGTGCTCCACTCTCATTTATTTGGAATTTTTGGGGTGTGTGGAGCATTCCCTGCCTGGGAATCACTGCCCACACCCCAATCCCAAGCCAGGGGGGATTTAGGGATTTTGAAGCTGGAGAAAAGGAGCTCAGGGGAAATTCCCTCTCCCTTCCCACTGCAGGAAGCCCCAGGGAATCTGCTCAGGGTTCCCACATTTAGTGTGGCAGGGTTAAATGGCATTTTGGGCTGGACACAGCTTTGGGAATCTGTGATGGCTAAAAATGGGAAATGGCTCCTCTTTTTCATCTCCTCTCCATTAAAAAAGTGGATTTTTGCCAACTTCAGGCACCAAACCATCCCTTTTAAATCTAAACCTCACCTGAAGGATCAGTTTCTCTTTTTCAAAGCAGACCTGTGTGATTTACAGAGATTTTGAGCAAGGCAGTGTTAAATGCAGAGAAATTTGACAGTTGATTGACTTTTGTTTGTGTTCAGAGATTTAATCCTTCACGTAGTTTGACTCCATTTCCAGCCAACTTTCCAGAATCCTTCAAATATTTCAAACTAACTGAGCAATAAATAAATGTTATCTACAGAATTCGGATAAACTGAAGAAGGATGATCCAAGATCCTGAATTTGGGATTAGCTTTGCACATCTATTAAAATAAAACTCTACCAGATGAGCACTTTAAGATGCTTAAAGATGATCCTCAGTTGTTTTGTGAAGGAATGAGGGGGGAATTTGGAGAAATGAGCTGCTCCTTGATTTAGCCATTAAAATCCCCCCTCAGCAGCCCAGTTTTAATTCCTGCTCTCAGCTGCTGTTTTCATTAGCTGGGATGGATTTCCTTCATTCAGGGAGGAGCATTTGGAAAGTCTGCTTGGAAAACCATCCTCTGTAGGCATTTCTTTGGTGTTCTGTGACCAGAATTCCTCTTGTGCAGTGAGGGTTTGAGTGCTGAACTTGCTGTGTTTGGTTCCCAGTCTGCTGGGATGAATTGGCTCCTGCTCCATCAATTATCCACTCAGAGCCATCAGTTCCTGCCTGGGCTGGAAGCAAAATCAGAGCTGCTCCAGCCACTTTGATACAAACTCTGGGCTCCCACCAGGCCTGACTGAATGAATCTCTTTGAAAAATTGCCTTTTGATTTTATTTTTTTATTTTTAAATAACTATTTTTATTCTTGAAATCTGTCACTCTGGAATGTTGCTAAATGTTTGTGTTAAGCAGCACGAGTGAGTTCAGCAGGAGGAAGTGTTGGGATTCTTGAATTTCCAGTTAACTCTTGTGGGAGAGAGAAGTGGCACTGCCCAGGAGGGACTCGTCCCACAGGAGAGGTGACAGGGGAATCTGGACAGGGTGACAGGACACAGGGAATGGCTTCAAACTAAAGGAGGGACAGCTTAGATAGGATATTTGGGATAAATCCTTCCCTGGCAGGGTGGGCAGGCCCTGGCACAGGTGCCCAGAGCAGCTGTGGCTGCCCCTGCATCCCAGGCAGTGCCCAAGGCCAGGCTGGACACTGGGGTTTGGAGCAGCCTGGGATGGTGGAAGGTGTCCCTGCCATGGCAGGGGTGGGAACAATGTGGATTTTAAGGTCTTTTCCAACCCAACCCATCCTGAGGTAATCTGAAATCCAGCCCAGCCCATCCTGCATTGAGTTTGTGTGGGGTTTGTGATGCCCCAGTGCCAGGGGTGTGAGAGCTGGGAGGGAAAAATGCTGAGATTGTAGGAAAAAGTCCTAAAAATTATTAGGAATTCCCAAAATTATTAGGACTGTGTTGGTCCTTGAGTTCAGGTCAAGGCCTGACTTTCTCCTGCTCTATTGGAAAATATCATTATACAGAACATTTTTTGAGGTGCTGCACTTGTAAAAACCTTCATTAGAGATGCTCCATTGTGAAGATTTCATTTAGAGGCTTTGCTTTTCTTTGAAGTCCTTTCAAAGGTTAAGATGATTTGCTTCAAGGTGGGGTTATTTTATGGAACAAATCAAATCCTTTCATTTTCCATGTGTTGAGTAATGCCTTGTTCATTTTAATGGGAAGCCAGTGGAATCCATTTGGAGTCTGCTGTCAAAGTTGATTTCTTTCAACCTCTGTCCTTGATCTTTAAAAGAGCAGAATTTGGTCTCACTGATGACAGTTGGATAATGAAAAAGGAATGACAGCCCTGCAGAGCCAGAGCTTTCCAGAGTGAACATTCCATGTTTTTAACAGTTTTAATCTTATTTCCTGTTCCATTAATCAGGCTGAGCCAGATTGTTTTGTAAGTATTTATTGTTCGGTTGTTTTTTCCCTGCCTGAAGTATCAAATAGGAAGAGTTTTCCTTTCAGCCTCATATAAATATATAAATAAATATAAATTATCAAATTACAACAGTGGGATCCAACTGCCCAGATTTTGTCAATACTGAGATTTTGACATTCCTCATTTCCACTCCTTAAATTATTGACATTTCCAGGGAATTCTGTGGGTTTATCTCTTCGCAATTTCCTATAATGAAACACTCAAATCCTTTAAACTATGGATTAGTGCATAAGTGTAAAAAAGGGAAGTAAATTCCTAAAGAAAATCAATGATATTTAAATGATTCCTTGGTAGTGCATAAGATCTTTTATAATCTGTTTTGCTTTGATGGGAAAACACAAATCAGAAGTTGATGTTCCCAATGATTCTGCATCCATGGCATCCATCAGCCTTAATCCAAACATTTCCAAGCACTGATGATGAAGAAAAGGACTTTAAAAGTCACATTCTTGAGCCTTTGGGCTGGGCTTTATGAGCCAGACCTTGCTGTCAGTACAAGAAGTGCCATTCCTTGGGAATTTTTTCTGAATTCATTCAAATGCCAGATGAATTCCAAATGTTGATTTTTGAGGGATGGTGTTTTCTGTGTCAAGGCAAACATTTTATTAAAATGATAAATGGCTTTGTCATCTGTTTGCATTTTGCCTGTAATTATGATTAAAGCAGAAATTTGTACAAAATGTTTGAATGAACTAAAAATCACTGGGTTCTTTTTGGCCCAGCAGAGTGCAAAAACCAAAAGCTACAAAATTTCCCAGACTTCCTTTTTCTTTTCATAATTTGGAAAAGTTTTTTGTTTCAGGGAGAAAAAACTGTAATATCATGGAATCATGGAATAATTTGGGATGAGGGGATTTAAAGATTGAAGGATTTAAAGATTGGGCAGGGACACTTTTCATTTTCACAGATTTTTCCAACCCGCCCTTGGACATTTCCAAGGATGGGACATCCAAAACTTCTCTGGGAAGCTGTAAAAATAGGGAAATATGGTAGCAAAACCACAAAAATAATTGATTTTTCAATATCCAGCCTCAAATAGATCAGAATTAAGTATTCTGTGAGGGGAAAAATGAAAGTAAAAATTATTTTCAACATTAAAAAATAATTAAAAATCCAGTTGGCTTCAGAATCATCCTAAAAAAGGAGGAAGGATTTGGGAGCAGCTGCCTGGGATGTGTTTGGCTCCATGCTCCATTAAATTTTATGGCTGATCTGACATTATCTGCTGCAGAGTATCCTGGCAGCAATCAGCCATTCCAGGCTCTGCTCAGGACTCTGTGTTCAATTTTCTCCTTGGAGTGGGATGCAGGTGGGCTCAGGTGTGTGCCCTGCTCAGCTGTGTGCAGCTGGAATGAAAATCCCAGAAATCAGCAACACTCCTGGCATTTTGTGACCTATTCCTAGAGAAAATTGCTTTAAAATTCAATTTTCCCCCTCATCTCTGCAGATCTGGGCAGTGCAAAGGTCTGAGTGTAACAGACGAGAATTGTTGGGAGAATTTCTCCTTTGAAAGGAAAAAATTGAGAGCAAAAATTGTTTTTTCTGACCAATAAACAAGTGCTGCATGGAATTCAAAGGAGAATTTGAGGGAATATTTGGTGTCAGGACTCTGTGTGCTGCTCCAATTAAACAGAAATATTTTGTCTCGCTGACCAAAGTCTGACAATTAATTAAATGAGCTGGAGGTTAGCACAGAGTGAGATCCTGGAGCATCCCAGAGAATTCACATTCCTCAGCAAGGGAGGTGGTTCTGGCTGGGATATTTTGGAATACAAACATTTTCTAAGCACTCGAACCATCATAGCAGAGTTCAGCCCAGCCCCTGTCAGCGATCAATAAAAATGATGCTCCCTCCATTAGGAAATCCTGGAAATACACTTAAATAGATATTTGTGGATATAAGAGAATCTGGGGGGTGAATTCCAAAGAAAAAGCCCAGGGTTTGTTTTTGGGGCAGGCAGGCAGCAGGAGCCTCTGGGTTTGGGAGCTGACAGTGGTTTTTGGGTTGACAGAAGCCAGTTCCTTGCTTTTACCCAGATTTTTTGGGACTCCAGTACTTTATTCTGTGTGAGCACCTTGTTCTGCATTCAAATTTCCAAGTTGATTTAGAATTATTTTGATGCTGGAGTTGTTTTACCTGTGAAAAACCAGGTAAAAAATTGATTTTCTGCTCTTAGTAGGATCTAGAACTGCCTTGAGAATGAGATTGAATAAATCCTTCATTTTTATCCCATTCTTTTACCTTTCTGAGCTGCTCTTTTCAGGTCAAACCTCAGACTTTCTCCACTCCTACATTTTATTTACAATATTCATCCATATGTTTAATCAGGGCTTGGTTTCTCCCTCAGGAGGGTTTTTGACATCTTTTTTCTTGAGTTGCTCCAGGAAAAATTTGGCTCCTGAAGGATCTTCCTGCGTTGGTTTGGCTCCCCTGGTCTGTGTTCTTTACCCATCCAAGGCTGCCTGGCTCCTGCTGGAATTCCACTTTTAGGGGACAGCTCCCAAAGACCTCCCAGCTCTTTGTAAATTCACAAAATTTGGGATTTGGGCAACTCCTGTGTGTGGTGATTCCAGGGAAAACCTGGAATCCAGAAAAGTTCTGGCTCAGCAGCAGAGATGTGATCTCACGTGATGACCTCATGTAGAAATCACCACGTTGGAAAGAGATCAGAAAACACCAGGATGCCACTGGGGTTCTTCTGCTCATGTTCCACGTGCTGCTTTGATATTCCCGTGCTGCTTTGATATTCCCGTGCTGGTGGTGTTTCCTCTGAATTATTTGAGGTCATTTTCCTCATCAAGATCAGATTTTTCATCATAAATCAGCTCTGTCATGTTCTATAATCAGTCCTTCTCCCACAGCTTCACATGGGAGCGATGTGAGAGCTCCAAAATCTTTATTTCAGGAAAAATCTGCATTGTGCCAGCCCCCCCCTTCACCAGCAAGGTGCAATATTTGGGGGACGGCACTTTTAAAAGCTGAATTTTTGGGACAAAATACACAGGGTGAATTTTGAGTTATTTTGAGTTTTTCTTGTGAAGCCAACTTGGAACAGGAAATACAATTTTAAAAAAGCCCAGCCTAAATGTGCACATGTGATTTTTCAAGGATTTGATTGATGCCTGAATTCCATGTGGTCCAAGGCATACAAGGAAAATTGAGGGATATCCTCAGTGGGAGAGCAGAGGATGTGAAACATGCACTGGAGTGAAAATCTGGTACAGGAGAAAGTTGAAGCAAGAATGGACTGAGCCCAGCTCCAGGGAATAGGGCTGGGCAGGAATTGCTGCTTTGGACACACTTGAGCCACTTCATTTTCTTTTAAAGGAAAGGAGGTGACTGGGACATTGGGTCAGAGAAAGGGGAGCAGTGCTGCGTTCCTGGAGCATCTGAAACACCAGGAGATGCAGTTTTACCCCCTGAGGCAGGAGGTGCTAAAAGTGCCTGAAATCACAGGAACCCCTGGGACTGAGCACAATTCCACAAGTGTTATTTCAGTTCTGAAGGGTTTTATTGTTTCTGTGGTGAGAGATGAGCTTGTGATAACGAGCTCATGGGAGAGCCTCAGGAGGAAAGTGCTCTTTTAACCACTGAGATTTTCCATCAAAGCAAGGCACTGGGTTAGGGATAAAACTGTGGCTGCAGCTCCAGAATCATGGAATGGTTTGGGCTGGAAGGGACCTTAAAATTCATCCCATTCTACCCCTGCTATGGCAGGGACACTTCCAGTGTCCCAGGCTGCTCCAGCCTGGCCTTGGGCACTGCCAGGGATCCGGGGGCACTCATCTTCTCTGGGAATTCCATCCCAACCCCTCCCCACCCTCACAGGGAGGAATTCCTTCCCAATATCCCATCTATCCCTACATTCTTTCAGTTTAAACCTGTTTTCTCTCATCCTGTCATTCCATGCCCTTGTCCAAGTCCCTCTCCAGGTCTCTCAGAGCCCTTTAGGTGCTGGAAGGCTGCTGGGCTTGAGGAGGAATTCCAAATATTCCAGGAAAAAAGACCTGGAGCCACAAACCACTGGATCAGAGAGCTGGAGCCGAGCAGAAATAGACTTGTGAAATTTTTCATTTTGAATAATCCAGCAGCTCTTCCTCCTCATGAGGACGGGAGGGTCACAACAGCATCCCCTGAGAGGCACAATTATATTTTTATTTGTGTTTTAATCACTTTAAACCAGACGGTTTTGTCAGATTCTCATTGGAGTTCAGCTCAAGCCCTGTTGAGTTTTGCAGCCTGGTTTTGCTCACACAGAGCAGCCATGGCCAAGGGACAGCCCAGGGGGACAGCTGGGGCTGCCAGAAGGATTTCTGGCCTGGGTTCATGTTTGTTGGGATCTGTAGTGTCGGGTTAGAAAAATCTCTGTTGAGCCTGAGCAGCGCTGTCACTATTTTGGAAGTGCTCTCAGATGGGAGGGGTGATAAATAATGCTCTGCAATGGTGGGCAGTGCTCTGGGAAGGGCCACATGGACCAGGCAGGAGGTGCTGTGGGGTTCCAGGCCAGGCTGGGACACAGGGAGAGGTCTGGAGGCAGAAGGAAAGGAGGATCCTGGAATGGGGTGAGCCTGGGGCAGAGCAAAGAGTGAAAGCAGGGAGGGGAAGGAAGGAGCACTGATTTTCTGTGTGTTCAAAAGAAGTGTGAAATCTCTGGAAAGAACCTGAGTTGAAAATTTCAAAAAGGGACCAGGGAGAAATCTTCATGGGAGGCAGCAAATCCATGGGGTGGATGTGGGAACCCTTTGGAGAAGCTCAGCAGAGGGTGCAGAAAGGTCACCCTGGAGGTGCAGCTGCCACTCCTGGGCTGGCCTAGACAGGGGAGAGATGCAGAAGAGATTCCTATGTCTGGATCAGCAGCCAAGGAATGTGAGGGATAAAGATAACTTGTGGGATAATTATAAATCCACAAATTCTTCACCCTGCTCCCCCCAAAGCAATGAGACACAGGAAGCACCAGGACTGAGACAGGACCAGAATGGTTTAAAATTTCTGCCTTTTTTGTATTTTACCTCAGTGTAATCAGGAGCCAGAGCTCAGGAACTGGGGTGTGGAGTTGGTGTAGAATCAGGAACTGGGGTGTGGAGTTGGTATAAATAATTGTTCACCAGTGCAGTGGAAAGGAGGAGGAGGAGGGGGCTTTGGCGGTGCTGCAGCTCTGGGAAAAGTTTCCATCTTCCCTGGGAGAGTCCAGCTTAGGCCTGGCCATGAGCTGGCAGTGCCAAGGAGAGCAGATGGGTGATACCCCTGTGGAATATGGGGATTGCTGTTTGGACTGCTGCTCCAGGACTCCCAGTGAAGCACAGAACTGGGACACACTGGGTGTTTGCAGCCGTTGTTCCTGCAGCTTTTGCCAAGAGCTCAGTGGAACAAAGAGCAGAGTTAAATTTAGTCCATGACAACCTGATCAAAACCAACCCCACAAAGGCAGAGCCTGTCCAGCTCCAGGCCCAGCGTGGCCTCTGGAGCTGCCAGAGCTACCACAGAGTTGGGATCTTGTGGAAAATCCTTCCAGCTCTTGCAGCAGGAGGCTGGAGGCAGCTGCTCTGCTGCTCTCCTGTGTCAGTGTGAGCTCAGCTGGCCTGGGAATGCCTCAAGATTTTATTTAAGGTAGAAACCCAGGGGTTTTGTGGAATGGTTTGGTTGGAAGGAACCTTAAAATTCATCTCATTCCACCCCTGCTTTGGCAGGGACACCTTTCACCATCCCAGGGTGCTCCCAGCCCTGTCCAACCTGGCCTTGGACACTCCCAGGGATCCAGGGGCAGCCACAGCTGCTCTGGGCACCTGTGCCAGGGCCTGCCCACCCTCACAGGGAACAATTCCTTCCCAAAATCCCACCTAACCCTGCCCTCTGGGAGTTTAAACCCACCCTATCCATGTAGAAATTCCTGCTGGTGTCCAACCTGAGCCTGCCCTGGCCCAGCCTGAGGCCATTCCCTCTGCTCCTGTCGCTGTTCCCTGGAGCAGAGCCTGATCCCCCAGCTGTCTCCTTGTGGCAGGAATTTTTAGGGAGCAGAAAGCCCCCCCAGAGCCCCCTTTTCCCCTCACGGCTCCAGCAGTGGCACAGAGCATTTTCCTTCTCAAACAGGAATAACACAACCACAGAAGTTGCAGAGAATATTCCACATTGTGTTGGTGCTGGGGCTGAAAGGTTCTGGAATTGCTGCTCAGCTGGAACGTGCTGGGAATGCTGCTCAGCTGGGCCTTGGAGCAGAGACGTGATGTTCAGGCCTTGGAACAGCTGGGCTGGAGCCTGGGCAAGGTGCTGGGAAAGGCTTCCTTCATCCCAGAGCCAGCTGGAGAGGACAGCCCTCACTCCAGCCCTCACTCCAGCAATGGTGTCAGCACTGAGGGAACACAAACCACCACACAAGGTCCAGCTCCATTTTCTTTTGAGCTGCTCCTTTAATTCAGGAGAACCAGCCCTGCCAGCTGTGCACAACCACCTGTGTTATGCTGTCACTTTTTAAGCTGCCTGCCTCTCCTCAGGAGGAGAAGATGACACTTCTGAAGGCCTTCAGCCTTCATTTCTCCCCTCTAACGAGATCAGGCTGCTGCTGAATATTTCCCCTTGTTTTGTGTCAATTAACACCAGGAGGTTTCTCTCTGAGCAGCCCGGGACTGCCTTTATCTCCTGCATCTCCAGGGCCGTGTTTGTGCATCAATATTTGTCAGGAATTGTCTTCCCCACAGTGATGTGTGGAGCAGATTTTCTTCATTAGGCCCAGCAGTGCTGGAAGATGCAGGATTTCACAAGAGAGTAAACAAAGGCGGGTTTGTGGTGGGGCAGTGGCCCCACGTTCCTGTCAGTCCTGTGGTTCTCATTCCTGCTGCTGCGGCCTCGTTGGGGCGGGCAGGGTGAGCATGGGAGACACCACAAATCTCAGCGTTTCACAGGGAATCATTCCTTCCTTGGAGTCACTTTAATGGAAAACCAGCATCCAACCTGATGAGAAAAACGTGCGAAAAAACCTTTTCTTCCTTCTCTTTTTTGCCTCCTTGAAATGGTTTTTTTTCCAGATTATTTTTAGCCGTGAGCACTTTGAGAAATCTTTGAAACCTCAGAGTTGTAACGTTTGTGGAATTAGAGCACTTGGAGGAGGTTTTTTTTTTAAGGAGCCGTAAAGTTCCAGCCAATTAGAAAAGAAAATTATTTGTGTCTGGGATAGTTTGCTTTAGATTTTAACCAATTTCTGCAGCTTATGGAGGGTTGGGAAGTGGTTGGATTTCCTTCTGAAGAGATAGAACATAATTTCTAATACATTTCACAGCAACATCAGATATTAAAAACATAAGAGGGTTTCTAGCTCAGCAGAGCACTCAGCACTCCCTGGTTTTGCATGCAGCACTGGATTGTATTCCCTCACATCTTCCTCACTTACTTTGTCATTCCTTGGATGTTTACTCTTGATGATTTCAAAACACTGAACAAGTGAAAACCACGAGTTTTTCACCAGTTCACTGAAGATCAATTTAGTGACTCCCATTTGTAAGAGAAATATTGACACACTTTGTTGTTTTAGGACTTGGATTTATGGTTCTTGGGGATGGAATCCATTCCTTAATGCCATATAATCCATGGAGTGTTGGTCACAAAGCCAGAAATTGCTTCTGCTGCCACTGCAAAGTGTAACTTGAGAAAAGTCCCCTCACTGATGGTCTGAGGGAGAACAGCCACCAAAAGTGGTCACAAAAAAAAAAAAAAGTAAAAATTGAGGCTGTTACTGCATTGTGGACCTTCTTAATATGTGATATTTTATCAGTTTAAAAGCTGAGTCAGTCCAAAATGTACATATAAAACATGAACCCACCCAATGTGCAGCCTGTGGCAGGGAGTGGGGGTTTAGATTGCATTTTAGGAAAATTCCCATATGGAGGAGGTTGTAAAACAGCTTCTGTGGGCAACCCTGGGTAGTGGAGGATTCCCCATCCCTGGAAGTGTGAAAAATCATGGATGTGGCACTTGGGACAGGGTTAGTGTGCTGGGTGATGGTTGGTCTTTTCCACTCTTAACAATTCCATGATTCTCCGATTATTGTCCTTGAATTCCTTTTGCCAGGTGGGATTCATTCTGGCAATTTGGAGGAATTTGGGGGCAAAACTGGTATTCTGTAGAAAAACTGAAATGCTAACATTTCTGACTCTGGAGAGGACCTTGGTGCTGCTCTACCCCAAATTCTGGACTTCCCTGGTGCTTTCAGTTTAGTGATGTGACCCTGTTAATAATCAAGAGATTCATTATCTGAATTCCACTTTTGAGTGTAGTTTTTTCTCTCTGAGTGTCCAGAACCAGTTTTTAACTCCATAGGATTATCCCTGGGTTTTATGCAGCAGTGAAAAGAGACCTGGAGCTTGTCCTGTGCCAGCTGAGTTCCAGGGAAGCACAAATGGGATTTTGGTCCCTCAGGCCTTTTTAGTGATAATTTCCTGTGGCTCCCCCATCTACTCCCAGTTTGTTTGGCCTCTCAGGTTGCCCAGTGCAAACCCCACTGATAGTGGCTTCCCTGCACCGTCTCATTTTTAGGGCACCTCGAGCTGTGTAGAAAAAAATCAGGAAATATCCTGTGCAGGAATTCATAAAGACCAAAGAAAATGGACCAAAACTTCCCTTTGATTTACAGCTTTACAATGATTTTCCCCACACAATCTTTTACTCCTCCGTGTCAGGCACTCGAGACAAAATCCTGTCTTTGCTGATGGGACTTGGCCAAAAGTCAGCTGGAAAACTCTGCTATTTATCCATTGAGGAAGCAGCTTTTACAAACTTTCCTGAAGGAATTCAGCTAAGTGTTTTCTTTAAATGAATTTATTTCCAGAGCCACGTTGTTACAACATCTCAGGCTTCTGGAGCTGCTCCTTCCAGCTCCTTGAAGATCTTCAGCAATTAGGCTGCACTGATAAAGCCAGGGGGGCTTATCTTGTCTCTTCTTTTAGCTCAGAGGAAATAATTTGTGCATTTTATCAAGGATAAGAAGTGGGAATTGTGAAATCTGATCCCTCTCCTGCCACTTGGTGACCCAAAGGAAATTGGTTCCCCACAGCGTTTCAGCCCTGCTGTGTGATAGGTGCTGCTGGGCTCATTTTCCAGGGAATTCTGCAGCTCCTCCAGGATTTCAAACCAATCCCAAGCCTTTTTGTGTACCACTTTTATTGAAATAAACTAAAAATGAGGTTATCTGGAGCTTACAATAACTGTGAAATCTTTCTGCTGGAAATCTGTGTGTCCCACTTGTTTGGAAAGATTTTCTCTTCCATTATTCATTACAGGGGCCTTAAAATTATACTCCAGTGACAAAGCCTCTATTTATTTTTAGACAATTGGCATCCACTTCTGGCTGACCTAGAATGTTTCTTTGATGACAATGCCTGTGATCCAGCTGGGTTTGCTGAATGGTTGCATAAACAAAGGCAGATAGTAAAATGTGGGAAAGAAAAGGCTATTTTTATTATATTAGAGACTGTCCAGCCAGCTCCAGGCCCGATTTTAAATGTCATATCTCTAACACTGCACTTCAACTAAATGCCCTGATCATCTCCAGAATATCTCTGGAATTTTATCATTATTGCATTGCAGGGTTAGGAGGAGGCTAAGAGAAAAAAGTTCAGAGTGGAGGTGATCCACAGATAAAGACAATCAGTTTGATATCCAGCCTCTTCCTTCCTGAAGAATGTAGGTTAAATACATGGAACTGGGAGCAAAGTCTGAGCTGGATGTTTTCTGCAGTCCCATTTATTCATTTGTTGGCCAATTCATGTTTCATTGCGGCAGCTTCATTTTTAGTGGATAATAACACTGCCTGTGGGCAGAGAATTCCAGGTAGGAGAACAAACAGAATTTCATTTTAACTCACATCATGGAATCACTGAACAGTTTGGGTTGGGAGGGATAATAAAGCTCATCCTATTCCACCTTCCACTGTCCCAGGTGGCTCCAAGCCCTGTCCAAGCTGGCCTTGGACACTGCCAGGGATCCAGAGCTGCTCTGGGTGCCAGGGCCTCTCCACACTCCAGGAAATCCAAAGGGAGTTTCAGTGCACACCATCACCATCCTCATTTCTCCCAGCAGCTCAAAAAGAAGAGCCTGAAGCAGTTACTGGTGCAAGAAGGTGTCAGAGTGCAAAATCTGGCCACAATTCAAATTCCAGTGTAAATTCAGGGGAAATTTCTGTGTTAATGAGACTTGAGACCAAGTGGCAGAGAACTTCCTTCCATGGACTTACATTGAGGTTCTGCATTATAAATAATAGAGCGGGAAAGAACATCCTGATATTCCAGCTCTGGCCTCTCAGTTGTCGGGGTTAACCTGTGTCAGGGAAGGATTGGTTGGATTTTAGGAAGATGTTCTTCCCTCAGGGAAACTGGAACAGCTGCCCAGGGAATGGTCAGGTAGCAGAGCTCAAGGAGTGTTTGGAATTTTGGGATTGGTGATCCCTGGGATTCCCTTCCAGCTCAGGGTGTTCCATGAGCAGCTGCAGGTTCTCCTTGGAGCTGCCAGCAGAGAAGGAGACCCAGCAAATCCTGGGCTCCTCTGGGTTGTGGCCACACCTTGGGCCAAGGAAAACCATTGCTGCCCCTGGAAAAACCAATGGCACAGCCCAGGAGCTCCAGCAGGAGTTTCAAAAGCAGGAAAATCAGTTTGGTTCCCAGGTTTTTACGTGTCTGGGCAAGGATGTTCGTAGGATGTGTGCATTCCCTAGAAGTGCCCCAGCTTTTAACCACAACCCATCAGCAGAGATTTATTCCTACCCCATAAAACAATGAAAGCACCCAACAATGCTCTGCAGGAGCATCCTAAAATCAGAATGATCCTGTTTGTCTTGGACTGGGAACTTTGCAGAATTTATTTAGGAGCCTTTTTGTTTATCTGTTCAAAACAGCCTTTCAGTCAATGCTAAGCTCGATGGCTTCGGTGTAATTTTCCATGGTTCAGACTTGAAGTAATAAATAAAATGTAATAAGAATAAATTATAAATATTTATAAGGCTATTTTCGGCTTTTATGAGGTTCTTAGGATTTTGAATTTAATATCCCAGCCAAAGCTGCACTCAGAGCTCTTCTCTTCCACATCCAAATGCCTGCTCAGGGCTTTGCAGCCGGATGGAGCTTGGCTGCCAAAGCTTCACCTGTGGGGATGCCAAGGAAAGCATCCAGTGGGACAGAGCAAACACAGGCAGCAAACCTGGCACCCACACCAGGGCACGGAGTTCAGCTCCAGTGCTTCCCTTTGATTCTCCAGAGCTCACTCCCACGGACTGGGACACACCAGGTGTGTCAGAAAAGGTTTTCTGAAAAATATCGGGGAGGAAAAGGGGGAAAAAAGGCAAAAATAATTGTAAGGTTTCTAGAAAAGCTGTTTTTATAAATGATTTTTCTGTGCTTGCATTTTAATAATTAATAATTCCACACAATGTGCTTTAACCAATATTTTCTGTGTTTTTCATTTAAATTTGGGCTTGATTTAGATGGAAAAAATTGTGGGGGCTGGTGCTAAAAAAGCAATAAAGACAATCTTCATTTTTGCTTAATTGAAGGACCCAGTCCTTGCAGAAGGACTCTTGAAGAAGTTGATTACATTCCCTGTTAGTTAATAATAAACAGAGGGTTTGGGACCAGTAGTTTAAGGCCAGGAGTGGCCAAGCCCTCGGTGACACATGAGGCAGGTGCTGGTTGGAAGGAGCTGAGCTTTGAGACCCCAAAGCCAAAGCATTCCGTGGTTCCATGAGGTGTGGGGGTGATGGATCCCAGCAGAGCTCCCACCTCCAACTGGGCAAAGAAGATCCTGTCCCACGAATGGAAAAACTGAGAATTCTCATGTTCCAGAGTTCTCCTGGAAAAAGAGATTGCTGGAGTTCAGTCCATCATTAAACCCCAAATCTACCAAACAGCTGATTTTTCATGTTAACCTTTATTTGGGGAAAGTAATATCCCACAGCCTACGTGGAAAAAAAGGAACCTTTGGCCATACCCTTATTAAAGCTGATTTTTGCAAAGCTTCAATGAATTCCTGCCAAAGAAGAGAGCAGGTTGGATGCTTTTTATTGTTAAGAAATGGGAAAATAACAAATGTTTCCCTGATCCCTGAAGTAATTCATTCTCTGGGTAACATTCTTCATTGATAACTACATTTTTTATTTTGAAGAATGATCCCAAACCAAGCCAGAAGTTAATAGATGAAAGGAAATTTGCAGAAATACCCTACTGAATACATGGTCTCTGTTAGGATTTGCCTGTTTATTAATATCATGCATAAAAGTTTTTAAACCCACGTGGGTGGAAATAGGATTTTAGTGTATTTGTAAAATCCATGGACTTACGTAAAAACACTCTCTAATTTACTACCAGGGTTTTACTGCTGTGTCTAAGCTGAAGGGTTTTGAAAGAGAAATTTTCTTTTCTTGATGTCAAACAGATGTGTTAAAAATATTTTTTATTATTATTTTTAATGTGGATTTTACTGATAGAGGGGATTTTTCCCCATGGATTGAACTTTGTGATTTTATCTGATAGTGATATTTGTCAAACATGGGGGTTATGGGCTTTGAAAAAGTGTTAGTTGGATATTTCTGCAAAAAATCATAAGATAGAGGAGGAATTAAATATTTTTATTCAACTTGATGTAATTTTTCTAATCTTTTTCTCTTTTAGAGAGTGATTAGAAAATTAGATTTTCCCCTGTAGCCACTTTGCAAGGAGAGTCCTCTTGGTGTAAGAGCTTTGAAGACTGAAAGTTTAAATCTTTAATGTCTCAGTGGTGTGGGAGCTGCGTTTCCAGCTGGGTCTGCTTTATTTCAGTGACAATGTTCAGCTCTGCTCAGTAATGCAGGGAGAAGTATGGATTTGGAAGGAGCAGCCTGAAAATTTGAGCAGCAGATAGAGAACTGCCGTGAAGAGGGTGCTCACATTTCAGGGGGAATGTTCAGGATGAGCCATTTTAGAGTGAGGAATCCTCCTTACACTTAGTTTAGCTCCTGCATCACACCCTGAGATAGAGGAGAGCATGAAAGGGGTAAGAATTTATTTTTTAATATTTAATAATTGTGGTTTAGTCTCAGTTCTCCGAGTTGTTTTTTGCTGTGGGGGCAATAAATTCATCTGGCAGGCTGTGAAATCCATATTAGCAGTTTTTAATAGCCTCAGCATTTACCAAAATGAATAATTTGGGGGTTCTTTTTGTTGATTAATTTAGATTTTAATGGGTTATCATTAATATTCCTGTCAGTCCCTTCAGCTGTCAGCAGACATCGTGTGCTGAAGATCGCCGTGGCATCAGCATCAGGAGTTTGGTCACTCCTAAATAAAACTGAGTGGCAGTTCTTAGATGTGGGTTTCCATCCTACAATGAAACCTTTCACTTCTAACTCATCTTTGTGCTGTTCAAATTCCTCTTGGAATTCTTCTTAATTTGCAACAGCAACGCAGAACAGTTGAGTGTTCCGGGAGCCTTTTCCAGTCGTTTCAGTGCCTTCATTTAAAGAATATTCCACCCTTTATCCACGTTTTTTCCCCTTGGCTCTCCCATCCCCTGCATCCTCAGCTGCCCCACCTTGCTCAGGTGGTTCCTGATGCGGATTTTGGAGCCAGGGGATTTCTGTAGTTCGGGAGGAGTGCAAGAGCCTCGGTGGAAATTGGGAAATTAGGATCTGGGAGCGGAGCGGTGCTGGGGGATACACGAACCAGCTGTGCTGCCAGAGCTGGGAAACGTCCCTTTGCATTTGGGAAACACTTCACGTGCTGCACAAAAATGCTGCAAAGCTGAAAAGTGTCTTGTGATGCTGAATTCAACCTGGGAGGTGTGAGGAGATGTTTTTATTCTGCACCGCCGTGCAGCAACTGCAGCCCCGCTGTGCCTGCTTGTCCCGGGAATCCTTCAAATTCCCAACCTCCCCTCCACAGCAGAGAACCTGCAGGTCTCTCATGTATTTCACTGCTTTTCTCCGGGCCAATTCTCTATTTTCTTTGGTTTGTTTCTAAGGTTGAGAAGCTTAAAGTTGGACACGTATTTATTTATATGCATAACACTAAATTCTGTTTTTCAAAATGGCATTTCCTTGTTTCCCAAGCCTTTCACATCGGTTTAGGCTGACATTACAAACCTGGTCTTGGTTTCTTTTCCACGAATTTACAGAATTAGTTTGAAAATCGTTGTGGCATTAACTTGTGCTCTTTGGGGATGATTTTCACCTGCCTTTGGGATGCTTTCTCGTGCTCCTGCATTGGTTTGGGTTCAGCATCTCCTAGGATGTGCTCCTTGCACTGGAATCTGCTTTTCTGAGGGTTAAGGTTAAAAAAAAATCCTGATAATTAAAAAATCTTGAAGTTTTTTTCTCCTCATGAAAAAATGAATATTTTTCATGAGGAGAAAAAAACTCGTCATATAAAAAATATGAAATCTCCTCATATTTTTGATTCAGAGTTTTGGACTAAAGATTTGCCGTCTCACAGAGAAACTAACTCCAATTCTCAGCAGAACTTGTAGTTATACTGGTATTAAGTTATATTTGAGAAGAAAAACATGCTGCAAACAGTATATTTTAAGTGAAAATATTGTGAATTACTTCACCATATTCTCTTTTTCACCAGTAAATATGATACAGCTGAAACAATGACTGTTTCCCCCCTTTAAGTTGTTAAACAGATACACTCAGTGCCTGCTAAATTGTGTGTAAATTCGGATTTCTGGCATTTCTTATTTCGGGGGGAAAGAAAATCACTCAAACACCCCATAGAAATTAATTTTGTGAAATCACTCGAGGGGAATTAGGTCCATCTGCTCAGAGAGTTCAGCCTTTCGAAATTCACTTCCACAAGAAAAGAAAAAGGAGTCATTGTTTGACTCGAGAGATGCTCGTGCTGTGAGCTGGGGTGTGTTTTTGTAGCACTGGCTGTGAGCTTTTGGAGGAAGAGGATTGTTTTTGGAAGGGTCTTTTATTTCCTTGCAGATAAAAATGGGTAATTAATACATTTTAATGATGTATGTAAATTAATGAGTGCAGCTATGGACAGATGATGTGCAAGCTCAGAGCAGGAGACAGAATTCCAAGTGAGGAGACACAGAACTCCAAGAAAAGAGTTCTAAGTTCTGCTCATGTCTGTAATTATTCCCATGCACTTACAAATCCAGGAATTTAAAAAGATATAGATACTTTTTTGCCTCAGTCAGTTAATATAAAACATAGAGTTGAACTAAAGTCTGATTTTTGGGCCCCAGCTGAACTCGGAGGGTTTTTTGAGACAGAATTAGTACTGAATCCCTTCAAAATATCTTGCATTGATGATTAAAAACAAGGAACCTGCTAAAAAAAAAAAGTGTGTATTATATAGATCAAACTCTAGCTTTGTCCCAGCACTTTCAGGCTGATTTTCAACCTGTGCTTGAACTCTAGTGAGAGGGAAGGATTTGGGGAGTTAGAAGTTTTCCTAGTGAGTTTTCCCTTTTAAAATCCTGCATTTCCAACTCCAAGGAAGTTCCCAATGAAATCCCTGTTTCCCTGAACCATCAGTACAGAGACAAAATCCAAAATATTCCCAAACTGCCCTGGTTTTATGTCCAAATTTTGAAGCTTAATTAAGTAATGGCCGCAGGGGGTTTCAGATCCTTTGCTTGCAGCTGGATTTCCAAGGGCAGAATAACAGTAGCAGGGTGCTAAAGAACTGCTAAAGATTTATTTTTGTGGCTTTGTGTGGCTGCTCTGCTGAACTGACAGTTCCAAACTTGGCACCAAATGAAAAGATGAACTTTGGAGTTTATCCAGAGTCACCAAGGCCTTGTGTTCAGCCTTTGAACAAAGCTTTGCTAAAAGGTCTACGTGGGATCTAAAGGAACTCCAATTTATCTGTGAGGATTTTATTTTTCCTTAAAACTTTTGTTTTCAAAATTGTTGAGTGTTTTTTTCAGAATAGTTTTTTTTTCCTTTTTTTTTTCAAGGTGCTAGGTTCACCATTTAAACAAGGCCTTGCTGAAAGGGTCTATGTGGGACACAAAGGAACTTCAATATATCTGTGCTGATATATTTTTTTCTTAACCCCTTTTTTCCCCAAAATTGTTTAGTAGGTTTTTTTCTGTGTAGGTTTTTTTTGCTTTTTTCCCCCCCACATAGTTTTTTTCTCTTTATTTCAAGGCCTTAGGTTCACCCTTTCAACAAGGCCTTGCTAAAAGGGCGTACTTGGAACCCAAAGGAACTTCAGTTTATTTGTGGTGATTTCTCTTTTTCCTTAATCTTCTTTCAGAGTTGTTAAGTAGGTTTTTTTCTATGTAGTTTTTTCGGGGTTTTTTTTCCCTTTTTTTCCAAGGCCCTGGGTTCAGCCTTTGAACAAGACCTTGCTACAGAGGCATATGTGGGACCTAAAGGAACTTGAATTTTTCTGTGGTGATTTTTGTTCCTTCAGTCTCTGATTTTCAAAATTCTTGTAATTTTTTCTCCACACAGACTTCTATACTGTTATCTCTGATTTCATTTGGGTCTTTTTATGGAAAAAAATCATATATGTGAAGCTTTTTTCCCTGTGAGAGCACTTGCCAAGGAAATCTTTCTTGCAGTTATCCAAAGGAAAGGTCATTTTTACAGCGAGACTTCAGATCTGTATTTTCAGACAACTCACAAACAGCCAGCCAGCAATAGCAGGGGCATCTTTCAACTTTAACCTTGTGTTCTTTAAAATTTGTTTAACCAAAAAAAAAAGAGAGAAATTGGAAGAACTTTCATCTTTTCCACTGAGTGATTCTTTGGAAACTCGGATAACAAAGAGGGGGAGAAATGGGAATGTTCAGCTTTTTATTTTGAATTTAGATAAAAACATTAAATTACAATGCCCATGAAATGTATAACTCGCTCCTGGTTTTTTAGCCATGTGACTTTAATTGATGTTTATTTCTGTAGATTAAAGCATAAAAAACTTCAGCAGGTTTTATTCCAGTTTCTATTGAAACACAACCCGAATGTTTCTTTATGAAAACCATAAAACCTACATTTCACTACAGCTTTTCCTGTAAATATTTTATTTCCCTGAGTTATTTCTTGCTGCCTTTAGCTACAAGTATTTAAAACAAAAACAGAGCTCTCCTTGAAAACAATTCTTCATCGGGGACGGGCAGCAGCTTCCAAAGGGAACAGGAAACCTGAACCACTTAATGCCTCTGTTAATTAAATTTTCAGTCATTTCTCAGCCTGTTGAAAGTGTGGAGATGCACATGATGGATTTTCGGGGGTACTCACTCCAGGAAGCTTCCAGGTGAGGGAGAGGTGGCTCCCATTTGGCTTTGGCTGCCTTTGAGAAGGGGTTTTAGGGGGATTAATGGAAAATCCAACACAAACTTCATGCAGAGGTTGTGCTCCTACAGGAGCTGCAGGGGCTCGTGGCTGCCTTTGTCTTTAACACCTGAAAAGCTGTTTTGTGCTTAAAAAAAAGTGGATTTGGGATTCATGAGCTAATTTATTGCTGTATACTGTGCTTTTCTGTTAATGATGATTTATGGAGCAGAGGGATGATATTTGTGGTTTATAACAATGGATGTGGCCAAATTCTCTGGTTATTAAGGGGTACCATCACAAATTTAAGTTATAATCTGCCCAGAATCCTTCCTGCCTTTCCCTTCTCCTTTATTAAACCTGGCGTGTCAGAGGTGTGAGAGATGAGGGAGGGAATCAGGGTGTCCCAGAGGGGTCTGGAGAACATTTTCCATTATTTCTCCCCAAGCAGAGGGTCCAGACCTGGACCTGCCTTTGGCATCAGTCCCCACATTCCAGGAACATTCCCCCAGAGCCAGGGGAATATCCAAGGAGTTCTGTTTGGATGCTGGGAATGTGCAGGATGAACCGAGTTGGAGCTGAGGCTGAGAGTGATATTTGGGTGTTCTCAAAGCTTGGGAGTCTTTTTCCATGGAAATTCCAGAGAAGGACAGAGCCAAAGTGAGGATTAGAGGGCATTGCTGTACCCAGTCAATAAAGCTCCTAATTAAAAGGGGAATGTAATTGAGTTAGAGAAGAAAATATCTGTAGAGGATATTGATTATAATAACATTTAGGGTTATGTTCTGAAGGACAGATTTATTACCAAAAGAAAAAGGGGTTTTGTATAATTTTCAGGATATTGAGACTCCTTTGGTGATGTGGGAGAGTGAAGGTTAACGGGGGAAGAGTGAAATTGTGTGAAGAGCATTTGGGTGAGTGTTAGATCCAAAAAACTGAATTATTATTGCCAGCATCAGCACAAACTGGAGTGTGTTAAAAATGCATGAAAACATGAACATATTAACTTTGCATGATGTTTTAAAAGTATTGTCCAAAAATTGTAAATAATAACAGGAATAACTTCCATAATTCTTCTAAATCCTTCAGAGATTCTTCTGGGCTGCTCTCTGCAAGGATATTCTCTAAATTAACAAAGTTAATTTAGAGATTATTTTAAACCAAATAAACCCCTGTGTCGGCAATATATGACAGAATCCCAGAGGATTTAATTTATAGATCTTAATTCAATTTTGAGCCTAATTAGATTGAATTTAATAAAATCACTTGAATTATGAGTGAGAGTGCTGAGGATTTTAATGGAGTTTATCTCTATATTTTTACAAATATCCCTGTATTTTAGAGGGAAACCATTTATATCTGTCTCTATATTTTATCCCTATATTTATATATATATATATATCCATGTATTTGATAGGGAAAAATATATATGTATCTCTATATTTTATCCCTATATGTACATATATATATCGCAGTATTTTTCCCTGTTCCTGCTATGGATAACCACCCCGAAATATTTACAGGACAATCCCAGGCAAGAACAGGATTTTTTGGATCTCTGACTATAATTCCAGCAGACCAGAAGCACCACATAATTCTTTAGTTTGCTCACTCCATGTAAAATATTCCATAGATTTGGTTGATTTTAGATCCACTCTTTTCAGGAGTGTGGTCGGAAAAGGAAATGTCCGGGATTTTGTGTGGGTATTTTGTATCTGTATTTTATCTTTACTCATCTGTGGCTGCACTTTCCCCAGTAACATTCTCTGGAGTTGGGGATCCGGGAGGCAGAGGGGGAATTAAGGAATGAGGAAGGAATTCTAAGGAATTAAGGAATATGAAGTTACACATTTGCAGGAAAAGCTGGTAAAGCTGCTCAGGGCTTGGACAGGACACAACTTTCAGTTTTTACCTTAATTCCAGAGCTTCCACAGAACTTTTGGAAAGGGCACCTTGTGTTTCCCTGCCTTATCTCATGTGCCTGTTCCTCATTTTCCCAGCTGAATTATTTTTTGGGGGTGAACTTCAGCTCCTCACACTTTCCATGCTTTCATTCCTTGTCGTTCCCTTTCAAACAATCGGGAATTTTGCCATTGGTTTGACAGGACCTGGATCAGAACTTGAAGTTTTCAGCTCCAGCTCCAAAACCCATCCCTGCAGGGATTTAAAAGTGGATGCAGAGCTTGGGGACTTGGCAGTGCTGGGAATGTTGGACTCCATGGCTTTGGAGGGGCTTTTCAAACCTAAACCAATGTAGGGTTTGGGGATTATTTGAGTTCCTTGGTATTTTGTGCTTTATGGGCTCCAGAGTCACTGATAGATGCAGCATTTGTTGTGTGATGTGGAGGGAACAGAGCTGGGAAGGGTTTGGAGCACCAGGAGCAGCTGGTGGGGCTCAGCCTGGGGAAGAGGAGGCTCAGGAGGGACCTGGATCCCTGGAGCCAGGTGGGAATTGGGCTCTGCTCCCAGGGAACAGGGACAGGGTGAGAGGAACTTGTAGGGGATGTTTTGGTTGGAAATTGTGGAAATTCCCTGCTGGAAAGGGCTGCCCAGCCCTGGCACAGCTGCCCAGGGTGGAATCCCCCTTCCTGCAGGGATCTAAAGCCAGGTGGATGTGGCATTTGGGGTCATGGATCCATTCCCCTGGCAGCTCTGGGAATGTTTGGATTTGATGATCTCGGAGGGCTTTTCCAGCCTTGGCGCTTCCGTGATTCCGTGTCAGATCAGGGTTGCATTTTCCAAGGTCCAAATCCCTGGATTGTGTTTCACTGGAGTTTTTGTCCTGCACTTGAAGCAACACAAGCCTGATTTCCATGGGATTTCCATGGGATTTCCATGGGGTTTTGATGGGATCACCTTGCTGTGCTTCCCTCCAGAGCTGCCAGGATCCCTCAATCCCACTCCAGGCCAAGCTCGTGCTGCCTTATCAGTTCAACCTTCCAGCATCCCCAAATACTCCCTGAAAACCCTTCTGTCCTTCTCTCAGGAGCCAGAGGAATGAAACCCCTGGGAAATTCCCCAGGATTTGGGAGGAGAGAGAAAATCCTTCAAATTGGCAAAATGTGCTCATCTGACAACACCAGGGCTCCCAAATTTATTATTGTTTTCCTTCAAAAGAGAAATTAAGGAGCATCTTGAACCACTTGTCCTAATTGGCCGAGCCAGTGAAATCCATATGGATGCATATTATCCATAGAAAAAGGGGAGGATTGCAAATATTTCCCCTTTCTGACAAATGGAACCATTTGTTGCTCATTTTTCCCTATCTAAACAGAGCTCCCGAGGCTGGAGCCCCGTGAGGGAGAGGAGGAGATTTCTTGGCACGGGAGGATCGGCTCTGCCTGGAGTTTTCCCCCCCTTTTTTCCTGCAAATCTCCTCGAAAAAAGGGGAAAAAAATCCACGAGATAAATCAAAAGAGAAACCCCTTTTATGCCTACAAGGGGTTTTGTTCATCAAGCTGTGGAGTACATGGAAAAGTGATGGATAATCCTTCCTGTGTTGGTTCCCGGAGAGATTTTGGGGAAAAAAAAGTGGGGAAAACTGTGGAAAAATTATAGAAAATATTTTATAAATACAGATAGTAGTAATTCTCACAGACCAGGTGCTGCGAGCAGAGCAAGGAGGATAAAAAATGAAGTTTAAACAGCAATAATTTAAATTAAACAAGGATTCCGCAAGCAAAACTGATATTTTGGCTTTTAAAATGCAGAAATTTTTTTTTCTGTGGAATTAATTCCATTAATTCCAAGGTAAAAATTTTGTACTTTTCAGGAACATTTTAGGATTAATTTAAATAACTATTGCTGTGTGCATGTGCTGGTTTGTCACATAATATTCCCAAATATACAGAATTTAAGAGCATCTGAAAGAGGAGAACAACTCGTGGCTTGTGGTTATTTCCCTGTGGGTCAAATTTTTGGTGTCAAACCTGGTCTTTGGGTTGATTTTTTTAAATTCATTATGGGTAAAAATTAAATAATCATAATTAGCAGATCAAAATTTATTTGCTTTCAGCTGAATGGAGAATTTACAATTTATGGAACTTTTTAATAAGAACAAAGAACATTTGAGGTGCAGTGTAAGGAGTAAAAATTCCAATTTAAAGCAGAACTATTTTTGCTCAGTGCTGCAGGATTTAAGATCCATAAATTTGCAGTTAGACAGTAATTAAAGTGTATCCCATTAATTATATTTTTATTCCATTAATGATTTTTACTCCCTGAATATTTTTTTACTCCATAAATTATTTTTACTCTATTACTGATTTTAACTCTACCTTTTGCATTTTAACAAACCTCAAGGAAAATGTCTTGAGGAATTATCACAGATATTCCTTATTAGTGTGAGATCTTAATATTATAATTCCAGGGATGAATCAA
Organism: Ammospiza caudacuta; assembly: GCF_027887145.1. Lineage (NCBI taxonomy): Eukaryota > Metazoa > Chordata > Aves > Passeriformes > Passerellidae > Ammospiza > Ammospiza caudacuta. The sequence goes on from NC_080605.1 coordinate 20,525,768, forward strand.
TTAATGAGGAATTAACTTGTTTAATTAAAGTTCCTTCCCAATCCAGTCCTTTGACTGTAAATCTGGATTTGTAGGGGGAATAATGATTATTTTCCCCAAAAATGGCCAAATTTGGATGTACTCAGGTTCACAGGATCCTGCCAAAACAGAGGGGACAGGAAATGTTCCAGGACTCAAAAACTCATCCTGGATAAAAATCCCTGCAGTGGGGAACTAAGATAAGAAATCAGAAATTCTGGATTTTTTTGGTGCACGTTTTTGGGTGTTTTCTCTGATTTTGAATGGATTTTCTTCTGGTTTTCCCAAGGAAGGAGTCGCAGGAGGTTTCTGCTTTTGGGGATCCCATCTGATCCCACATTCCCTGAGGAACAGAGCGAGCTCTGAACCCTCTGCCTGTTTTTCCCCCTCTTCAATTAGCAGGCAATGATCAGGAGAAAACTTTGCTTTGCTTTGCAGGGAATGATCAGGAAAAAGAATTCTGAATCCCCGAGCTGTCAGTTACAGGAAAATTTGGGATTTTCAGCTTTCCTCGGTTTGGAGCTCTCTGCTCCCAGGGCTGCTCCTCTTTTCCAGGCTCTGTTTAAGTCCTTGGGATTCAAAAGGATCTTGATGTATTTGTGACAGTTTTTCCCTCAAAATCTTTGGGATGGATTTGATTTCACTGTTCTCTTTCAGCTGAACAAATTCTCCTTTGTTCTGGTAAAAATGAGCAGGAAACTTCTAATTGAATTTTAACTTCTCCATTTTAATTTTTTAATTTAATTGACACAACAAACAGATTTGGTTTTTGTGGTGGAAAATTTGGCATTTTACGATTTCTGTGTTTAATTTCCACGCTGAATAATGAGATTTTTATGCCCTTTGTACCCTTTTAATGGATGAGGTTTTGCTATTGATTTTTGATGTGCAAATTCCTTAAAGCTGCAGCGAGCTCGAACCTCCTCGAGAAAAACTCGTTCGTGATCAACCCAAGTCCAAAGATTTTGAAAAATATTTCATGGATTCTTGGCAGCTCTTCTGAAGTCGGAACCAAATGAGAGCAGGGATAGCCCCAGGTCAGCTCTGGGTGTCTTTTAATGAGTTTTGGGTTTAATCTCAATATCTCAACTCGAAACATTTGCTTCTTGAAAGCAGAATATTTAATACACTGAGCAGTTGCTGACAGCTGCGTGGAAAAGAAAAAAAAAGTGGGAATTTGTTTCCAGCTAAAAAAGAAATGCTTCAAAATGTTTTTATTAAAAAAAGTTCTCCACGACAGCTATGGAATATCTTCATCCTCGGATTTTATTCGCTCTGTCACGGCCGGGATTTACAAGCTCATGAAAAGGTTACAATCCCAATAAAGCCCCGCGGAGCAGGGAATTAGGGAATTACAGAGTCTGTAAAACCTTGGCAGTGTTTAGTGAGGTGTGAGGTGAGGTTACAGAAAAGCAGGGAGTAAGGACAGGGAAGCCCTTGGAGTTTAAGAGCAGGTGGCCAAAGGTTGGGGTTAAACTCTGCCGGGGTTAAGCAAACTCGGCTTTGTTAGGTCTGGGTTAAACGGAGCCAGATCCCTCCTGACGGGGAAGTGCAAGGAATGCAGGGAATCAGAATTATCTGACAAGTACTGGCCAAACCTGCTGCTGGTGCTGCTGGGGGTGTGTGAAACAAATGTTTAACACGAAATTTCAATGGTGAAAATTTCCCTCTCAAAGATTTCTCTTCATTTTTGCCTGTAAGGAATTCTGGGAGTGGGATTCAGTCTCTTTCCTTTCCTTTGGAATATCAGCTCAAGGCTTTGAAATCCTCTCTCGTTTTATTTGCTTTTCATTTGCCATTGTGATGTTTCCCCAGCTTTCCACAAAATTCTTTATTTCCATGGGATCGCTCTGGAAAACAAAACCCCCACACCCTCATTTGGATTAATTCAAAATTCAGTGTTTTCCATCAAAAATCCAGGTGGATTCGTTACATAAGGGATCTTTCATAACCTTTGAACTTTCCTTGAGCTCAGCTTCTCCTAGAGGGATCCTTCCCCAAGTCCTTGCTCGGCCTCGTGTCTCCACAAACACGCGGCTCATCCTGAGCCAGCTTCCCAAATCTTGGACATTTCCCGGGAACATTCCGTGTCTGGGCAGTTCCTCTTATTTACCTGCGATTGCAGGGAGGGGAGCCATGGAATTACTCAACAATTAAGTCACTCATTAGGCAGATATCTCAAAATCCTGTCGCTTTTCAACAAATTTTGGGGTCGTTTTGCCGCCCCATAAATAAAAAAAGAACGGCAGCGGAGGGAGATGAAGTCCCTGAAATATTCCTTGTTGGAAATTCCTAACTTTTGATAAAAACTGCCATTAGTACTGGGAAGGGATTTAAAAACAGGACTTTCACAGTCTTTAAAAATCCCCTAAAATTGTTCATCTGATCTTTTTAGCCCTTAAAGTCATAAGTGACCAACAGACACAATAATTTAGTAAAGAAATTCGGGAACCATTCCCTTTTGTTAGCACTGAGAGAGTAAAAACTTGGAGAAACGGAGGGAATTAACAGCTTATTACTCATTTTTCTTCCTGCTTTTGAGGTCTACGAGAGATTGTATCGAATTAAACTTGAAAACAACATCACCCACCCTCCCCAAATATCCTAAATCAGGATTTTAACCCCGTCTTGGCTCTCCAGGGTGCCTGGCACTGCTCCCTTTGACTCCTTGGTGGCCAAAATCCACTTGTGCTCCGGCTCGGAGCAGGATCGGGGCCAGAAATGTTCAAAATGTGGAATAAGCGTGAGAAATGTTGGGCTGTAAAAGAAATAATTTCTTTATTTCCAGGGAATTTCACATGATTTGTACCCTCAGCATCACCCAGGCTCGAGGCTCCCTCACCCTTTGGCGCGGTAGGATTTTGTTTTCCTTGGATAAAATCCTTCCCCAGTTCCCAAGCAGCGAACAAACAGATTTAGACAGAAACCCCACAATTGTTTGTTCTTTTCAGGCTCAAATCTCATTTCCAGCCGCAGGAAAAACAATAAAATGGATGTTTGCTTTCTTTTTTTGCTCCTCTGGTGATAAATATGATTTATTTTAAATTTTCTCGGGATATCTCAGCTATTCCAGTGGAAGCTTTGGAAGGAGAATGTTGCTTTCCCTGCACTATTGGCTGCTGCTCAAGTGCTTTAAGTTTGTGCAGAAATAAAGATTTTAATTTTTAAATTAATTATTTTTCTTAATAATTTCCATGTAGAACTAAATGCAATTCCTCAAATTTTTAATGACTGTAATTCTTTTAATTGTTTCTCACAACAGAACTTTCCCCCTCTGTTTTAACCTTAATAAGTCCAGCACACCAAAAATAAACTGGAATTCTCCCTCCTGCAGAATTGTCTTACACGAATCTTTCCTGCACGTCACATCTGTGGATTTTCTCAGCTGTTTATCAGGACAGAAATCCCATCCCTTGGGTGGAAACCCTGGATTTACCTTGCCATGGAACAGGAGGTTTTTATGCCGTGGTTGTGGAACGGCAGCGTTGGCAGTGCAGCCTCCAAGGTTTATTTTTCCTGGAGAGCTCCGTGTTCCTCTGGAATTTTTATCCTGGAAATTGCCTTCAAACTTTTCATTTTCTCCCTTAATCCCTTTTGGGGCGTCGCTGTCCCTGCTCTCATCCTCACTCCTAGATTCCTCAGGGAAGTTTCAATCCGTGCGAGCACCGGGCTCCGCTCTTCCCACGTGTTGTGTGGAAACATTCCCAGATCTCTCCCTGTGCCCTGAGTAGAATTATTAGGGATTTATCCACGTTAAGTATTTCCACGTGCACCTTCCTCCCCTTCAGGCTTTTGTTTGCAGCATCCAAACAATTCCAAACTTTCCTTGTTGGTAAAAAATATCCAGAAATTCCAGATGGGTTTTTCCAAGATCAAATTGATTTTTTATAATTTAATCCTTGCACTTTTTGGTCTGAAGAACGAATGTTTATTAGTAATAATAAGCTCATTAACTTATAGTTTTGCTTATTATTAGTACAGAGCTCAGGTGGAATTTACTCCTGATTTACTCCTTCCCAATGGTAGTCAGTTAGGGTCAGTTACATAGGGTTAGTTACAGAAGGAGCAAAGAGACCCCTCTGTTTCTCTCTCCTGGTTTCTTGTTAATTAAAATTCCCATAAAATCCATACAATAACATTATATTGTACAATATAAATGATACATTAAATTTTATATTGTAATTTCTTATATCATAGAAAAATTCATATCTTCCTATATATAACATTGTTATCTATTATTTCTATAGGAAATAAATATTATTCTATCAGGTATATGATACAATAAATTATATTATTATTTTAATTATATTAAATTAATAATTCATAATTATATTATGAATTAAGGCACTATATATTATATTTTTATGTATATACTATATAAAATAAAAATTAAACAATAAAATTAAAATAAAATAAAAATAAAATTATATATCATATATACCAATAAAATAATAATATTATTGTATTATATAATAATATCTATAATACAATAACCATTTCCCTGTGGCCCAACACTCCAGAAATCCCTTCAGGAATGTCAGCAGCAGCAGCTTTTCCATGGGGTGGGATCTGGAATGTTTTAACACGCATCCATCCCCAGGGAGCTCTCAAAGGGGCTCTTTGTAAATGGAGTGGGAATGGCTGCGGGGACGCTGGGAATGTCCCCAGGTCTGGGGTGGCAGCACATTTCTCCAGGGGCAGAAATGGAAAATGCTGCACGGAGAGGGGAAATGTCACAAGTTGTCAGAGGTTCAGATGAAATCACTGCCATTGTAAGAGGCACTGAGCCTTCCCTGAAATTGCCCCCTGACATTTGGGATGTGTTAATGCAGAATCTGGGGTGGGTCAGTGGGGTTTGCTGCTGCTGAGCAGGAATTGCAGCAGGAAAACCAGGGAAAAGCACAGGGGGGACAGCGAGAATGGGATTGTTCAGGAGAAACAAAGCAAACTCCATTCCCTGGGATCAGATCAGCTCCTCAGGATTATCTGAGAGCAGGAAAAGGCTCAGTGTTCCCATAAATCCAGATTTGGGATTGCAGGTGGGGCAGGAGCAGCCTTGGGCACTGCAGGGTTTGTTCCCATCAGATCAGTGGGAATGTGGATTTGGGGGATCTGCAGGAGCTCCAGGAGGGTGGGACAGGATTCCAGCAGCTCCTGCTCCATCTCTGGACACCCCAGAACTGGAATTAACCCCTGATCCGTCACATCCACGGTGAAAATAGGCAGAAATTTTCATTTCCATGGATTTGGAACATGAAATTTCTCTCAGAGACTCCCAAACCTTTTAAAAGTTCCCCTGTTCACTCTTTGTCTGCTCCCTTCTGGGTGCCACCATTTGAACTTTAAAATCTCATTTTAAATCTAATTATCAACTCTTATTGCTCTTCTTATAACACTGCCCAACCATACTCTGGCATGCCCAGTGCTTTAATATTTATTTCCACTTTTAGGATGGCTAATTCCTAAAGATTTTTAATCTGACCACACAGAAAAAGGAGGAAAAAATATTGAAATTGATCTTTTTCAGTGCTGTTTCATGCCTTATCTCCTCTGTGGTTTATTTACTGTACAGTGGCTTTCTTTGTGCTTTGTGTGATCCAATTCCTAAGCGATATATTCAGGAAAAAGCTCCAAGTAGGTAAATAAAAGGATCAGAGGGAATTTTTGGTCAGCTGCAAATCTCCTTGGAGAGTCTTTTATCCTTTTCTTTCCTGTGCTTTTATCTCCTTGTTATGACAAAAGCTTAAATAGCACTTATTGCCTCCTTCTCCTTAAATCCCATTTCTCCTTTCTCCTTAAAAAGTGTGAAACTTGGATTTAAGGGGGGTTGGGGAGTGATTTTTGAAGGATAAAGTTTGGAGTTGTTGGGACTGTTCCATCCTGGCAGGATCCAGCCCCAGAGGAAAATGTTGGTACCAGGAGGAGAACAGGCTGCAAAACCACCTCATGTTCAGGCAGAAATTGTGAATTTATGGGGAAAATGGTCCCAGAATTTCATTAGGAACTGGGAATTCCATAGGGAAGTATTCCCAGAATTTCCTTAGGAGCTGGGAATTCAGCAGGGAAATAAATAATCCCATAATTTCCATAGGAGCTGGGAATTCAGTGAGGAAATTTTCCCAGAATTTCCTTAGGAACTGGGAATTCTATAGGGAAACATTCCCAGAATTTCCTTAGGAGCTGGAATTCCATAGGGAAACATTCCCAGAATTTCCTTAGGAGCTGGAATTCCATAGGGAAATATTCCCAGAATTTCCTTGGGAACTGGGAATTCCATAGGGAAATATTCCCAGAATTTCCTTGGGAACTGGGAATTCTATAGGGAAACATTCCCAGAATTTCCTTAGGAGCTGGCAATTCCATAGGGAAATATTCCCAGAATTTAGGAGCTCTTTAGGAGCTGGGAATTCCATGGGGAAATATTCCCAGAATTTAGGAGCTCTTTAGGAGCTGGGAATTCCATAGGGAAATATTCCCAGAATTTAGGAGCTCTTTAGGAGCTGGGAATTCGGGGTGCCAGTGCTGCCAGCTGGAGGAATTCAGCATGAGGGGGTTCAGTGACACCAGGGTCATTCTGAGTCTCTCCATGAGCTGCTTTGGCACAACTTCCACACTTTTTGAAGGATTTTTAAGGAAAAAACCCCAGCATGTTCTGTGTTAGATATGAAAAACTGCTTTTTATGAGCCCGGGCTCAATGGAATCTCACATGAATGGGATCTTGGCATTTTGCACTCCCAGGGAGCGTCTGGATCCATGTGAGGGCTGGAAATTCTCTCGTTTGTATCAGCCCCAGACTCCAGCAAGGCCAAACGTGGGTGGGTTTTGATTTTTCCTCCAGTGCTGAACCCATTTTCAGCCCTTCCTCATCTCCACAAACAGCCAGACGCAGTCAGGCTCAGACTGGAGGATGTGTGAAGAAAAATCTGCTCATCTAAATCAAAATAATTCATCCCTTAATGGGCTGGGAGGAGGAAGAACTTTCCCTGACACTCTCTAAACTCCTTCCCCATCCCACAAATCCCTGTCAGCCACAGCTTGTGCTCCTTCTCTCTGCACAGCTTTTGGGATAACCTTATCAGGTTATCACTTTTATTGCTGCCCGACTCCTGATGGATGTTTGGGCCACCAAAGCTGCCAAAAAATGATGGTTTGTATAGAATTAATCCATTTATTCAGCTCTCTGTGTCCAGCATTTCCCTCTCTACTCCAATAGCTGGAGTGTCCTAAGAATTAAACAATTTCTTACCAGACTTTCCATGGATTAGAGGAAAGTTTGGAGCTGTAGAGGGAGAAGATTCCCAGCAACCCAGGGAACATTCTGTGTTTGCTGCTCAGAGAAAAGCACATTTTTGCTTTCAAAACTGAAGGGTTGATTGTAAAAATAAGGCACTTTAACCTTCTAAAAGTGAATTTTAGACATCTCTGGTGAGCTTTAGTTCCACTCGTGTGGCCACACACACACACACACACTGGGCTTGTTTTGGGGTGGATTTTCCACCCTTTTCCTTCCATTGAGACCAAATTTCAGTGGGTAGAACACGAGTGAAGCTGAACTGGCTGCACACAACTATTCCTGAGCACAAATATGTGCTCCCAGCCTTTATTTGAGGTTCTATCCTCGTTTTACATTATCCCAGCTAGGTATTAAAGTGAGCTCCAGAACTGGCAGTGGCTTGGGGAAAAGCAGATGTGGACTCAGAGCAAACAACACTTCTGGGTCCAGAGCTCTCCTTGATGTCTGCTTCAAACTCACACTGCAGGAAAAAAAAATAAAATCAAACGGAGAGGCCTTCCAAAATGCCTTTTCAAACATGCAAATGACGCTGGGAAAGTTTAACATGTATGCAAATGTAATCTGGGGAGGGGAATTAAAGACCTTTGGCTGGCCTGGAGGCTCAGCTGGTAGCAAAATAGAAATTTTGTGCTGGATGGGAGAGCGAGGTTCAAGCACAGGCCAGGGATGGCTGGGAGCTCCACGTAGGTGAAACTTGGAGCTCTACAGCAAAGGCAGGGGTTCAGAGATGTTCTGGTTCCTGTGATTGCATCCCCTGGATGTGGCTGGAGAGGAGAATGAGCGCAAAGGGTGAACAGAGGGGTGAGGAGAGCACAGAACCTCGGGGAGCCCCGGCAAGGGTAAAACTGCCCTGACAACTCACATATGGTTGGAGTTTAATCCACGGGGGAGAACAGGCACTCCACGCCTGTGCCAATTGTTTTCCACCCCCAAAGCAAAGAGATTTTAATGATTTATAGCAGAACGGGGTGGATGTGTTACCTAATGGCTTTAGAATGACTCGGTGCAGTTTTCGGAGCGATGCAGGAAGTGCAGTGGATAAACAAATCCCTTCTTGTTCCTCTTTGTTCCCGTTTGAAACAGAGCTTTGGTTCTCTGCTAAAATCCAAATTTCTCTGGGACTGCTTTTCATGCACGCAGAAAAAAAATTTAAGTTTTAAAAATCCCTTCCAGAACAAGGATTTTATTTGTGGGCTCAATGTGGAATGTAATTGGCAAATCCCATTTTTGAAGGATTTGTACAATTCTTACATGTCAGGCTACTGGCTTCAACTTGAGACAAGTCCATAAAGGAGGAAATTAATTCAAGGAATCACAAATTCATTTACAAAATTGGGAAAGCATCATGGGCAGTCCCAGAACTTGTAGTACATGACTTGAACAAACTGACACTCTCTGAGGAGTCATTTCTATTTTATGGCTGGAAATTAGAAAAAGAACATTTGCATCATTGCAAATGCTTGGTGTGAGAGAAGCAGCAATTCCCAAGCTTTTGTCCAGGGGATTGCAAACATTTGTCCACTTAATGCCTTGGCAAAAGGGAAGCACCTGTGGAATTCCAGCAGAAATGATGTGGCCTCAGGTGGAGAACACAGAGATAATTCATGGCTTATCTGTGAGCCCTGCTGGGAATCTGAGAGTGCTGATTTGTGCTGATTCTGATCTTATTCAATCCATCAAAACCCAATATTTTAAAAACTACAGCGGCTGTGTGGAACAACATCCACCTCCATGGAGGAAATCCATCAGCTCTCCTAATTGCTTTTCTTCAGGAGAAGGCTTTGGACATCAGAGATGATTTTCTGGGGTGGGAGATGATGGATCACTTTTAATATCCAGCCCATCTGCTGCGAGTTCTGGTCACTGCCAGAGCCACACTCACCTTGCCCAGTGCCAGTAATTGAAATAAAATAGATAAAACTTCTGTTCCTCTGGACTCCTTGGACGTGAACTTTCCTAGCAGATAAAAGCCAGGATTGGAGCTGGAGTTGGTGTTTTAATTCCTTTCCTACAAGTATCTGTAGCTTTTGTAGGAGTGTTTGGAGAAGTGCAGGTGTTCTCTCATATGGTTTTCATTCCAAACCCCATATGGTTGTTTTTAGCTGAAATTCTGGGATTCATATTCCCCCTCCACATGGAAATACCCCCTATAACACAGAGAAGCCCTCGTGTTCAGTACAGCTCTGTCACTCCTGTCACGAGATTTGGGTGGGAAAGGAAAACCAAAGGCAACAGACAGCTCCAGGCTCTGCATTCCTCCCTGTGCAGGAAATCAGGGAGCATCTTCCCAAAGGAGTGGGGCTGAACAAACCCCGAGGGCCCGAGTCTGCTCTTTAACTTGGGTTAAATTTCCCCTTTTCCTTGTCCTTGAGAATTTTTTTTCCTGAATTATATCCAGAGCAGGTTTTTTTGGTGCAATTTTCTGCTAGAAACTCATTATTGTAATTCAGGTAATTCTCCAGAGCACTGTTTGCTCCTTTAAGTGCTCTTTAATTGACAAGCACTGCCTTAGAACTTTCTCCATCTCCTGATTTATAGCTCAGGCTCCTCACTCTGGTTTTTCCCCCCATCCTCCTCCTGCTTTTCCTTTGAAGCCACCACGAACTTCTGATCCTGATGGATGGAACTCCAGCTGGTGACATCATTCCAGAATTCAAGTGGAGGAGGGAGAAGATTCATTTCCTTAGGCCTTTTCCTGAGCTGTGCAATCCTAGAAGTTCTCTGTGTCTCTGTTCTTGTTTTCCCATCCATATTTCTCCTGGTTAATGGGATCCTGTCGGGGACAGCAGGAGCAGTGTTTGTTACTCTGGCAACAAGAGCCAAACTTTCAGATGTTATTTTGCTTCTATTAAAAAAAAAAAAAAACAACCCACTGCCAGTTATGATGTAAACATTTGCAGCTCCCCCTAAATCTCTTTTCTTTCTGGAATTGAAGTGCAGTGACCCTTCTGAGGGCAGAGTGAGGGATTGGAGCAGACATCTCCCAGCTGTGTGGGATTTGGGGAGATCCTCAGCGATCTGCTCAGACTCTTTTTAAGTGGCATATTTACTGCCAGCCTCATTGGAGGGGATGGAGCTTCTCAGCAGCACTGAGAGGCCAAATCCTCCTCTGAATTTATTTAGGAAAAGATTGGATGCTCCTCCTGCTGCAATTGCCTGAATCCTTCAGCAGAATGTCGTGGGAAGTGCTGAAAATACCCCAGCATTTCTCCTGACCTTTTGTTTCCAGCAGTTGTGTTCCTGCATTTCTCCAGGACAGGAAGGGAATCCCAAAGCTGGGATGGTTTATTCTTACACAATTAAAAAATGCCCCTGCTACAAACACACTCTGGAATTCTCCTTTTGGTTTCTCCCCACTCTGTGGAGCTGAAATCAGTTTCCTTTTCCATGCCTGGGATTTTGGGGGATTTCCAGGAGGTGCTCCCTGTTCAATGGCTCTGCTGGGGGTTCCCTAATGAAGCTTTGACAGATTTAAGGTAACTTTTTGCAAGGTTCCACTCAGCACTCCCAGAAATGCACAGCAGGGACAGTTCCTCCACTCTGAACTGCTTTGATTTATGCTGAATTTATTTTCATATCGGCACATTTCATGTCAGAAAGAAATAACAAATTTAGGTGCAAGTTGTTGTTGGGGAAGGGAAGGTCTCCAAGGAAGCAGCTCATGAAATTCCCTCACTTTAAGAGCAGTGGATGCTTTTTATTTTTTATTTCCAGAGCAATTAATTGGGATATTAATGGGAATAAAGCACCTGAAAGCTCTTGCAGTGGGATTTTCTGCAAAGCCTTTATCCCACAACCCTGCATTTCCTTCAGAGAGGAATTTTTGAGGATGTGAGCCACTAAATGAATGTTTTGCTGGCATTAAATGCAGGAGATGGTTTTAGTTTAGGCTCCAAAAGTTTCAGACTGAAAAGAATCAGGGACAGGGAGTTATCTTTTTGAAGAGAATTCTTATCAGCAGAGCTTCTTATCATTTGGAGGAGATGTGTTTGTCATTTGAATGTGTTTGGCCATCAGTGTCCCAGGATTTTCAGCTTCCAGAAACATCCACTCCTTCTGGGATTCCAAACATCACTTTGATTTAAAGAAACATCCCCTTTTACTACATTCCTGCTGTAGAAATAGGGAAAAAACCACAGAGAAAAGGCACCAAAACCCAATATATCTTATTTTTGAGATTTTTATAGGTAGGCAAACACATGTGCTTGCTCAGATTAATAAAAGAGCTCACAACAGTAGGAAGAATGGCTCAAAAATGGGGTTTAGAAGGTTTAAAATGTGTTTTAGAAGGTTCAGAAATGGGATTTAGAAGGTTCAAATGGGGTTTAGCAGGTTCAAAGGATGTGATAGAAATTTAAACATATTTGAATAATTTTGGAAGAAGTTGAAAGAAAAATTCTTACAATTTGTTCTTTTTTGAAAATTTCCCTTTCATGCCTTGGCAGTGGGATGTGAAATGGGAATTATTTGTTATGGGATAAAATGGACTTGACATGGAAAGAAAGAGAACAGAGAAAGTAGATGGTTTTCATTATTAATATTCATTTTATTATGTTTTGTGTGGTAAATATCTCACTGAAGAAGGGTCAGAATAGAGAAATTTGGGAGATCAGTTGTTTTCATGTCCCAAATCACCAAGACAGAGGGAAGAAAAAGGGGGAGAGGAGAGGGAGGAAGCTGAAGAGAAAGGCAGAGATTCAGGTCAGTGGCATGGCACAGGGGCAGAATCCCAGAATCCTGGAATGGTGGGGACGTTGGGGTCACCCCATCCCACCCCATGCCATGGACAGGGACACCTCCACTCTCCCAGCTGCTCCAACCCAAACTCCAGGACTCTGTGCTCGTGGGGTTGCTCAGTCACTCCCAACTCTTCTGAATATTCCAGCTGAGAAATAAATGAGAAAAAAGTAATTTCAAACCTGCAGGGGATCAGTGGGACAAAGGGTGATCCTGCCCGCATGGGGTGCTTCCAAAACTAATACTGTGGGAGGAGAGAATTCTGCTCGTTCCTTCAGAGCAGACTGGGACATCCTTGAGCAGCTTGGTGCTGGTGCTGTCTCAGAACGCCCAAGATCCCAATAAAATCCTGACAACACCCTGGAGGTCATTCCTGCAGGTCACCTCCTCTTCCTCCCACGCTCCCCAGGGAAATTCGGGTCCATTCCCTCGTCCACGGCCACCCACCCTCAGATCAGCTGAGAAATCATCCTTTGGTCAGCAGAACCTTTGTGAACAATGTTATTTTTTGCTCTTTGTTCTCTTCTTTTGGTTTGAAAGATTCCTTTTGTTCATTGTGTTCGAATGTTTAGAAATCCCTCATTTGTGGCTCATAAAAGTTAAACCTGGATGTGGAGCTGGGTTTGAGAAATGCAAGGGGGACTTGTTATTTTTTTATATATATTTATTTTATTCTGATTTTTGTTTCAAGAAGGGAATTACAATGAATTTATCCCAAACCCATTTTGAGTGCTTTGAGATGGATCAGTTTTTCTGTGGGTTTGAGGCCTGTGAGGAACTTGTTGTCTTCTCCAGCCAAATGCAGATGGGATAAACATAAGCATTAATTAGGAATTCCTAAATCTACACCTTCCTATTGATAGGAATATAAACATTGCTGTAATGAATGCCTTGGCTGTGGGAATATCTTGGATTTGGGTGTTGCAGGAAAACCTTGCTCAGTGATTTCTGGTGGTATCACACTCACAGCAGGATCTGTCACTCTGTCCCAATTAACTTGTCAAAGTTAACATAATTATCAATCCCACAAGACCAAATGTACTCAGCATCCAGTATGAGAATCCACGTGCTCTGTGCTTAGTGGGAAACCCTGCTGGGAGCAGCTGGAACTGAGGGACAGCTTCTCTTGTGGTTCCTTTGGTGGGTTTTGGTGTTGGATCTGGACTTGTTTGGGTGGTTCATGGAGTGTTCCTGGTTGGATTTGTTTGGATGTTCATGGGGTGTTCCTGGTTGGATTTCTCGGGATGGTTCACAGGGTATTCCTGGTCTGGAAGATGGTCTGACCCAAATGTGAAGACAGTTAACCACACTTTATATGGAGTTCAGAGCTATGCACTAATGCAGTACAGGATTTGAAAAATACAAAGCTCTTAAGGCATCAGCCCTGCTGGGCAGGGTGCTGGGACCAGTTGCCCTCTGTGCTCCTCCTGATGCCTTGAGAGGCTGCCTAGAGCAGGGGCTAGACAGAATTAAAGGAATAAAATAGACGTTTATTAAAAGGTTTTCAAAGGATACACTTTGGACACTACAAGAGCCCAGCCAGGGCTACACCCAAGATGGACCCAAGATGGACAACGTGTCATGAGTTTCCACATTTTTATGAGTTTTGGTCCATTTCCATATTGGGGTTAATTGTCCAGTCACAACTCCAGGTGATGCAGTCCCATCCTCCCAGTTTGCTCCCCTCCATTCCCTGTTGTTTGCATTTTTGGGGTGAAGTTGCAGTGGTGTCCTTGGTTCTGGGGCTGGAAAAGGATTGCTCTGTGTGACTGAGCTGTGAGGAGAACTGCTGACACTGTGTATGGAATTCAGAGTCATGTACTAATGCAGTCCAGAATGTGAAAATATAAAAGCTAAAACTCAAACATCCCTGGCGGCCTGCCTTGGTGGCATTGCCCGCTCTCACCTGTCTCTCCTGCCCTCCCACAGGTGCTGCAGGGGGCTCAGCTGATCGCGGTGGCCTCGGCCGAGCCCGCGGCCGGCGGCGTGGACGGCTCCCCTCTGCAGGGCAGCGACATCCAGGTGCAGTACGTGCAGCTGACCCCCGTGACAGACCACGCTGCCTCCAGCCAAGTATGAGCCCCCCCTCCTTCTCCTCTCCTTCTCCTCCTCTTCCCCTTTCCCTTTGCCCTTCCCTTTTCCCTTCCCCTTCTCCACTTTCCCCTTCCCCTTCTCCTCTCCACAGCTGTCAGATATGTTGTGTATCTACCCACAACTACAAGCAGCTCATCATCCTCTTTCCAAACCATAAAACTCATAATTTATAATAAGAAACATCAATTTTTTTGAAGGTGGAAGTGATCCTTGATTTCTCCTGCTTTGCTGTCCTTGCTCAGTGCCTCTGGAGAAGTTATTTTGGTCATTGGTGTGTCCCTGAAGGCTGAGAGCCTCACAAAGGACAGCACCAAAAATGTGGCTGCAATCAGCCGAAAAGTATTTTCAGACTGAGGTTTCCCTCAGAAAAGTCATTCCTGTTCTGACAGCAGTTTTCCAGTCGTTTTGATCAACAGCAAGTCCAGTTGGAAGTGAACACTTGATCCTCTCTGCTTGAGGAGGAATTATTGGGGTTTTTTTGGTAGTTTTTAATCAGTTTGAACAGCTGTGAAGCTGAGGCTAGAAAAAGTCTGTCATCAGCTTGAAGCTCTGGTGACAGCACCACAAAGCTGATTTAAACCAGTTGGAACACATTTTTCTGAATTTGGTCACACGTGGTTTTGAAAATCCCACTCTGTGGGCTTCTCCAAGTGGTTGTGGAATTCTTTTTGCCATGCCACTGCCCTTGTCAATATTTTATTTTTAACAGTGCTCTGGACACTGAGCGTGTTCTGCAGGGATTGTGCCTTGTTTTTTATGGATCCTCCATCACTGCTGCTCCTGTGGATTTAATAAATCCAAGAACAACTGTTGTATTTGTGGGGAGCCCCGATGAAGGAAGGAATGATGAATCTGACTCCATGTTCTCAGAAAGCTAATTTATTATTTTATCATACTATGTTATATTAAAGAATACTGTACTGAAGAATACAGAAAGGATACTTACAGAAGGATAAAAAGATTATAATGAAAACTCGTGACTCTCTCCAGAGTCCTGACACAGCTTGGCCCTGATTGGCCAAAGAGTGCAAACAACTCACATGAAACCAATGAAACAATCACCTGTGGGTAAACAACCTCCAAACACATTCCAGATAAGCAAAACACGGGAGAAGCAAATGAGATAAGAATTGTTTTCCTTTTTCTCTGAGGCTTCTCAGTTTCCCTGGAGAAGAACCCTGAGCAACGGGATTTTTCAGAGAATGTGAATGCCACAAACAGTGGGGATACCCTGAGCTGGGAAGGACCCACAAGGACCATGACCCCAGAAAAGCACAGCAGGCAGTGAGAGCTGTTCCTACTCCTAGCCTGGAGAATTCCCACATTTCCCTCCTCAGGAAGGAATTCTGGAGCAGAGCCCCCAGGAGCTCCTTTCTCTGCAGGGACGCTTTGCACCGTGTTGGTTTTACACTGTGCTGAACCCCAGAGCTTTCCAGGGAAAGCAGGGCAGGAACGGGACAGGAAAAGGGCAGGAAAGGAAACGCAGACAAGCCCCAAAACAAGTCAGCCGTAAATATTTCCTCACTTTGCACCAAGTGAAAACTGAAGGTCTGGAGAGGAGCTGGAGAAACCAACTTGGTGTTTGCACTGCTCTGAGTTTATCCATCCTTCAGGAGATTTTTTTGTGGATAAAAATATGGAATTTTCCTGTGGAGAAGGATCTCTCATCTGAGGGGAAAAGTCTTATCTGAGGGAAGGGAAAATCCCCTGACACTTCCACCTGCACTGCACTGCCACTTGCACCTGGTTCTTTGTCAAGGTGCTAGGAGGCTCCCAAGGATTTTGCAGCTCTTTATCAATCAAAGCTCATTAAAGTGGATTTTATTTTCCACCTGGGTTGGATTCTGTGCCAGTTGCCTCTTAGGAACAGCACAAATGTGGATTTATTTCATGTCTCACTACAAGGTACCAGTTTTCTGCCCTTTTTTTTCTTGAAGTGAATTCCTGTTCTGAGTTCAGCTGGAACAGATCAAAATCCACTTCAATTTTGTATTTTCAGTGTATTCATGAATGATTTTTGCTTGGCTTCTTTTCATGTTTTGACAGCACTTTGCAAAGTCTAGAAATACAGAATATTTGGATTAGAATTCTGTGCTCAGATGCAATGCTGGTGGTAAATTTTGTTAGATTTGGAAAAATACCCACCATCATTCCAAATATAAATTCTTGTAATCCCTTCAGGTCTGAGGTTGGATCAATATTTGGTGTTGCTGTTTTGCTGATATTTGATAATTCTATTTATTCAATACACTTTTCCTCTAAATGGGAAAGAAAACTTTGAGGATTATGTAAATTTTTTGTGGTATCCAATTTAGCAATCTCATAGATTTATTCAGCACCTTGGCATGAATTTATTGAACTTCTAAGCAAACACAAAATGCCCTTCAAATTAAACAAGGAAAAAATTCCTGTAGCCAAATGCAATCACTGGCAACAAGGCAGAGGGAAATAAATGAATTTAGGAGCAGCACTTTAGGATTTTGAACTTCTGGTGTTTGAATAATAAATAAGCTGGGACTGTGTAATAAAACCTAGAAGTTGGGAATTCTGGTGGATTTTCTCCCCTTGTGGATCTTTTGGCAGGTTCAAGGCTGGAGCACAAAGCAGGACCTCAAGTGATGCTTTTTCATCACCAATATCCTGTCAGAGAGAGAATTCAGTGGCCAGGGTGTTGCACAGAGCATCATTTAGAGGTGTTTATGAGGGAAAATCCAGCATCTCTGGAATGATCTCTGGATTTTTTCAGAGGGAAAAAAATCCTGAAATCCTTGCCCTGGGCTTGGAATTCTGTCCGTGCTGTGATGGCTGCTGGCAGGGGAAGCTTTTCTGGGTGTGAGGGGCTCTGTGCAGGCCAGTGCAGCTGCTCTGGGCAGGTGCTTTCCTGGCTCACAGAAATTTGGATTTTCCCTCCCCTGTTGTTCCTGGTAGGCAGTGAGTTGGTTTGTAAAGAGATTTTTCCTTTGGAGGTTTCAGTCCGTTGTGCTCCCTTGTAGTTCTTCCTGGTTTTCCTTGGGAAGTGAGCAGAGTCAGGTCAGCAGGAGGGATTTCCTCTGAGGAAAAGTTGTGCTGTGTCTCTTCACCCTAACCAGGGAAAGGCTGCAGGGGGGAAAATCAGCATTTTTAGACCCAATCCTGCTCCAACTGAGAAATTCCAAGGACAAAACCAACAGGTGATTTCACCCCTAGCAGCTCTGGCACTGCAGAACTCCCTCCTCTCTTTTCCATGCTCATCCTTGGTGCTCCCAGCTCCCTGTTCCCAAAATCCCTCTGTTGGGATGAGCCTTCCACAGCTTCAGTTTGGTGCCAGACTCTGAATTTATTTCCTTTATTTGGAGCTGTTTTTTTTCCTGGGAAGAGAGAGGGAATAATTGCCTTGGTGCCACTCATGATTTTGTAGATGTTTATCATAATTGCATTATTTCATCTTCCTCATTAGGCTTCATGGAGGCTCTTGATGTTATTTTTGGTGCCTTTGTGAGTGTGTTCCCATTCCCACTGTCACAGAGCCCACATCCATGCGGATTTTGCTTTGGAATTTTTTCCACTGGAATTCACAAGAACTTTGTATAATAAGCTCTCATTCTCTTGGTTACACCAATAAAAATCACTTTTGGATTGATTTCCTGCTGTCCCATTCCCCTTTGCAGGGCACTGATTCCCTTCAATCAGCAATCCAGCCAGAAATGCAGATAGAACACGGAGCCATCCAAATCCAGTGAGAGGACTGAGGAATGTTGGGGAGCTGGCAGTGAACTCCAGCCAGAAATGGAGAGGGAAGGGCTGGAAAAACCTCCCAGACCTCAGAACCTCCAGCCATGCCCTGCTCCCCCTCACCTGGGATAATTCCAGCTTCACTCAGAGCTGCATCACGACACCAACCCAAGTCCTGGCCTTCAGAAAAACCCCGTGGGCTGCACTTAAATCCACTCAGAGAGGACAGAACAAATCTTTCATGGGGAGAGGCAGAACTGCATCTAAACTGTGAGACTCCATCCCTGACCACCCCGTTGGTCCCTCCTGTGCAAATGGAATGTCTGCAGATGTTTGGGTATTGCTGCCCTGCAGTACCTGCTTTGCCACCTAGGGAAAGCTCCAGAGCTCAGATATTTTTCACTGTTGGAACAGTCTTTTTTTTTTTTTTTTATTTGCTATGGTGTTTATAACAAAAAAAAAAAGGAAAATATTTAAAAAAAGGAAAAATCCCTTGACGGCAAGTCTTGGCCTTTTGCTGGTGTTTTCTGTTCAGTGTCATGAAAACTGTATTTGCAGAAGACTAACACTTTTGTTTGTACTGTTGCTTAACTACTTTTCTAGGGGAAAATGCTTTAAAAATGCTGTAATTACGCATTTCTAATGAAAAATAAATGTGTATTTATGAATAGTGCAGCTCTAAGTTGCTCTGCCTTGGGAATGAGTCCGGGTTGGCTGGGCAGGAATGTCCTGGAGGAGCTGGGGATGGATCCACATTCAGCCTCTAAGGAAGAACCCAATCTCAGCCATTTTATTTTCTAAATTCCCAATCCCAGACCCTTTTATTTTCTAAATTCCCAATCCCAGACCATTTTGTTATCTAAACTCCCAGTGCAAGAAAAATGGGATAACTGAGTTTTTGAGTGTGCGAAATGTAATGAATTTATGAAATAATTTTATGTAATGTGAATAATTCTGAGCTCTCTCCCTTCCAGTTCCTCCTGCCTCCTTTGTCCAGCAATTCCCCAGAGTGGGATCCATCCATCTGAACCCAACATCCAAGATCCAGGTGGAATCACCTTTAATTTAATCCAGATTTTGACAAAGCACCATTGTCCTATTTGCTAATCCTGAGTGCAAAGGAAACCAGTTTGCTGTCACCTGGTTATTTTAATGATGCATGTTTTGGAAAATAAGATTTGGAAAATAAGAGTTTGGAAAATAAGAGTTTGATAAATAGGGTTTGGAAAACAGAGTTTGGAAAATAAGAGACGGAGGTGTTGCTTTGTATTTGATTTCCAGCTGATTTCCCACAGGGTCATTCCCAATATATGGCTCATAATGCATTTAATGAATTGATAAATGAGGTATGGCCACAAATCTCACGAGTTGAAATCCAGGATAATTTGAATTTTTAATTTTTTTGTTACCAAAGGAAGGGTTAAGCACCCCCAGCTTCTGGGAATGTTGTCCCTGGTAAGTGTTACACTTTCTATAAATTCCTCCTTCTCTTTAGGATATTTCTTGACACAGAAGCACAATGCAGACAACCACAGCTTGTGGAGCTCGGGGTCTGCAGCAGGCCAGGAATTTGGCTGCTCTTCAGCTCCTTTTTCAGTGCTGTTCCTCAGTCTGGAGGAACTTTGAAGAGCTTGGCACCCAAAGAGAGGCCTAAAAATAAAGTCAGGCCTGGACATTTCAATAATCATGGAATCATGGAATGGTTTGGGTGGGAAGGGACCTTAAGGATCATCCAAATCCACCCCCTGCCATGAGCAGGGACACCTTCCACTATGCCAGGTTATTCCAACCTGGTCTGGGACACTTCCAGGGATGGGGCAGCCACAGCTGCTTTGGGAAATCCATTCCAGGGCTCCCCACCCTCCCAGGGAACAGTTCCTTCCCAATATCCATCCATCCATCCATCCATCCATCCATCCATCCATCCATCATCCATCCATCCATCCATCCATCCATCCATCCATCCATCCATCCATCATCCATCCATCATCCATCCATCCATCCATCCATCCATCCATCATCCATCCATCCATCCATCCATCCATCATCCATCCATCCATCATCCATCCATCCATCCATCCATCCATCCATCATCCATCCATCCATCCATCCATCCATCCATCCATCCATCATCCATCCATCATCCATCCATCCATCCATCCATCCATCATCCATCCATCCATCCATCCATCCATCATCCATCCATCCATCATCCATCCATCATCCATCCATCCATCATCCATCCATCCATCCATCCATCCATCCATCCATCCATCATCCATCCATCCATCCATCCATCCATCCATCCATCATCCATCCATCCATCCATCCATCCATCCATCATCCATGCATCCATCCATCCATCCATCCATCCATCCATCATCCATCCATCCATCATCCATCCATCCATCATCCATCCATCATCCATCCATCCATCATCCATCCATCCATCCATCCATCCATCCATCCATCCATCATCCATCCATCCATCCATCCATCCATCCATCCATCCATCCATCATCCATCCATCATCCATCCATCCATCATCCATCCATCATCCATCCATCCATCATCCATCCATCCATCCATCCATCCATCCATCCATCCATCATCCATCCATCCATCCATCCATCCATCCATCCATCCATCCATCCATCCATCCCTGTCCCCAGTTAGAATCCATTCCCTCTGTCCTGTCAGGTAGAGTTGAGAATTCCCCTCCATTCCTCTGCTTTGTGAACTCAATTTTGTCCTCTTTGCATTTTCCAGCTGAAGTTCAGGAGGAGGTTGAGCTCAGGAGACTTCAGCACAGAGCCAGCGATTTCAGTGAGTATTCCCTGTCCCTGCTCCCTCTCGAGGGTCTGGATCTGCTTGTCCAGCAGGAAATGTCTCCAGGAATGCTGGATATATTTTCCAGGCTGTGCCACCACAAATAAATCATTCCCCAAGTGAGTAATTCAGGGATGGATTCCTTCCTGGGAATGTCTGTGACATTCTGAGCAGGGTGAAGGCACCTTCACCTTGAGGTTGTACCAGAACCATGCACAAACCAGGTTTTCCTGGCATGATTTTGGTGAAATATTTTGGTGTTCAGTTTTTTTTGGGGGGAGGAGCCTCTGGTTGCCCTCCTTGGCCCTGTTGGTTATTTTTAATATTCAGTTCACTAAAGCCATGACCATTTATCCTGATTTTTACTAAAATTCTCTCGGTGGACCATTATTAAGACCCTTCAGATCATTTAATCTTGAATTCTGTCTGAAAAAAAGAATCCTTAAGGGTTTCCTGATTAAAGCTAAAATATTCTGGTTTGATGAATTGTACAACAAGTAATCAGTCCCAGAAAAGTGAGGGATGTGGAGAATTTCTTTCTGCTTTTTCTTCCCTGTTAGTTTTATGTATTTTGTCTTGCAAAACAAATCTATAAAAACCATCACCCTCCTGTGACCCAAATAAACGAGAATGTCCTTGTGAGCTGCATTTTCAGGCATTTCTTTGCCTGTAAAGCAAAGAATTCCATCCAAAAATAAAAAAGTTGCTCTGATGCTTGTCTCTGTGGTGGAGCTCCTGCTGTGTGGAGATCCCCTGGTGGCCCTGGGGTTTTTTACCCAATTCCATGGATATGGAGTTTCCTGTTAGAAAAACACCAGGAGAAAACAAATCCTTACAAAAAACCCCAAACTTGAACCACTGTGGGATCTCAAGCCCCTGTTAGAAATCCATTCTCCTGCTGAATTCCCAACTATCCAGAGCTGCAGATCTGGAGCTGGAGCTGGAATGGGGCAGGAGCTGTTTCCCATTATCAGGGATAAGAATGTTCCTCCCATTGCTGCTGATCCCAAAGCTCTGCTGGGAGCTGGGCTGGTTCAGAGGAGCCCTGGGCACTCAGAGCTCATTTCCTGGGATGGAGCTGGGAATAAGGGAATCACTGAGCTGGGAAAAGTCAGCTCCTGGCACACAGCAACGCCTCCCACCCCTCAAGGATCCCAAAAAATGGGAATTTCGGCAGGAGGAGCCGTGCAGAGCCCACAGTACAAGGCAGGGCTCAACTCTCCTCTTTCTCAAGGTGATTTTTAATAAAATCTTGGATAAAAACCCATTTCCCCCCATTTGTGTCTCATGCAAAGTTAAATCCAGCAGCAATATCTCCTTTGTTTAACTTATTTTGCCTTTTTTTTAATTCTACTTCTCTAAGTTTACTCCTCTTGGTTTTCCTTCAATTTTTCCTTTTTGTGCAAAGGAAAAAAATGTCTTCTAGTGATAAATAGTAAAATTTCATATTTTGGGCAGAAAATATATCTTTTATATATTTTACCTATTTTATTCATCATATGGATTTTTTTGATTAACCAACAGGCAGGGAAAAGTTCTGTAGATCTGGTCCCTCTGTTTAATCTGTTTTGGGTGTTTAATTAAACTGCCCAGTTCCAGCTCTCCATCAGGTTTCTGATGAGATTTTATTTTATATAATTGTTATAATTAATATAATTCATACAATTTTCCAGTAAATGGATTATTCCAGATTTTTCCTGTGAGTTAAAGTGGTGCTGAAACACAACAACAAAAACCTGGATGGAAAACTGAATTTAGGCAGAGCTCATTGTCCCTCAGTGTTCCATGACCTGGACTTTGATGGGATTTCAAAAAATTACCATAAAAATGAGAAATGTCCCTGCTTCCCTGCTTTTCTTAGGGAACCTCTGGGATTTCTGTTTTCCAGATGCACAGGGCTTGGCTGCCTCTGGAGCAGGGAAATCAAAGGGACTTTGCTGTTTGGCTGTTGCCACAGGGACAGAGCTCTGCTGCCCAGGGACTGAAATGATTCCAGCTGGGAGTGATGGACTCTGCATTCCCTTTGCCTTGCGGGAAAAGCAGGAAAAAAATGGGAGGTGTCCAGCACTGCCTGAGCAGCTGAAAGGTATGCTTCAGATATATATATACATAATTTATATTAATATTTTAAATATATTTATATTTTTATACAATTGTATATAGTTATTTATGTTTATTTTTATAACTATATGTATTTATATATTTATTTATATTGATTAATTTAAAATATTTTAAAATATATACACCATATTAAATATAGGTATATTTATTTTCATATTCACCATATATAAATTATAAATTTCTTTATATATATAAATGTGTACAATATATAATATATAGTATATAATTTATATAGACACAAAATGTATATAATATCTATATTAATTTTTATATATGCACCGTGGATACTGTGTATATTTATTTTGTATTAATACATCATATATACAACATATATTTACATTTGTATACACCATATTTATATTTATATTTATTTTTGTATTTATATTTATATTTATAGTTGTAGTTGTAGTTTAGTTATATTTAGACCATTTTAAAATTTTTTTTTATATTTATTATATTCTATTTTTATTTTATATATTTATAATAATAAATATTTCTATAATAATACTATCCATAGTATTATCAATAATTTTTTTTCTATATTTAGAAACCCCATGCTTAGCTGCATTCTGAATTCCATGAATCAGGGAAAACTAAAGCAATTTTAGCCCTTAATTTCATGCACAGGGAAGATGATTTTTACTGGGCTGATTTAACAGCTCCCAAAATTCCCCAGTTGGAAATCACAGCCTTTGGTGCTAATTAGGAACATTTTCAGTCAATATCCAGATTTTTCCCTGCAGTTCCCATGTGGCACTGAAGCCAAAGTGAACCCTCAGGTGATGGCACCAGGAATTCTGCTGGTTCCGGTTTGGGTGGAACAGCAAATTCCCAATTTGGTTCCTTTTCTCCCCAAATTCCTGCTCCCAGCCCCTCCGGGGGCTTCACTCAGCCCCATCCCATGGGATTTGTCCTGGGGCCATCTGCCTTGCACAATTCCTGGGGTTTTACAGCCATTGCATGACTCAATCCTCCCTCAACTCTCTTAATCCCCCTGCTCTAATGGGCTCCCTGCTCTCCTCAGCAAAACCAGCAGAGAAATTAAAGAAAAAAAAAATCCAAATGTTCAGAAGAGAGGAGGAGGGAGGAATCCAGGGAAAAGCCAGGCAAAAAAACCGAGGAGCAGTTTGTTGGTTTGGTTGGATCCCTCCCTCCTTTTCCATGCTCAGGTTGCCTTTCCCTCCTCTCTGCAGCCCAGGGAGGGGGTTCCTGGGAAATTCCTCATTTTCTGGCATGAAACAGCTCCCCAGATTTCCTCGGTCACCCCAGGAGCAGCAGGAGGAAGAGGTAGGCAGCGGAGGGGAGCGGCTTGGGGGCGATTTTCGATCTTTTTTCCTTTCCCATTTTGTTTATCCCTTGCTGGGTTTTGAAGGAGTCTGTAAACATCTGGGGGGATTACATCTGGTTTGGGTTCTGCCTGAAATTCCTGGGGGTTTCGTTCAGTTGAGCGTTAGAACGAAACCAGCGGCTCCTCTGGCAGGTTCTGCCTCAGGATTTTCCAAAAATAAACTCTGCATCCCCACTCGTCCCCCTCTGACGCTTCCCTGAGATTTCATGGAAGCTTTCTTGTGTGGCAAAGAGCTCAGGGAGCCTGGAGCTCAGTGACAAGAATGATTCCCTTTTATTTTCCATATTGCAAAAAGTGGAATGTCTTAATTTTCCTGCCAGAAAATCGAGTTTGTGGGACTATTCCCTTAAAAACTTCGGAATGTTTTTGCGTGGATTGACAGTTTTCCGTGCTGATCCTTTCTTTGAGCAAACACAATGCTCTTGGCACTGATAAAATCCATTGATAGGAAGTGGTTTAAGATTTTGAGGTGGGGTTTTTGTGTTTGGTTGTGGTTTTATTTTGGGATTCACCTGTCTCATTCCCTGCTCCAATCCCAGCTTGGTGCTGCACAGGTGTCCTGGGATTTAAGGTTCCCTCAGCCTCTGGGCTGCTTTAATCCATGTGCAAATCCATCAAGTTGAGAGTCAGTTAAAAATCTCATTATTGGAGTTTTGCTGTTAGGAAGAAAAACTGGGGGAAAGCTTTTCAGTTTGGGCAGGGAAGGAACTGCAGGGGAAATCCAGGTGGGAATTGAGGCAGAGGGATTGGCAGTGTGTGGAGGAGGAGGAGGAGGAGGAGCAATGCCCAAACAACTCTGAAGTGGAGGATTCCTCATCTTCAGGTCCCTTCTGCCACTGCCAAATGTCACCAAGTGCAGCCCCATGGTGCCACCAGGTGCCTTGGGATGGAAATGGGAATGGGAATGGGAGAGGAAGAATAGGAATAGGAATAGGAATAGGAATAGGAATAGGAATAGGAATAGGAATAGGAATAGGAATAGGAATAGGAATAGGAATAGGAATAGGAATAGGAATAGGAATAGGAATAGGAATGGTGTGCAGCAGCCTGGGCTGGGTGTGCAGGGCTGATCCCAAGGGATGCCCCTGGATCTCTACAGTCCAGAGTCACTGGATCCATTCCCTGGCTCTGTCCCTCTGTTCCCTCCCTGTCCCAAAAAGCACCACCCAATAATGTGGGAAATATCCTGAATTTAGAGAATCAGGGATCATTCAGATTGAAAAGACCTTTAGGGCCATCAAGTCCAGCCATCCCCCAGCACTGCCAAGGCCAGAGCTGGACAACCCTTCTGGGGAAGAAATTGTTCCTAATATTGAGGGAATAAATGTCTTGCTCCCTTGAAGTTCTCAAAGATGGAAGGTTCAGTTGGGCTAAAAGTGCTTTTTAGTAGGTTCTGACCAGAGGAACAATGGGTCCTTGTCTCCCTTGTCTGTGGGGGACAGCAAATTTCTGGCTGGAAATCCACTGATCAACAGTGTAATAAAAAAAAATTGAGATAAAAGCAATTTTAAAAAGCCTTGAAACCTTTAATCCTTTAGGGCTGGTTTCTGAAAGTCCAGAATTAAAAATATCTTAATTAAAAAGAGCTTTCCTACAGCACAGAGTTAATAAGCAGAGAACACCCAAGAAAACATTGATTTTTCTCTTAAAATGCCCCCTTCCCTCTTCCTTTAGTCCCTGAGATTTTAGTGGTACTGACCAGACAGACCCTTCCAGCAAAAGGAGAGTTAACTCCTGGAGAAAGGGGGTGGAGAGGGAATCCCAGCTTGGAACTTGAGACTTTCCAGCTGAGAAAGAAAGATTTGGAGATGCAGACGTAATCCCAGAGCTCTGCAATCAGCTCCCTGTCACAGGAAAAGCACATTAAAAACTGCCCAGGGCACTGGGAGCAGGGCAGGACAGGAGCAGCAGTGCCACCACCTCCTCCAGGGTGAGTAGGGGAAAATTTCCCATCTAAACTCTTGGAAAATGGGTGAAATATTGGGAATGGCTGGGTGGGAAGGTCATGAGCAGAGGTGAGTTTGGATTGTTGGGTTCCAGATGCAATAGGTGATCTCTTCATTCAGGTTTTCCTGAGCTGGGGGGGTCTGGAGCACAATCTCTGCTCTTTCCTGCTGTAAATCCAAAATTCCCCATGAGCTGCCAAGGACTGCAAACAAACTCATGGAGTGGGAATGCAAATTTGTGTGGATTTCCTCTCAAAGTGGGAGCGTTTGGATTTGTGTGGCTTAACTCCTTCAGCCTGAGCTGCTCTCCTTATCTGCTGCTCCAGTTGCAGGGTTCCAGGTAATCCCTGCCTTCAGGATGGGCTTTCCTGAACCTTGGAGCATCCTGCTGCAGCTCCACACTTTGTTTGCTGCCTGTGGGACGCTGCACTGAGTGGGGGGTTCCTGCTCCAGAGCATCCAAGGATTTTCTGATTGATCAGACACCACAAAGGATGGGAAGAAGGAAGAGATGCTGCAGCTTTGCTTTGCAAGCCTGCCAGGTGCATGGGGATGGGATGTTCCAGCTGCTGTGTGATTTATTGCAGAGTTTTTATTGATATTATTATTATTAATAATGTTGATATTTATGGAGCAGTTCATGGTTAACACACTCATCTCCCCGAACCGTTTCACGCTGGGTTTGTGGGGCTGTGTTTGTGAAATGCCTGTTTTCCATTACAAAACTGGGAGATAAACGAAGATGACAGTCACATTTTCCTAACATAAATTTCTCCCTTTCCCTGTGCTCCTTGGAAACCATAAATTCCAGCAGCCTGGCTGCCTGCTCCAGACATCAGAAGGCCCTGGGTTTACAAGGCCTGCTTGCCTGGGTCAGGTCCTGTGCAGGAGAGACACAGATGATCCAAATCATGCACATGACACCAGAAAGCTGGGATGGGAGCAGAGTGAAAGGAGGAAGCTGGACATTGTGGGAGGGGAAGGAAAATCTCCTGGGAGAACTTGTCTCAGCTGATGCAGTTCAGGTGGTGGGGAGAGATTTTCCTGCTTTTTCTGGCCAGTCAACATCTTCCTGTTTTCCTGCTCCTGCCCTAAATGTTTTCAGCCCTAAGAGCTCAACCTTTTGAGCTGAAACTCGTGGCCAAGCTGTTGTCTCATCTCATCTCCATGAATGCAACATCCTTTGCTCTTGGCAGGCTGGACCTGCCTTTTGCCCAGATCACATCCATTCACAAACTTCCTCTCCTTGGCTTCTTCTTCCCTGGCACATCAAACACTCAGCAGGACTTTTCCTGTCCTCACCCCATATCCTGCTCTCATGTCAACCTGCTCCTTCCCCCCTGCTGCCCCTTGCCCTTGGAAGCATTGAAATTGCTTTGGAATTTTGCATTTTCACTGTTTGGTCCTCCAAAATTTCAATGCAAACAGTGAAAATGCAAAATTCCAATGCAATTTCAATGCTTCCTTTAGTCCCATTCCCTGTTTCCCTGGACCTTCTGCCCTCTGAGCTTGGAGCATCCTTCCTCATGCAGCACCCACCACCTTTTGGTGGGATATTGAGAGTATTTCTTCTATGAATCCAGCTCTCATCAGCTCAGAGCTCTGGATCAGTGATATTTCTCTTTTTATTATAATTATGCTAAGAATAAACATAATTACCTTGGAATGATGACATTGAATAAACCCAAGGCTCAAGTTACAGATGAGAAACCTTGTTCTGGGTTTTGCTCTGCTTTAAAAACTTCTCTGTGCCTTGAAGAGCAGCTCAAACCAACTGAGCTGTTGAAATAAACCCTTTTTTACATCTTCAACCTGCTGGGTCCTCATCAACACAGGGAAACCCTCAGTAACCAACACCCCAATGGGTAAGAACAAAGAATCCTGGGGCATATTATTTTGGTCCATTATTTTAGGTCTTAATAGCTGCCATAAATAAATTTGGTTTCTAAATAATAAAAATAATAAAAAATAAATAAAATAATATAATAATAATAATAATAGTAGAAGAAGGAGAAGAAGAAGAAGAAGAAGAAGAAAAAAGAAAAATTACTTGCTTCCACACAGAACCAAGGTCTAAAATCCACTCTTTTCCCTCAGCCATCTCTCTTAAACCCAGACATAAAATTCACTTTTTCTTCACCATCTCTCTCTTAAACCAGGTCTAAAATCCACTCTTCTCCAATCCCTCATCCACCTCTTTTAATCCATACATAAAATCCCCTTTTGCCTCATCCACCTCTTTTAAACCAGATGTAAAATCCATTTTTCTCTTATCCACCTCTTTTAACCCAGACATAAAATCTCCTCCTTTCCCCTCATCCCCCTCTTTTAACCCAGATATAAAATCCCTTTTTTACTGCCTATGGATGTTCCCCTTCCCTCAGTGCTCAGCCCCAGGGTGAGGATTTGGCTGCTGGCTCAGCATTCCCATGTCCTGCTCCTGCTGCTCTTCCCAAGCCTGGGCTGGGACCTTTCCTAAGGAAATTTCTGGGTCCTAAACCTGGATTGGGACCTCTCCTAAGGAACTGTCTGAGTCCTGAGCCTGCCAAGAGGCAGCTCCTGCCTGGGACACATGGAGAGTGGCAGTGTCTGACCTTTGCAGCTCTCTCTTGGGAAAGGGGAGACAAAAAAGGCAAGAAATAAAGCAAACAAAACAAGGAACAGCTCTGCAAGTGCCAGAAGCTAAAGTCAGTACAGATAGCAAGTTGTTGGGGTTTTATTTTCCCTATTCTATTTTTAATCTTCTCAGTTTCATTTTTCTCTGGAGCTCGTGGAAAGGAGGAGTTTCGGGATGAGGAAAAGTGACTGAACTTGTGCTGAGACAGAAATAATCTGGGTAATCAGTGCAGCGAAGGGGACACAAAACTATGTGACCACTGAGCTGAAGTTTGGGCAAATCTCTCTTTGTCTGGGACATTTTCCTGCTTTTGCTGAGAGCTCCAGCCCCAGATCCAATCTCAGGGCAGTGTTATTACAAGAATTCATCTCTGAAAGCCCAGCAGAATTTGTTTGGATTGCTAATTTCCTCGAGGCCTGGGGATATGCTGGAGTGGAGGAAATGCACGGGTTAGCACACAGGGTATCCAGTTGCAGGGTCTCTGAGGGGTGGGAAATCACTTCCCAAACGTGCCTAATAGTCCTGGAGTGCAGAAATTATTAGTGCTGATTACACCCTGAACCAACAAACCATCAAAGCAGATCCCAGCCAGGGATGTGGGTGCTGAAAGAGCAGGAAAATGGATGGGACAGAGGGGAGATAAAGGCTCCACGCTGCTCTTGCTGTGTTTGTCCCTGGCTGGAGCCACATCAGTGGCTAAATTACATTTCTTTCAGCAAAGCTCTTAATGAGGAGCTTGTAATTGCCAGCATGGAGGAGTCATGTGTGGCTCTCATCCAGTTCTCTCCTTTTTGGGACCCTTGGAAAGATGGAAACCAGCTCGGTTTTACCTTCAGACTGATGTTGGATCTCCTGGCTCTGGATGTGACAGGTCCAGTCCTTGCTGTCCCCTCCACAGGGGATGTGGTGACACTGCTGCTCACCCCCCTGAGGGTGTGGGGAGGGCTTCACGTGACCTTGGACACTTCCAGAGATCCAGGGGCAGCCCAGCCTCTCTGGGAAATCCATCCCAGGGAGAAACTGATAGGAATTGATGATGGCTTTTTCCTCAGAGACCTCAAATCACCACCTTAAATCTAAAATATCCCAGGAGAAACAGGAAACTCAGCAAGGCCTGACTCAAACAGAGGGATTTTTCTGGAGAATTTGAACTGAATCCCTGCAGGACCTGCCCTGAGTCCTGTCCCTCCCCTGGGTGGTGCAGGGGCTGCTCAGACTGTGGGTGACTGTCCCTGGGAACAGCAGCACCCCCAGGTGACAATCCCCAGGTGACATCCCCAGGGAATGGCATCTGCCCTGGAAAACCTTGGGGATGAAGAACACTCATGAGGAGGTGGCACCTGGGGCTGACCCAAGGGGGTTTGGTGCTCACGTGTCTGGTTTCATGGAATCCATGTCTTACAAACAACGTCCAGGGGAAATACTGGAGAATTTAACAGAATTCTCACTTTTTCCCAACCCTCCTTTGTCGGTTTAATGTTTGAGGTGCAGCTTTGTCCCAGACAAACCACAAACCCAATTCTGGTCCTTCTCCCCAGGAATTTGTGCTGTTCCACCTGGAAAACCAGGATTCCTTCAGGAAACTCCTTCAGGAGTGAGGGATCTGCAGAGCTCTCAGCCCCCAGGGCCTCAAGGTTAGTGGATTTTCTGTTGAATCCTTTTAAAAACCATTGGGACTGCAGCAGGATGGGGAATTATTGTGGAGGTTAAATATCCCCTGCAAGGAACCTCACAAGGATGTGGAAAAGTGGTTCCAAAAGCAAGGTAAGCAGAGGAATCTTTATTTTCCCTAATTTATTCTTTCTCCACCATCCTGGATGGAAGAGGAGCCTAGGTTTGTTTGCACCTTGCATAATTATTATGAAAATGATTTTTTTTCTAATGATTGGAATTTGTGTAAATTGACAATATCACAAAGGACAGGGTGAGAAAGAGCAACTCCAGAGCTGGGTGTTAATTATTCTCCTGTTAAAGTCAGCGGTTGAGTTTGTGTTATTTGTGTTTAATCACAGCTTTAAGGAAAGGTTTCAGCCCTCCCAGGATTGAGGGAGTTTCCTGAATCTCTTCCCAGTGCTGGGTTTTCCTTGCTCAGATCACCAGAGTTTGGATTTTCTCTTATTTCCTATTTTATCCACATTATTTTAGAAGATGCAGTGCAGAAAAGGGAGGATTTCAGGCAAATTAAGGAGTGAGGAGGAAAAAATCCAAATTTTTGGCTCTGGGAAGTGCCAGTGTTTCCCTGTGGATACAGGGAAGTGAAAAGAAGCAGAAAAGGAAAATCCAAGGCAGGGAAGGCACTTTCTCATCCATCCCTCCCACTCCAGGGTAGGAAAAGCACAAAAAGTCAGAAATGGTAAGGACAGAATTAATTTTTGATTTGCTTTACCCAAATTTTAATAACCCCCAATGCTGTTAATGATCCATTTCTATTCCTCCAAAGAACAGAACTAATAAACTTCCTTTTTTTCTAACCCCTCTATTCAGGGGGTTAAACATTCTCCCAGGTGCTATTCCAAAAAAAGAGCAGGCATTTAAACTCCAGGAATTTCAGTCTGCAGGACAAAAAAAAATGAGACTTATTTGAAGCTTGGGTAGGTCTGGATTTTCAGTGTCTACAACCTCCCTCCCCCCTAGAATAACACTTCAGCCATGGTGGGGGAAACCTTGGGCCAAGTTTTACAACTTAACCACATGCAGAAGTGCTTATGCAACTGCTGCCTTCAAAATGAACTCAGGTTTCAGGCAAAAAAGGAGAGTTTTGGGACACTGAGGGTGTCAGACTGGTCTGGAGATGTGCTGGTACCTTTGGGGGCTTCACACCTTGGCTTCTGTGCTTTGTGGTGGTGCCAGGAGGGAGCTCCGAGGGTTTTCTGTGTCTCCCTGGGTGCCATTTAAGGTTGGGCAGGAGGGAACTTTAGGAGATGAGCAGCACCTCCTCGAGTTACTGTCTGCAGGTTAAAGCAATGGAGAAATATAAAAAATAAAAAAATAGAGAGATATAAAAAACCCAGGCCCTTTTCTCCAGCTGGTTCCATCTGTGTGGTCTGCTCTGTTGGGGAATTGCTGCTCTGGGAGATCCACAGCTCCCAGAGGGCTCAGGGAGATGTTTTGGAGGTGTTCATCAGCTTTTTTCTTCTGGACACCTCAGAATTTGGTGCCTTTGAGGCTCTGGTGTCCCCGTGGCCTTTGGATGTGTCTGTGCCACAGAGCCCCCAAAAAGGAGCACAGGACCAAGACAAAGAGTGAAAGCAGAGGCCTGGAGCTGGAGTCTTGGCTGTTCTCCAGCCTAATGGATATTCAGGGCTGGCCTGGAGCTCTGGGATTAGCAGAGTTGTTTTCCTCAGGGGTTTGGGGAAATCTCCAGTTTGGCTGCTCCAAGACCGGTTCCGGCCCCGTCTCGTGACGGGTTCATCCCATGAGCAAGAGCAGATGATAAATCCATCACCTCCTGAGATTCTCTACTTTGTGTTCCTTTTTTCCCCTTTTTCATTTCACACAATGGCACCAGGGCCTTCCAGAGGGAGTTTGCAGCTTCCAAAGGAACGGGATGGAGTTAATGGGAGTGCTGTCGGCCTCCCCTCAGTGGCAGCAGATTAAAAATCATTAATTACAATTAGTGGGAGGCTCCAAAGGCCTCTGTGGAGCTGGACTGGGATGGACACAAGCTCTTCCTGATGGCCAGGATACTGGGAGTGTCACTTTGGGATCTTCTGGAAGAACAGTGAGGGTGGAAGCACAGAGCTGCACACAGGGATGGCTTTGGGTGCTGTTTTCCTACAGAGTGAGCTGGATTTGAACAGCACAGCCCTCAGGGGATGAGCTGCTCCCTCTGAGTGCTCTGTACATCATCCTCCCTCAGCTGGGCCTGAGCAGGACAAAACTGGGGGGATTGCATTGGTTGGAGTGGCTCTGTGGTTGTCTCTGCCCAGCAGGAAAGGCCTGGACGTTCCAGGAGGTGACACAGGAAGCTGAGGGAAGGGGCAGCTCCATCACTGCCTCCAAATAATCTGTTGGATTGGTGTTTCTCTGCTTGGGGCCAGCTGGAAAATCCTTTGCTTCCAACAGGATTTATGAGATAAATGTTTGGGATAAAAGGGGGCAGATGGATCCTGTGGAACAGCCTTTGTGCGCCACACACTTCTTTTGGATACCAGGGGTTGGATCCCAGGCTTTCTTGTAAAACCTCATTTTTTGGTGAATCATTGAGGCCAATTCCTTCCTTCTCCCTCTGCCTCTCCCAGCAGCCATCCCTGCCCTTGGGATCATTCCTGGGATGTGCCAGCACAGGAAGCCTGGGCACAGCACTGAGGGGTTGCTGGTGTGGAAAACCCATCCCATTGCAGCCTGGGAGAGCCTCTGGGAGTGCTGCAGGCAGGGAAGGGCTGGAGCAGCCCCAGGGTGGCGCTGACATCACCAATAAAGCTCAGGCAGCTCTCTCCAGCTCCTGAGCCTCAGAGCTGGGCTTTAATCAGCTCCAGAGCTCAGCACGACCCCGCTGCACTCCCAGAGCTCCCAGGTCGTGCAGAACCAAGGATTTCTTTCAACACCCCAGGAAAACCATGAAAAACAATCTCCAGCTCATCCAGAGCCCACCCTGGCTTCCACCCACCGTTCCTGCCTGGGAGTGTTTGCCAGGAACCTCCTGGAACAGAAACCCCAGGGCTGCTGAGCAGGCTCTGCAGGAGCTGGGGATGGATGGATGGATCTCAGATCCCCTTGGATCCTTTTGGGATCCAGCCTTTGGGGGCTCCAAGCAGACATTCCCCAATTCCCCTCAGGCTCCAAGGTCTCCTCCCCACTCTTGGGGCAAAGCTTTGCTTTGCTGCAGTGCTCTGAGTTCTACTTTTGTCCTATTAATCCCTGGCAAAATAAAGCCCAGCCAGCTCCAAGCAGAGCTGGATGACAGCAGAAACGCTTCAGTTCTGCTGCATTCCACCTGCCAAATCTCCAGGTGCCTCTCCAGGCTGGATCTGGCTGCTGGGGAGGGTGATCCATGTGTGCACCTGCCCTTGGGACAATGCCAGCCTTGGGCAGCTCCACTGGCTCTGCTCCAGGGGGAAAATGGGCTTGGAAACTTCTCCTTCAGAACCAGGGCAGCCCTGTTGGTTGTTTCTGTGGGGTTTGGTCCCACCAGCTCCCAGGACCTGCTTTCCACGGGGCTGGCATGAGATCTGCAATCCTGATCTCAAAATGATGGGAGCAGAGCCTGTGCTGAGCCTGTCAGCTCCAGGGAACCATAAAAAAGGAACTGAGAGTTCAAGCAAACAAAACCTGGAAGGCTGGAGAGGAGAAGGTCATGCAGACACCCTGTCCATGGCAGAACACTGTGTTTTTTGGGGCTGGGCTGCTCTGCCTGGCTGCAGATCTCTGGCACAGCCCAGATGGACTCTGTGGAGCTGCAGGAAGCAGCTCAAACTCGGGATAAACCAGGAGGATGCTTTGGAAGCAAAACCAGGTGTTAATCAAGGCTCAGGGAATGTTTCAGGTGCCTCCTCCATCCCTCCCTGTCCAGAATCCATCTCCAGCAGGATGGAGGGCTCCAGGAAAATTCCAGGAATTTTCAGGAAATTCCAGGCTGCAAACCCAGGATCCCCATCCCAGGCAGGGAATTTGCTTTGATTCCCTTCTGTCCCTGGAGCAGCTGCCACTTTTACCCCACAAAGGAGGAGATTCTAGCTCTGCCCAAATCCTCATTTGTGGTGCCTGTCCCAGCTGCTGGATGTGTCTGGGGCCTGTGGTGCCCAGCATGGGATTGGTTTCCTTCCTGCAAACCAGTCTGGGACTGGTGCTGGCAGCCAAGGAGCTGCAGGAACGTGCTGGAAACAATTCCCAAAACCTCCCCTCAGGGGGCACAGCAGGCCTGGGGCTTTAGGGAGCTGCTCCAGCATTCCTGTGGCACCTCCCCACCCCGGCCAGGGCACAAGCCCCAGCCCTGGCAGTGCCCAAGGCCAGGCTGGACGGGGCTTGGAGCACCCTGGGATGGTGGAAGGTGTCAGGGTTGGAACAAGATGAGCTTTGAGGTCCCTTCCATCCCAAAGCTTTGGGCAGAGGGTTCTGTCCAGGTTTACCAGGCTGGGAACCATTTCTGCAGCCTGGAATGGGGCAAAGGCTCTTTCATCTCCTTCCCAAGCCTTGGCAGACCCTCCCCACTGATCTCACTGAGCAAACCCAAAGATTATTTCATCCCTGTCCTGTGGCCCAACCAGCCCTGGAGCCAACAGGAATGTGGCTTCAGGAGCTGGGGAGAGCCCCAGGATCCCAAATATCCCAGAAATCCATGGAGATGTGTGCTCTGTGTGCACAGCTGGGATCTGCTCTGCCCCTGCCAGCCCCAGTGTGCTGGAACCATCCCAGAGCTCCACGTGCTGGGGACAAAGTGGGGACAAACCCTCCTGGCCAGGGTTTCACCCCTCAGCTGCAGCAGCTGGAGCCATCCAGGCCCTCCTGGGGCTCGTGGCCTTTCCCTTTGTCTCTGTGCTGGGGATCAAGCTGATTGCTGTCAGGAAGATAAATGTTGTCTCCAAGCTGAGATAAGAAGGATGAAATCTACCCTTTGCAGAGGTTTGGGGGGTGCAGTTGGAAAATCAGCATTAGGATTGCCAAGAGCATGGAGGCTGATCCAGGGGGGTGGATTTTGGGGAGGGAAGTGGATGTGGAACCTTTATTTGGAGGTTATTTCCCCATTTCCACCCTGGTGGAGGAGCATTTCTGGGGCATCACTTAAACTCAGGGATATTGAAGAAGGTCTTGGAAGCAGAAGGGCAGATCCCAAAGGTCTGGTTTTCCCTGGATATGGGGAGGCTGAGCGTGCTGGCCTTCATCCCATCCCCACAGCTGGTGTGCACCTGAGGAAACAGATCAGCATCTGGGGGTGCCAAGTGGAGTGATGGTTGTGGCACCTCTGCTCCCCAGTCTGGCAGAATCCAGCCTGGATTCACCCCCTCTGCCAATTAAACAAAGAAATTTCCTTAAAACTCATGGTGAGCCCTTTTTAGTGAGTGCAGGTGGTGAGAAACACGAAATTTCCCAAATAAAAGCAGCAAAATGCTGGGTGGCAGCCCTGGTTCCCTTGGCTTCCTTAGAAACCCAGCTCTTAATGGATCTGCTGGAAAGTTTTTGAGATGCTGTTTGATGTCTGGGCCGGTTTTATGTTTTATGCAGGAATTTGGCTACAGGAAGTCTCGGTTCTTTCACGTATTTTGTATCAAAATCCCTTTATAGACCAAATAATCCCTTTTCCATGGCAGTGCCTGTGCCCAGATTGCTCCAACCTGCTCACGCTGCTGAGATGATTTCTAAAAGACAAACCCATAGCCCTTTTTTATTATTATTATTATTATTTTGTTACATTTCCAGGCTTTTGCTGTTTTCCAGGGACATTTTCACAGGGTGGGAAAATCCCCAGGAATTTCCAGAGGTGGAACCGCTGGGGAAGTTGGGGTTCATGAGAAGCTGGGAATGAAATGAACACAAGTGAGCTGAGCTGGTGGGGGCTGCTGGAGCTTTGGCTTCTCTTCCAGTGGTGTGTAAGGAACTAAATACAGGGGGAAAAAAAAAATCTGTGGAACAGGGAAGAGAAGCAGGAGAGGAGACAGTGAAGAGGAGAAAGAGGAGAGGATAAAGTAGAGAGGAGAAAGAGGAGAGGAGAAAGATGAAAGGAGAAAGAGGAGTGGGGAAAGAGGAGAGGAGAAAGAGGGAAGGAGAAAGAGGAAAGGAGAAAGAGGGAAGAAGAAAGAGGAGAGGAGAAAGAGGAAAGGAGAAAGGGGAGAGGAGAAAGAGGAGAGGAGAAAGAGGAGAGGAGAAAGAAGAGGAGAAAGAGGAAAGGAGAAAGAGGAGAGGAGAAAGAGGAGAGGAGAAAGAGGAGAGGAGATGCTCAGCAGAGCTGGAGCATCCCTGAGTTCAGCAGCCGCTGACCTGCCGTCACCTCGGCTGGCACTGCCGGGAAAGCCTGGCCAGGAATTCCTGTGGTTTCCCAGCGTTCCCCAAGGCAGCCGAGCCCGCAGGAATCCCCCCGAGCAGCAGCTGCGGCTGCTCCATCCCGCCCCGCACACGCCGATAACGAGCTGGGCGAGGCTCTTATCAGCGTCCCGCTGACATCCCCGGCTCGGCGATGAAGGCTGGGGCTGCCGCAGGCACCGGAGCCTCCCGGGACGCACGGACGGATCAGGGCCCCGCCGGCTGCGGGGATGCTCGGCAATGGGACGGAGCCGGGGATGCAGGGATGAGCTGCGGGAGGGGGATGACAGAGATAAGGATGTGGTTTTCATTTCAGCATCCCCTGAAACGGGAGGGGGATGTTCCTGAGCCGGCAGGGCCCCAGATGTGGCCGGGAATGAGATCCCAGGGATGGCAAATCCCGGCTGGATTTGTCCCCTGAGCCTGGCACGGGCGTTTGTGCTGTGTGGAAAGAGGGGAAGGTCCCAACGTGGCTTTGCAGGGCTGGAAACTCTGGAGAAGGCAAATTCCTGACTGGTTTTCAGTGAGAATTTGGCTCTTCACGTGCTGGAACCCAGGCTCTGGTGTAAGAGCGGGAATCTGCTGTTTCAGTGGGAGCAGGCAGAAATCAAACCCTCTGTGATGACATTTAGTGAAGCAGCAGGGAATGCACCAGGGACAGCCCCAGCATCAGCCTGGATTTCCCAAGGGGGTGGATGCTGCGAAAGTCTCCTGGACACCCAGCCTGAGGGGTGGGATCAGCATTCCCAGTATATCCCAGTGTAGTGCCAGGCTGGACTGGTCATCCCTGGGTCTCGGAGCCTCTGCCCAGCCACTGCAGGGCTTTCCAGGGGGAAACTCTGCATCCACTTTATCCTTTGCCCATTCCCAACTGTGTGGTTCAGTGGTAACCTCAGATTCCAACCAGGAAAATCCCTCCAAGGCCAGCCCAGGGTGTGCAGAGTGGAGCATCCCTGTCCCCTCTGTCTCCAGCTTTCCCAGCCACAGCCTGGCCTGCCAGGACACAGACAGTGCTGGACAGACTCATCCCCAGGATGGGATCGGGATCTCTGAGGGTGGAAGGAGCTCTGGGATCAGCTGTGCCCCATCCCCACCTTGTCCCCAGCCCAGAGCACCGAGTGCCAGCTCAGGAATTGCTGGGACACCTCCAGGGATGGGCACTGCAGCCCTCCCTGGGCACTTCCCATCCCTGACCCCCCTTTCCATGGGAAATTCCTGCTGCTGTCCGAGCTGAGCCTGCCCTGGCCCAGCCTGAACTGTTCCCTCTGCTCCTGTCCCTGTCCCTGTTGCTGTCCCCTCCTGGCAGAGCTGTGCAGAGCCAGGAGGGCCCCCCTGAGCCTCCTTTGCTCCAGGCTGAGCCCCCTCAGCTCCCTCAGGATTCTCCATTCCCTTCCCAGCTCCCTCAGGATTCTCCATTCCCTTCCCATTTCCCTCAGGATTCTCCATTCCCTTCCCAGCTCCCTCATCCTCTCCAGAACTCCAAATGAAGGCAAACTGAGCTTCCATCTGGCACAAACCTCTTCAAACTCAACTTCATTTCACAAACAGCACCACGCTGCTCCCCTTGACCAATCCTTTGTCCCCAGGCCGGGTTGAGGACCAGGTTCAGCTTTGCTGAAGCTCTTGGACAGGCAGCGCTTGGAGCCAGGGCCTCTCCCGACCTTCCTGGAGCGCTCACATGTGCGGAGCAGAGCCGGAGCCTCGCCCGCTCCGAGTGCATCATGACCTCAGTTAAGCAAACACTTGCTGTAATCGCCTCCAGATCTGCCCTGGCTTTGATCAGCTGCAGGATCACTTTATCTTATGATATAAATATGTAAAACATGCATTTGTTTTCAGGCAGGATGCAAATAAATCATTGCGTAAGTTCGGGCCCGAGCGAGGAGTGCGGCCTTGGAGCTCTTCAGGCTCCACCTCCTGGAAGGTCATTCCTGCAGGAACACGGCCTTTCTCCTCCCCACTCTGCTTCATTCCAGGCCTTCCTGTCACTCATGGACAGCTCTGGGTGTTCCCAGCAGAGCGGTGACGTCGGTGTGGACATGGTGTCACTGCTGTCCCATAGAACAGCGATCCCAATCCCACCCAGCGATCCCAGTCCCACCCAGTGATCCCCAGTGCTCCAAAACCAGCTTCAAACTCCTTCTGGGATCACTCAGAAGGTCTGGTGGTCATCACTCTGGTGGTCACCTCCCAGCCCTGCCACCCATTCCACATTCAGCTCATCCCCTTTGCTGTTTCCACAGGAATTATTCATCAGGCAAAGAGGGTTTCTGTTTAACCCTCTGGCTCTTCTCCAGCCTTTCTGCAGAGCCTGTGCCCATCCCAGCCCTGATCCCACTGCTCCTGCTGGGATTCCATCCCTGGGTCCTGCTGGGATTCCACCCCTGGATCCTGCTGGGATTCCACCCCTGGATCCTGCTAGATTCCACCCCTGGATCCTGCTGGATTCCACCCCTGGATCCTGCTGGGATTCCATCCCTGGATCCTGCTGGATTCCATCCCTGGATCCTGCTGGGATTCCACCCATGGATCCTGCTCATGGCTCTGACCCCCAGCCCCGAGCCCTTCCCCAGGTTGGTGCTGCTCCAGGCTGGAGCTAAGCAGCAATTCCCAGTGGGAAGCTGCTGGGAGTGCTCTCAGGGTGGTTTTACAGAGGTTAAGCTGAGCTCAGAGCTCAGCAGCTCCTCTGTGGTGTCAGCCAGGCTTAAGTGCTTGCTTGGTTGATGGGAAATTGGGATTTGGGCTTTCCCCAGCTGAGATTCCTCAAACTCGGCTTCCTCTGCCTGTTCCCAACCCAGGCACGAGCACAGCCCCTGTTTAGGATGTTAGGGAAGGGAATCTCTTGCCAGGAGATTCAGGAAAAATTATAAAAAACAACAGCTGATGGCTGGGGAATCTAATCTGCTGAGCCAGGAGAGGCAGATGAATATTCCCATTTTTCCAGAGCTAAGGAAGGATCAGGGTCTCCACCAGCTGTGTTCTCCAAAGGTTTCCCAAGAGAAAAGGGATTTTGGGCACCTCTGGCTTCATTCCTGCTTGTGGCCTTATATCCACCTTCCTGCAGGCCCTGGATTTTAACAGGTTGCCCAGAAAAGCTGTGGATTCCTCATCCCTGGAATGTCCCAGGCCAGGCTGGAGGGGCTTGGAGCACCCTGGGATAGTGGAAGGTGCCCATGGCAGGGGTGGGACTGGATGAGCTTTAAGGTCCCTTCCCCCCATCCCATGATTGTGAGATTTCCCCTCATTATTCAAAGGATTTTCCAGTTTTATCCCAAATGCTCTGGTGCACTTTGGGGCAGAGCCATGCCCGTGTTCCCATCTCCCAGAGAAGAACGTGGACACAAGAGCAGGAATCAATATTCCAGTGCTGCTCCAGGGTGTCCTGGGAGGGAGCACAGGAGCTTTGGGGAGATAAGATGGGTGCATAAAGCAGTGCCAGATGATTAATGAACCTTTGTCCTGGCGAGGGAGATAAAACCCCTGCAGCTGCTGCCCCCTGCTAACAGCTTTTCCATCACATTGGAAATATTTTTCCTCATTCCAGAGGTATTTCATTATCTGCCTTTATCCAAGGGCAGATGGAATTGGAAATCTCCCCCAGCCCCGTTGTGCTCTCACACCAGAGCTCCTCCCTTTGCTGTTTGTTTGTTTTCTCACCTCTGCAGGCTCCAGAGCTGGCAGAAACCCACACCAGTTACTGATATCCCATTTCCCCTCCTTCCCAAACTTGCAGCAGGGCATTTTATCTCCTGGCTACCACTGCTGGTGGATCCCTGGCTGTCCCCAAGGGAGGAGGGACAGCTGGATCCACACCAGAGCTTTGTAATTCCACAGAGAGATTTCCACCTGGAAAGGGAGGAGGATGAGGCAGAGATCCCAGGGCACTTCCAGGGAGTTAAACTGGGATGGACTGGGAGAAGACACCAGGATTTGGGTGGGCAGAGCTCTGGAGCCTTTGGAGCTTGGAAAATCCCTGGTGCCTGAAAAAGCCTTTTCTCCTCTTCCTCCTCCAGCTCAGCTTTCTCCTCTCTTCCTTTCAATTTTGCCACAGCTGATCCAAGGAAAACCCTCCTGACAGGGACAGGCTGGGAATTCTCCAAGGAGGCAGCAGGGATGGAGGACGCTGCTGAGAAATTGGGAGTGGGATGGTTTGGATGCTGAAAACCTCCATTTTTTCCCATGGAATTCCCTTGGAATTCTTGCCACACCATCAGCACAGCCCGTGGCACCGTCCCTGGGAGGTGAAGCTGTTCACACATTAAAAAAAAATTGTATTTTCTCTGTTTGGAACTTTTTCTCCAAACTTTCAGCTGCAGAGCAGGCTATGTTTTGTAACTTTATCCAACAAGATTCCAGACAAACCTGTGGATGCTAGAAATGCCATTTCCCTGAGTTTGGGCAGATTTTACAGAGCCAGCACAGAAATCACTCCCAGCACAGAAATGAGGAGCTCAAGTTCACTGCAAAGGTGAGGACTTCAGCTGGGACAACCCACAGGAACATTCTCTGCTGCAATGAGTGGTGTTACTTTCATCGCATGAAATTGCTGCATTTCAGCGAGTTTGCTCCAAATTTATTTCCAGGACAGGGCTTGGAGCAACCTGGGATGGTGGGAGGTGTCTCTGCCATGGCAGGGGTGGGATGGGATGATCCTTTTCCACTTCTTTTGAAGAAAACCCCTGGAAAACGGGACAATTCCAGCCAGGGATTCTCTGAGCGAGGCTGGAAGGAGCAGAGCATCCCTTGAGCTGCTCAGCTCCCTGAGGAAGGACCAGGAACCCATTCCTGGAGAGAACAGCTCCGGGCAGGGCTCTGGGATCCGCAGGGATGGGAGCAGCCAATGCCCTTCCCTGGTGCCCTGCAGGTGCCCAGCGCTGCCCAGGTGGGGCCATAAGCGCCCAGAGCAGCTGCAGGTGATTATGGGGTGATTATGGGGTGATTGTGGTGATTATGGGGTGATTATGGGGTGATTATGGGGTGATTGCGGTGATAATTGGGGTGATTGGGACGGGCGAGCCCCGCCCAGCCCATTTCCCACCTGCCTGCGGGATTAAAACCGCCCAGAAATTCTGGTTCTGCTCCGGGAAGAGCCTTTGGTGGTGGCGTTTATTCATCATTTCTGAGTTTTTAGGGACAGTAAGTGAATTAGAGGCGGGTTTCCCTCTTCCTGAGGGGCAGCAGCGGTCTTGGCGACCACCTGGATTTGGGGGATGAGGCGCCATGGAAGTTTTGTCGCCTATTTTTGGAACTTTGGGCACCTTCCAGCGCCGGAGCTCAGCACTGAGGTGTGTGTGTGCTCTGTCCTCGGCAGGTCAGGGAGCTTTTTGTCCCCCCTGTGTCCCCAGCAGGTCAGTGAGGTTCCTGTCCCCTCTGTGTCGCTTCTGTGTCCGTAGTAGGTCAGGGAGCTGTGTGTCCCCTCTTTGTCCTGAGCTCTCTGTCCCCTGTGCGTCCCCAACCCGCCGCTGTTGGAGCTGAATTTTGGATTTCCCGGGATGCTCGGGAGGGAGGCTGAGCCGTGCCCGGGTTCCTGCCCGGAGCTGTGTGGGATGCAGAGCCCGTCCTGCTCCTTCCCCTGCGCTCGGAGCAGGGTTCGGTGCCAGCCCCTCAGCCCTGGGGCTGGGAAGGCTCAGGATATGGGAACCATTCGTGCCTCACGGGATGCTCCCTGCTCCGCTCTGCTTTCCTCTCCATTTGTCCCAAACCTCATCCCTGCTGCTCCTGTGCTCCGCTGGCACCCCGAGGTACGGCTGGTTTTCCTCCTAATCCCCCCTTTTTAACCGATTTTAGCTGTAATGAGTATTTGGCTGTTGTTGGGCTGGGTTTTGCTGGTTTTATTGCTCTCCTTGCGTCCCGTGAGCTCCGCCTGAGCAGCCTCCCTGAAATCCGAATTTTGGGGGGTTTGTGCTATCCCTCTGCTCCCTTTGGAAGGACACAACATTCTGCCGCTGAAAATCCTCTTTTTAAATTATTATTATTGCAAAAAAACCCCGAATCCAAACCCGTCCTGCTCTGGACACTGCTGGGTTTGTTCGGATGCTTCCCCTGCACTCTGGGATTTTTGGGGGGGCTCCATCCCAGGCTGTGCCACCCCGACCTGCCCCTCTCGGCTTCCCCCGCTCTCACATCTGGGGCAGGGAACAAAGGCGCTTTGTGCTCCCTCTGGAGCGGAGTCCTTGTGAATTGTGCAGGAAAAGCAGCGCCTGGGGCTGAGCCAGAGCCTCCGAAGCTGCTGCGAGATTTCCATGCGTCTCTCGGCCTTGGGATGCTTTTCCTCCCTTTTGTCTGAAAGTCGCTTTTGCTTTCCTTCCCCAGCTGAGCGTGCTCCGCTCCCAGCTGGAACCGCTTGGGCTCATCAGTGGCCCCGCCCCGCTAATTAACTAATTAACCAATTAACCCCCCCGGGCTGCGCAGGTGCCGCCACTTTGGGGCTAATTAAGGGAAAAACGGCCCCGTGCCTTGCTTGGGATCCTTCCCGGGCTGTGCTGGGTACCAGGAGAGCTTTAAAGCTCCTTTACGTGACCACAGGGTCTGAATATTTCTAGGATTAAAGAGCAGCTGAGCTCGGCTTTTCAAATTTATTTTAATTTTTTTTTTTTTTTTTTTCTGAGAGCCTCTGATTCAGTTGTGGGCTTGCCTTCACCTGTCAGGTGTTTGAAGAGCTTCATAAACCTTATTTAGAGGTCCTGGAATTTTTGGCTGCACTCTTGAACCTCTGCAGCAAGTGCTTGTATCCGTGCTTTTCCTAGGGGAAAAAGGGAGGGATTTCCTAGGGGGAAAAATCTGTTTTTTTCAGGAGCTCTTTTCCTGTTCCTCCAGGGGCTGCTGGTGGGAAGAGGGCTCTGATTTGGGAATTGGCACTGGAGGGAACTGGAATGGGAAGCAGGAGCTGGTGCCTCCATGGTTGTCATCTGCTTTAGGAAGTGGGGATGGCTGGGCTGGTTTGTTTTCCTAACTGGAAAATTCTTCCCCTTTATCCCAAAGCACTCATTTCCCTCCTAACTGAAAATTAAAAAAAAAATAAAAATTGAGGGGAGACAAGGAGAAATCCCACGTTTGGTGAAGGACTTTGTTGCTGGAGGCAGAGATTTGGGAATGCTGTCCCCAAGGGAGGGAGGGGCAGTGTCCCTGCCAAGGTGGCTCTGCTGGGTTGAGTGAAACGAGTCCAGGATTTGACCCCATCCTTGGCTGGGGAGGTGCAGCACCATCCCTGGAAACTGAAAAATGAATTTATGAACACCTGGAGTGCTTGGGGCTCTCAGGGAGAGAATTGGAGAATGAAGAGCTGGGCTGGGGCAGGACCTGGCTCATCCCGTGTGCATCCAGGTCCTGGCAGCTTTTCCAAACCCCTCCTGAGCTCCATTTCTCTCTGCTGAG
Source organism: Ammospiza caudacuta (assembly GCF_027887145.1). Classification (NCBI taxonomy): domain Eukaryota; kingdom Metazoa; phylum Chordata; class Aves; order Passeriformes; family Passerellidae; genus Ammospiza; species Ammospiza caudacuta. Next base: position 20,569,813 of record NC_080605.1, read on the forward strand.
ACCAAATTTCCCCTGGGATGTGCAGGAAAAGCCCCCAAAAGCCTGGGGTGGCACTGGGGGCACTGCCGGGGTGCAGGAGCTGCACATCTGCAGCACAGCTGGCTCAGTATCCCAGCCTTAGCTGGAGCAAATGTGGAAATAAATGGATTTTATTTCGGATCAGGTTGCAGCACAGCCCTGATAAATGAACATCCCATTTTCCCCAAATGGAGGAACCCAATCCTGGAGGTATCAGTGCATCTTTTAATGGCCTTGCTCTGGGAAACACAAGGATTCTGTTGAAATGGGGATGTAATGGTTCCTGCTTCTCCCTGCAAAGCCTTTTGAGCTGGGAAGGAGGCAGGGGATGGTTGGAATGCTGCTTCTTTGTGGGCAGCCCAGTTAAAATCTAATTATCCTGGTTATCAGTCAGTAAAAGGCTCTCCCAGAGAAAAGGGGGTTTTATCTCTATTTGTTTGACAGCAAACCTGAAATGCATCACTTGATACCATAACTGAGCTCTATTCACCCATTTCTGCCATTCCAACAGTAAAAAAAGGGGAAGTTTGATGCTCCCTTTAATGCCAAGAACTACAAAAAAGGTCAATTTAAGTTTTACTGGCTCGTTAATTCAAGCTGTTCACTCAAAGTGCATCTTTCCCATGCAATGGCCTAGCCTAAAAATGTTCTTTATTTGGGTTTGGAGATAAATGGCTCATCCAGGGAAAAGCTGCAGGCTCTGGAGAAGATCCTGCATCAGGGAGATGTGGAATAAGCCCACAAAATGGGCATGGAATGATGGGAAAATGGGAAAAGTTTGCTAAATCCAGGTGGGAATGTGGATGCAGCCACTCAGTGCTTGGTTTTGGGGGGCTCTGATGGGATGGAGCTGGATCCCAATTTTGCCAGGGGAAGCTGCAGGAAGAGAGGACAGGTTATCCTGGAATTCTTTTGTCTTTATGGAGGCTGACATTCAGGAATTGTCTTTGGAACCAGAGGGTTTTGTATCCCTGTGGAAAGCAGGTAACTGATCCCTGGATGAGCAATCCCTCCTGCTGGAAGCTCCACCTGTATGGGATGGAAATGCTGGTGGAGGGAAAGTTAAAAGTGCCCAGAAAACAAAATCTGGGTTTTGTACAGAGCCAGAGGGGTTGAGTTCCACACAGGAATGAAAACAAGACCTTGGAGGCTGAGGGTTTGTTCCTTTGGTGTTGGAGTTTTTTTTTTCCCTTTTTGGAATGGAATGGAGTCAAAACATGAGATTTTGGATAGGAAAGGCTCCCCCTCCCAGCACTCTGCCTCCCTCCATCCCTCTGGAGGCAGCTGAGGGATCATGCTGGACCTGGGATTCTGTTCCACCAAATATTGCCAGAATTAATCCCATCCCCTTGGACTGTTTGGGCAGAAAACATCAAGTTCCTTCCATGCAGCCAAGAGGAACCATATCCTGATCCCTAATCCCAAAAAAGCTGGGATGAAAAGCTTCACTCCCAGCCAGCAGAGATGGTCCTGCTTAAATCAAGTGCCACAGCAAACTTCCTGTGCCTGATTCTCTGCTTGAAATGGGAATGGTGCAAACACAGCTGGTGGCTCCTGCAGGGGCTGGAATGTCCCCACCTGGCAGGAGAGGGCCTCTGGTGCCATGGGGAAGTGCAGGTGCTAAGGACAAACCTGCCCTCACTTTGGATGAGGGCACAGCCCTGTTTTTCCAAGGAGTTCTGAGCCTTTTCCAAGTGTAACTCTTGGCTCACGGAGGCTTTGGGAGAGGATGGAGCTGTGGGAGGTGCTGGCTGCCAGCTGCTCTATAAAAGTCCTGCCTTGATCCTGAATCCCTTGGGAAGCTCATCCTGGGAGGGTCAGGCTGACCTAAATTCTGCTGGAGTGGCTGAGGTGGAGCTGAATGCCACCAAATGTGGCTTTGATTGTTCCCAGAGTGCATCCAGAGCAAGTGGAACGTGCAGGGAGCTTTGATTTCCTTGGAAAGCCATCGAGGCCAGAGCTGCTGCCACATGGTTGGGTTGGTTTCTTTGTGATCTCACTCCCTGATCCTTCTGGAGGAGTTTCAGGAGGAGCTTATCAGGCAGCTGGGAATGGCTGGGAGAATCCGTGAATTTATCAGACACCTGGGAGACTCTGGAGGAAACATTTCCTGGGATGAGCAGCTTTTCCTCTTTGAAGTTCCCATGGGTTCAAGGCAGACATTTCTTATCGAGGTGGTTTTTGAGGGGGGATGGAATGCCATGGGGAAGGAAAAGTCCATGTTTTTATGGAATTCCTGGATAACACTGGGCAGGGCAGGGTGTCTGCAAGAATTCCCCATGGGAGTTTGCAGCACTAAGGGCTGGTGCTGCTCACAGCTGCAATTCTGCACTCAGGAGTCTCCCAGAGCCTTGGGGGGTTTGGCTTCCTGAAGGTGCCACCTCCTTATCCTGGAACTGGGATGGAAATTTGGGCATGGGAATTATTGTGTGTTTGATCAGGGGATCCCCAATGCCTGAATCATGGAATGGCTTGGGTGGGATCTGTGAAAGTCCTCAAATCCAGCTCCTGCCGTGAGGATTCCCAACTTTCCACTGTCCCAGGGTGCTCCAAACCCCGTCCAGCCTGGCCTTGGGCACTGCCAGGGATCCAGGGGCAGCCACAGCTGCTCTGGGCACCCTCACAGGAACAATTCCTTCCCAATATCCCATCCAGCCCTGCCCTCTGGCAGTGGGAGCCATTCCCTGTGTCCTGTCCCTCCATGCCTTGTCCCCAGTCCCTCCCCAGCTCTCCTGGAGCCCCTTTAAGCTCTGGAAAGGGCTCTGAGCTCTCCCTGGATCAGCTGAACAACCTCAGCTCTCCCAGCCTGGCTCCAGAGGGTTTCCATCCCTCAGAGCCTCTCCTTGGCCTCCTCTGGACTCACTCCAGTAGCTCCATGTCCTGATGTTGGAGTTCCCAGAGCTGGAGCTGCTGTGGGGTCTGACCTGAGCGGGATAGAAGGGAAGAATCCCCTCCTTCCCCTGCTGACCCTGGGCAGGAGGATTCCCTGTGCTCACCTCCTGGGTGCCATCCCCCCTTCCCAGAAGGGTTTTCCTCCCTGTATGTGCCTTGGACAAGGTTCAAACAGAGGGAAATGGGGTTGGAATCCCAGCTGTGCTCAGGATTAGCCCAGTCCAGGTGTCCTGGTGACATCTGCACACCTGGGCACTGCTGGCCCAGCTTGGCTGGGTTCCCTCTGCAGCTCCAGGGGAAGATTCCCTGCTGTTGGTGTGCAGGAATTGTTTCATGGAGCAGGAACATTTACACTCCAATCCTCCTCCTTTTGGGCAGAGGACAGTCCAGGCCCATTTCTCCAGCCTTGCTTTCATTAGTGCGGGGCTGCAGTTCATCAAGCCCCATAAATATTTATATCCTGAGCATTCCTTGGAGCACTGCAAGCCCTGGCCGTGATTTGAGGGGATGCTTTGTGTTGTTTGTTGTGCAGCAGCTTTGCCATGGATGCTCTGACAGGGAATTCCCTGGTGCTCAGCAGGGAGGCACGTTCCCCTCTAGGTGTGTTTGTGAGCCTGGTAGGAGCTGTCCTGCTCTCAGTGTTCCCCGAGTGGGTGTGGAGCAAAGCTCGGTGGGGATTCCCCCATGGATGCTCTGAGTCCAAAGGATTTGCAGCTCTGCCAGCCCTGAATGCTCAGAAATCAGGAGCTGTTTCCAAAAAATCATGGATTTGTAATAAATGAGGGAATGGAGGGGGATTCTGGCTCGTTTCCCAAGAGCTGTGGTTCTGGGTGAGATCATGGAATGGTTTGGGTGGGAAGGGACCTCAAAACTCCTCCAGTCCCACCCCGGCCATGGCAGGGACACCTCCACCATCCCAGGGTGCTCCCAGCCCCGTCCATCCTGCCCTGGAACATTCCAGGGATGTGTCCCCTCACTTGAGAGGCAGGAAATGCCAATGTTGGCTCTAATGGATGAGGATTTATTGGGATTTTAGTGGCATTTGGATTTTGGACCTTGTTCTTGCTGCTCTAACGAACCTGGTTGGTTGTTAAGCCATCAGTGCCAGTGGACATCACTGGGAATGACAAGAATGGAATTACAGAATCATTTAGATTGGAAAAGACATTTAGGATCATTGAGGCCAAGCATGTCCTGAAGTTTTAGGTGTTTAACTGTTGATTTTATTTTTTTTAACTGAGAAAATGAAAATAAAATGGTCTTTCCTGAAGGTTTTTCCAGAGTTCCGTGGAGTAAATGGGATGTGTGGCTATTCCTAATATTTATACTGCCAAAAAATTCCCTGATTTGGTGCCTGAAGGAATCAGCTGCTGGAGGAACCTGTGCATGTTACTTCCATATGAAAGGATTCCTTTGAGACTGCTTAATATTTTTCTTCCAAACCTTTTATTTGTTAGAATGAACGATTTCTGGAGAATAAAAGGAGGAGAATTATTAAAAATTATTAATTATAAATAAATATTAATAATTATTCAAAATTATTATTATTATCAGAAGTTCCTGGTGTAAAGAAAAATACAACCCCAAAGTCCCTACTATTTAATCAGTAAATCTAAGTGTTAACAGCTTTAATGAATTAATTGTATATATTTTGTTCAATTAGAGGATATATTTATTTTAAATTTTAATAGAATATTAATTTTCCTTCTCTCTTTTTTCCAGGCAGGATTATTGACTCCACACTGTGAGAATTCCCCTCCTGAACACCTGTGCCAGGTACTGCATTTCTTTCATTGCATTTCTGTGCTGTTTTCCTGTTGAATGCCACTTCCAAAGGTTTTAATGCTGGAATATTTGTGCTGTGCTTGCATTTGAATTTTACTTTTGGTGGTCTGGGCTCCGTATTTTGCTCCCTGGCATCTCAGATTTTAATTGCAGGAAGAGGTGGTGGAGCCTTGGAAAAGAGGGATATTGTGCAGAGTGAATTGAGATTCTCGAAGGCCTTGGAAAACCCAAGATCTTTACTCCCTGTTGCTCCTGCATAGTGTGGTGAGGGACTTTGAAAACAGAGATGTTTTTGTGCAGGGTGAATCAAGGTTCATGGAGGTCTTGGAAAACGTGGGAATTTTGGTTCCTCCTAAAGCTCATGGTGAAGTGTGAAAATGGTGATCCTTGGAAACAGGGATATCCTTGTACAGAGTGAATTGAGGGGTTCATGGAGCCTTGGAAAATCAAGGATCTTTGTTCCAGTTGTTCCCAGAGCTCATGGTGAGGGCCCTTGGAAACAGGAATTCTGTTGTGCAGAGGGACTGGAGGTTCACGGAGGCCTTGGAAAACCTGGCATCTCTGTCCGGATGAGCACCTGGGCGTCTCCGCCGCTCCGGTCGTGCTCTCCCCGTGCCTGTGTAACTCAATCTTCCTCCCAGCTGTTCCTGATCCCAGATGGAGCCTGTCAGGAGGAGCAGCCCCATGTGTGACCTGAGCCATCCCCGTGGCTCGAGTGTCTGAAATCCTTTCATGCTCCTGTCAGCCCGAGCCCCCCACCCGTTTCATCACCTCGCAGCTCTGGCGTGTGCCGGCACGCAGCGCCCGAGGTGGGCTGGGGAGCGCTTGACCAATTTCTGGGATGGTTTTCAGATGGGATTTTATTGGTTTATGAATTGTTACCTCTGTTTCCTCTCCTAAAGGAGGCTGCAGAAGTAGAGAGGGAATCAAGGCCAATTCTCCCTCTTTCCCAACACGGGGAAGCCAATCCCGTGCATCAGCCCCGCTCCCGTCACGTGCTCATCCTCCACGGATATTTTCCAATCCCAAACCCGGCACTGAGCCTCGCTGGTGTTTTTTGCTCCTTTGTTTATTCCCCAGCCGCTGGGGATGAGCGCAGAACCCCGCTGGCAGGAACATTTGTGGGAAATCACATCACGTTGCACGTTTACGCGAGGCCAAATCCACCAGAGAGCCCCCGGCGAGCGCTCGCGCGGCCACGGAACAGATTCTGTTCCCATTACTCACCAGAGAGGCTCGCTGGGTGTTTATAGCTGTTGGGTGGGCAAGAAGGTTGGGAAGAGCCGGGATTTGTTGGAGCCTTTGATGGTTGAGGCTTGGGTGGGAATGAAAGCAGCTGGCCTGGCTTGAGTCATGGGGTGGCACTGGTAGCCCTGACTCGTGGTAACTCATTTCTCACTGGAGTAACACGTTTCTGTCTGTGGTGACTCGGGTTTGCCTGCTCAGCTTCTTCCTCAGAGCTGCAGGCATTGCTGGAAGGCTCCGAGTCAGTTTTATGGGTTGTTATGACTCGGCCTAAGAGCCGGATTTGCCGGATAAAGGAGCCGAGGGCTCTTTGTTAATGAAATGTGAGGACTTCATTTAGCAATTCCCGCTTAGTGCCTGTGCTCCTGGAGAGCTGCTCCTGAGTGATGGCTGGTCCCAAATTCTCTGCTCCCAGTGCCCTGCACTAATGGATAATTTTGTGTTTTCCTTGGAGAACACTGGGAAAAGCAGCTGTGGCTTCAATGCTCAGATTGAACTTCACAGCTGAGTAAAGCATCCCTTGATGGCTCTGCTTTCCTGCAGGGGAGGAGAAAGCCCCAATAAACTGTTCCAGTTGTGGTTCTGGAGACAAATGTGGGCTCTGGTGGACACTGGTTAAATGGAGGTCAAGCAAAAAGTTGCCTCATCCTTGAAGGATTTGCTTGACAAAGGTAGCTGGAATAAAGCCGGGTGTTTTTCTGGAGGGCTGGCCGTGTATCTGAGGAGAACAATTAGTGTTTTACAGGCTGAAGCCACACCAAAGGATCCAAAACTGGCTGAGACATCTGAAAGAAAAATCCTCCTCATCAGGGAGGTTGGTGCTTGGGCTCAGTGAGCTTGGCCTGCTCTTGTTCCATCCCCTCCTTGGCGACCCCGAGTCCTGATAGAATTCCTGCTGCTGGAGCTCAGCCTTGGCTGGGGAGGGCAGGGTGGTGGTGGAGGAGCTGTGCTCTGGGAGCTTTGCAAAGCTCAGCCCACGGAGATGAAAAGGGCTGGGATGCAGCTGGAGCTGGGGTTGAGGCAGGGGTGCTCCCCATGGCACTTCCAAGGGAATAAATAAAACCTTTGGGAGCTCCCAAAAGGTCACTAGGGTGCTGGGATGGGTGTGAAGGGAAGCCCCATGTCCCTCACCAAATTGGTCCTATTTTTCTTTTCCAAAGGATGTCAAAATGTAGAAGTTAGTGTGAAAAAAAAGGGCTAAAAAAATGAGAGCAAGAGATTGAAAAGCTCTTAATCTACTGCATTTCTGAAGAAAAAGCTAAAATAAATGGAGTGAGTTGGTATTTATGCACTGGGATTGTTTTGAAAGAGAAAACTTTGGAAACAAAAGGATAAGATAGAGTGAGAATCCGAGCTGGAAGTGAAACCCCAGCACTTTCTGCCTTGGCCAAGGCCCAGCCTTTGTGATGGAAGTGCCACAGAGGATTTGCTGTCCCCTGCTGCTCCTCAAACCAGCCCTGCACAGCAGGCTGCTCAGCCAGAACCCCAATTTTAGGATTTTATGTAGTTTTGGGGGTTTATGGAGTGGGGGAGTGAGGAAATGGGATTGTTGGGGCGGTGCAGGAGGTCAGCACAGATGAGTTCATGGTCCCTTCAGGACTCACAGCTTTGTGAAGAAATGCGCTTGAAAATCCTCTGGTATTGCAGGGGAAGGGATTTTTGTTCCTGGGGATTTACAGGAGATTGAGACCACAGGAAGATCCTTGTTGGCTGCAGGTCCCACCACGAGGTGCTGGCTCCTGTGTCCCTGCTGTGGTCCTCAAGGGAGTGAAGTTCCTGGAGCTCGTTACTCTAATGAGTTTTCTCTCATTAGGCATCACAAAATAATATTTAAAGGACACACTGGTCAAAGAAAGCAGTTGGTTGTTGGGTGCTTTTAGGTGTTTTTATATTATGAATATTTGGATTTGAGGGCAGCTTGGTGCCTTGCACTGGGAACTCTGAAATGAGCAGTGGATTTTAGAGAAAAATCCTAAAAGGAAGCTCTGTGTCTCCTTTTTCTTCTTTTCATTTCAATCTGATTTATCTCCAGACATCTCCATAGGTACCATTCCCTTGTCATGTTCAGAGTTCCATCAGGACAGACATCTGAAACAGAGGGTGGTGATAAATCCCCCCCTTAAATCCCATTTATTCACTTTCCAAAATGAGTCATCTGGGGAAAACAAATATTTGACTGTGTAGGAAAACCAGGGAATAAAAATATTTCCAGGTCAGCTGTGTGACTGATGATCAGTTCTGGTTCTGATCCTGTGCTGGGGGACTGATCCCAGTGGTTCTGTGCTCCCTGAAATCCCATTTTTCCTTCAGGCTGTGCTGTGCCTGTCCTGCCTTTCAGTCCAATTCCATTTTGCTGCTTTAATCATAAACCTGAGTGACTTTAATGAGCTGTGTTGTGCTGAATTGCTTCCAGACTGGAGGTGAAGTGCCTCCAAGAGGAGGTAGATAATGTTCTCCATGTGATCCTGTTGGGATGGGACTGAAGGATGCTGAGGAGTTTGGGGGTGTTCCCCTGGTTTTGTCATCGTTTGAGCTGGAAAGGAAACACCTCTGGCTGTCCCCTGGAATGTGAACCATGTCCATCATGGATTGGGGTTGTTGGGATCCATCTGCTCTGGCAGGGGAGGAGCAGAGTGCTGTGAAAAATCAAGTTCAGAGCCCTTGGAGCTGAGCAGATCCCTGTGGTCACAGCTGGGTGGGACTGGGAGGGTGAACATCCCTCAGTGTGGCACAGGGGATGAGCTCCTGAGCCCTGTGAGGAGCTCAGGAAGCTCCCAGGCTGCCCAAGGACAAAGAATTGGTGTTCCAGGGGTGCAGGGTGGCCCTGGGGACACAGCTCTGCTGGCCTGGCAGCATCTCCAGGCTGTGGAAGCTGGGAGAAGCCTCCCCAGGGCCATCAGCTCAGAACTTGCAGGAGGGATTTAATCACAAAATTTATTTGGCTCTGAAGCCTTTTTGGGGCAAAGCAGTTCCTGGGGATGTCCTGGAAAACCAGAAGGTAGCTGAGGGGTTCCTGGGGGTGTTCTGGAAAACCAAAACTGGCAGAAGGGTTCCTGGAGTTGCTCTGAGAAAGAAAAAGTGGTGAAGTCATTCCTGGGGGTGTTCTAAAAAACCAAGAAGGGGCTGAGTGGTTCTTGGGGATGTTCTGGAAAACCAAAAAGGTGCTGAGTGCTTCCTGGGTTTGCCCTGAGCTGGCTGTGGCCCCTGGGGTGGCAGTGCCAGGCTGCCACAGTGGGCTGGTGATGCCCAATTCCAAATAACATCCAGCTCAGAAAGAGGAAAAAAGCCCTGCAAAAAGCAGCCAGGATGATTGGACTGATCAATTTTTTTGTCACTTATCTCCAAGATTTGAAAAGCTTTCGTGGGAATGGGAGGGAAATCAGCTGCTCTGGGGGGCAGGAAATGGAATCTGGGGGCCCAGCTCCCTGTGCCTCAGTGGGAGCATGGCTGTCCCCACAGGAGCTGTGCAGACGTTTCTTTTTATCCCAAACAGAGCAATTTCCTGCCTCCCTCCTGTTCCTGTCTGCCCGTGCTTCCCCAGGAGCCCTGCAGCAGCAGGAATGTGGCATCTGTCAACACGTGCTGCAGGAGAAGCACAGGAGCTGAGAGTGGGGCTGAGTGTGTCTGAAATAATTTCATTATTTATGTGCTGCTGGAGGAGCAGGCAGGATGTGGGGAGCACCAGGACTGTGGGCTCAGAGGGCAGAGGAGGTGGCAGAACTGCAGGTGACAGATGTGGCAGTTGTGGTGGCATGAGGTCAATCTGGAATTACTGAAAGGAGCAGATTTCAACAGGGTTTAGTCTGGGGCAGCTTCAGCTCTGTGGGACTTGGAGCTCTCTTACACCTGTTGGTTAATTTGCTTTTTTGGCCAAAACTCTTCTCCTGCTGCATCCTGAGGTGCTGGCACCTCTTGGAATCATAGATTGGAGGCCCTGGAGCATCACTTGAATTTCCAACCTGTTACTTCCCAGTGAATTTAATCCAAGTTTTTGGGTTCATTTGTTTAAACATTAAATACTGGGCTAAATCTGAATTCTCCCTCTTGGGTTGGATGTGGGGGTCTCCTGGAGGTTTTTTATGCCATGTGAAATCTCCATCACACCTCATTTATCCAATGCAGGTGCCACCAGCAAAAAAAAAAAAAAAAAAAAAAACCAAAAAAAAACCCCCCAAAAAAAAACAAAAAAAAAAACCACCAAAACTTGTCCTGAATGGGCTCCTCTCTTGTAATGCTGAGTTTATTGATCATTTAAACCTTAAATATTGGGCTGAATTCAAATCACTTTCCCCTCCTGGATTGGACCTGGGAGTCTCCTGAAGGTTTTTAAACCCCGAATCTCCATCACACCTGATTGATGCCCCCAGAAAAAAAAAAATAAAACAAAAGCCTTGTCCTGAGTCAGCTCCTGTCTCATAATGCTGAAAAATGAGACCTTTGGTAACTGGGGCAAGAAAAGTGCTTTGATTATCATCATTCCCTGCCCCAATATTGCTGCTGCTGGGCAGGGAGGGGAAGGATGGGCTGGCAGGAGCTGAGGATGCTGATTCCATTCCCTCTGGCTCCAGGTGGGACTGTCCAGAGCAGCTCCCTGAGCCCAGGGATGGATTTCAGGAGCAGGGGATGGCTTTGAGCTGAGCCTACAGAACAGTGCCCTCTCGTGTGCTGACAGGGCTGCGAGCTGCACTCCCTCCCTAACTCCTCCTGGATTCTGGAGTGTGCAGAAGGAATTCAGCCTGACCTGTGTGCACAGGTTGTTATTTGTATTTTTTCCTCTCTGTGGCACAATGGCTCTAAAGATTTTTTGTGACAGATTTTAAGTTATGTTAATGAATGATATTTTTTAATATAATTTATAGTTCAATAAACTGATTTTTTTTTTTTAAATTCTAATAGGGAAAAATGTTGCAGTGTGATGCAAAGGCCTAACAGCTCTATTTTATTTTATTTTGATGTTGAAGCTGGCAGAGGTTGCTCTGTCTGGCAGCAGCTGAGCTCAGGTTTAAGGTGTAGATCCCAATTTCAGAATGATCCCAAAAGAGAAAACCCACCATGACTATTTGCATTTCTGGGTGGTTTTGGTTTGGCTTTTCCCATCATTGTTTGTCTCTGCAGTGGGACTGTTTGAAGTGCTCAGTGAGGTTCAAATCCTTCTTTTGCCAGAGATTTTGCAGATTCCAAACCTGTGTCCTCTCTCCTGTGCTGCTCTTTGGGCACAGCCTCCCAGTCCAGCCCATTTTCTCCATCATTTCCCTGTCTGGGGATGATGAATCCCATTCCTGATCTCATGGAATCATTGAGGCTGGAAAGGAGCTCCAGGATCAGCCATTCCAGCCCTGCAACCTGTGGCAGTGCTGCTCCTCATGGTTCATTCTCATTTATTCTCATGTTTTACTCTTGGCTACTCCTTGCATGATCTAAGTTTGGGATTTATCCGGGTGAAGTTATCCAGCCTGGAGCTTTGTCTGCTCCATGGACAGATGTTATTTCATGTCTGGGTAAATATGGAGAAATCAGCTTCATTCCAGGCCCATATGTGAAATAAAAATGCTTCAGTGCTTTTAGGCTGCTCCCACAGTAAATGGACCTACAAATTAATATTCTTTGGGATTGTAGCAGAACCTGTGCTGGGAATTAACTTGATTTGAGGGTGTGTTTTCTGAGCAGATTTAAAAATAATTCCTCTGGTAAAACTTAGGTTTTTTGTGGGCTTTGTAATGCTGCTTTGCCTGTGCCTCCTCCTGCTTCAGGAGAGTGATTTTTGCCTGATTTTCCCTGTGATTTGGGGGTGTTTTCATGCAGGATGGATGGAGCCTGTCCTGAAGTGCAGAGTGCATGTTCAATAAACAGCCAGTGTGGGCCCTGCTCATGTTGGGTGTGTTTCCCTGGTTTTTAGGAAGGGGATGTGTTTGGATGGAGGATTTCTATTTTGTGCTCACTCCAAGGGCTGAGATCCCGTGTTTGGATCAGCCAAGGGAAGTCAGGAGCTGGAATTGCCTCAACCAGAGATGGTGTCCATGTGGATGAGCTTGGAGCACTGCCTGACATCTTTATGATCTTGCTGTGAAGGGTTGGCCTGGATGACCTTTAGTGTCCCTTCCTACCCAAATGATCCCAAATTTCTGTGGGATCTGGGTTGTCCTTGGTGGCGTTTCCCTGTGGTTGATCCTGTTTTGCTTCCAGCACTTTTCCTGCTCAGTTCCTGGCTGTGAGGATGGAGATTCCAGAGTGACCCTCATGGAGCCTCCTCTGCTCACAGCCCCAGCGTGCTGGGGGAAACAAACATTTCTTGATTTTTGCCAAGTGGAACAATGGAAATTCCCATTCCAAGGGCTGGGTCCCTCCAACCCAAACCAACCTGTGGAAGCTCTGGCCTTGCAGAGGAGCTGGATCAAACCAGCTCTGGGGAATCTGCAGGGTTTTCCCAGAGAGTGGTTGTGAGTGGGGCTGGAGCCCCAGCTGGTTTGGAGAATCTGGGTCACAAGGGGCAAATAAACCAGGAAAAATCCCTGGGAATGCTGGTGCTGTGCTCCAAGATGCTGCTGAGAGAACAAGAAGCTGCTCAGGCAGAGTGTGGGATTTAACCTGGGAGAGGATTGTCCTTCTGGTCCTGTTCAAGTCAGGGAAAATGATTTAGTGTGCAGATTTCTCAGTTTGAGTCAATCAGTTTCCCATTTTTCTCTTGGAAACCAGGTAGGAGAATCCTGAGCATTGGCAAACCTGGATGGGAAGGGCTGGTGCTGCACCCCTGCTTCTCTTGTTAACTAATTCCAAATTTGCTCTGAGCTTGGTGCTGACTCCAGAGTGGAGAGGCAGCACTAATCCCACTGTCCTGACCAAGGGAGGTGCCAAAATTTGGGATACTCTGTTCAGGGAAGCCCAGCTGATGCCGCAGGGTGCAGGACTGGGCTGTGGTGGTCCATGCTGGGCTGCTGGGGCCTCAGAGCTCTGAATTTCTTGCCTGAATTTCTTGTGACACCAGAATTATCTCCCTGACATTGTGCCTGCATGCAAAGGCTGCACCAGCAATTCCATGTTCTTTTAATCCCCCTGCTCGGATAAAAATCAGATGGGAACAAATGTGCAGCACATGAGGACTAAAGACTTTTATTACAGTATCTTTTTAATTATCAAGGTGGGGAATCACGTTTTACAAAGTCCAGTAAATTGAATTTTATTATGGTTTGTGTGAGGACTTATTTAATAGCAGGCTGCACGAGACACTGCCACAATTCCTCTTTTTTTCTGGAGGTTTATTTGTTGCTCTTGAACTCGGGGAAAACGAGCTGGGGCTGGAAGCAGAGGGTTGCAGATCTAACCAAGGGATGGTTCATGTTCATGGTTTAGATTAGCTGAGTTTAATTCCAGATTGTGTGCACTTGGAGCAGCTGGGAAACCCAGACCAGGCAGTTGGGCTTTATTAGGAAAGAGCTCCTGCTCTTTTCAATCGGTGCTTTGGGAAGTCTCAAATCCTGAATTATGGCTGTTTGCTTTGGAAGGAGCTGCAGTTCTGCTCTCTGCTCCTTGCTGTTGGAATTCAGGGCTTCTGTGGAGCCTCCTGCCTGGTGCAGGTGTGGAGAGGGGATGGATTTGGTTCCCTAAGCTGGGAACTGCTGGGTTATCCATGGAATCATGGAAGGGTTTGGGGTGGAAGGGATCTTAAACTCATCCAGTTCTACCTTCTGCTGTCCCAGTCTTGTCCAACCTGGCCTGGGACACCGCCAGGGATGGGGCAGCCACGGCTTCTCTTGGAATTCCATCCCAGCCTCTTCTCACCCTCCCAGGGAAGTTTTCCTTCCCAATATCCCATCCAGCCCCACTCTGGTGAAAATCACAGTAATCTGTGGGTTTGTGCTTTGTTGGGAATTTTTTCATTAACACTGAGGTCTGTTCGCAGTGTTTTCAGCTCTGGGTGGTGAAAAGTTCCCCTCTTGGATTTCAGATTTATTATTTGGATTTATTTGGTTGTCTTCCCTGTTTCTGACAGTTTACAGTCTCTGGGAGGGTCAGTCCACACAAAAAGCCCTTTCAGTTCTGGATGCTGCTGCAAACAAAAGTTATGAGCAGTATTTTGGATATCAAGTTCTGTGTGTTGAGGAAATGCCAGTTTGAGGGAATTGCACATGGATCCCCTTTCCCAAATTTGTGTCTGGAAATGCAACAGACAAAACTGATCCCTGAGCTGAGTAAATGGGAACACAAGTTACAACTTGCACATTGAGGTTCCAATGTGATCAGGTTTATATTCCCATTTTAACTCCTAAGAAGAGTTTTGGAAATGAAAATCAATCCTATAAACCCATGGAAGACCTTTCTGGCCCCATGGCTACAGCAAACACAGACATTTAAGAGATGATTTTCATATGCATGGAGTCTTCTTAGAATTCTGGAAGGGAACAGTTTGTCTGGGATTCATAATAAATTATTCATCCTTTTATTACCATAATAATCGCTTTTTATGGTTACCCAAGTGAATGTTATTATGAAAGCACAGAAAAATCTATTAATTATTTTCCAGGTTTTTACAGTATTTCGGTTTTTTCCTCAATTTTTCCCCATTCTGGGAGCTTTTTTGACGTTATCAGAAAACAAAGTTATTTTTTTCCAGAGATAAGTCTCTCCACACACTTGTTTTGTGTATCAGAGCTGGAAGAACATGAGATCACCTTATCCAGAGAAAATGCCAGTCTGGAGGCCTCTTCCCTGCTTTTTGGTCCCTATGGATCCTGGGGTGTTTCCTTTTAACCTTGTGTAGGTCCATAATTTACTTATAAAAAAATCAAAAACATTGGGTGGGGTCTTAAAAATAAGAAATGCTGCCTTGTGCCAGGAACAACTGGAAGCAGCCTGGAATGGAGGATTTCCCCCCTTTAATAGGAAGAGGGTTTAGTGCTGATTAATAGGAGCCTCCAGTGCCTAAATTTGTCCAGAGTTTCACAGGGATTTGTGATAAATTTATAAATTCTTGTTCACAACCTGGTTGTTGGAGGGATGGATGTTTGTTGGTTGGATTTTCCCCAAATAAATGATTCCTGTGTGGATCAGCAGCTCCCAATGACATTTATTTCCATGGTTTTGACCAGCCTGGTCTGTGGAAGCTCAGCCTCAGCAGGGGTTGGGATGAGGGGAGATTTAAGGTCCTTTCCAACCCAAACCATTCCAGGATCTTCTGGAAGTTTCCCAGAGAGCATGGACTGGGTTGTTGCTGTGGAGTTTGTAATAATTCTGGCTTTGGAGGGAAAAGCTTAGTGGAATGTTGTTGAACCACGATATTTGGTGGTGTTAGAGGCTGAGGGAGTGTGAAAAGGACAGATAAATCTTGGTTTGTGTGTCTCTTGATGGGCTGAGTCTCAGGTAATGCCAAGTTCAAGGTTGCCTGTGATGCTCTTTGGGTCTGTAAGTGATGTGGAGCACTGAACACTAGGGAATCTTGGAATAATCAAGGGATAAGCTTGGAATTCTTCAGTGAGATCAGCTCTGTTGGTCATTGTGTGGTGCTGATGACACCGAGGTCGTGGTTCAATGCCTGGATGGGCCTCACTTAAGAGTTGGACTTGATCCCTTCCCACTCAGAATATCCAGTGACCTGGAAATAAAGTGGGAATGAAAAATGCTTCCAGAGCTTCCAAAGTGCTTAAGAAAATCAGTTTTGCACGTTGGATCTCCTGAGGGAATCCTGCTGGATGGGTCCACGTGGTTCTTGTGTGACCCCGCGCGTGAGGGAGTTTGGGGGTGGGAGATGATGATAAAAGCCCAGCACAGCTGGGAGGTTGATCCTGGCTCATCCCAAATCCCTGATTTTCTGCTTGTGACCCAAGGTGGGTCCGAGAGGACCGGGTTCAGCAGGAGAGCTCAGCACATTCCTAAGCCTAGGCACAGGCCTAACCCTGTGGAGCAGCATCCTGGGCTGCAGCCTGGAGAAATATTCTCCAGAAGAACTCATCTTTGGAGCTGGCTTGGTTCTGAGCATCCATTTGGCCTCTGGGTGTTGGAAGGATTGGAAAAGTGTCACATTTTGGGGCCTGTGTGGGGTCTGGGGTCCCCTTTTGGGGCCTTGGGTCCCCTTGTGGGGCCTGTGCTGGGCCCAGCCCAGTGCACACCCTTCCCATGGTGTTTAAACCCTTCCTACATGCAGAAAATCCTGGATAAATACACTCCAGGCTATTTTATGGTGCTTCCCTCATGGCCCTGCTTCACCCACCAGCAGATCCAGTAGCCCTTTGGCCACCTGGTTTTGGTGTTGGCTTCTTGTCGCCAGGAACGTGGCACTGGAAGCTGGGAGAAGCTGCTGGGAGCTGAATTCTTCCCTGCCAGATGCCAAGGAGCTGCTTGTCCAATTTTTTTCCTGTTCTGAGTTTATTATATTAATAGAGAAGAAGTGCTTAAAGCCCTCAGTGGTTGCTCAATGTAGCCTTTGGCACCACACACAGCAGTGGTGGAAAAAAAGCAAACAGAAGTGTGAAGAGCCCGACAAAACACATGGAAAATATCTTGTATTATATAAATAGGCTCAATGCCTGTGCCTCAAGTGCTGCCTCTCATTCGAGTAAATTCCTCCCACCAAGGAGGCAGAAAAATCAGAAATTCAGAGGTGGGAGCAATGAAAAGGGGGAGCAGTTGAGTGTTCTGGAGGTGTTTTGCCCACAGTGGATTTTTAGAATGGTTGGAAGGAATGTAAAGGAAGGAGATGCAATGATTTGAAGGTTGTTTCTGAGAACACACAACAAAAGAGGTGCTTGAACGGGAAAATCTTCACACTGGGTTGTCAGATGTTGGGGGTGTTGCAGAATCAAGCTGGGACCATGAGTTCCACAGCTTGACACTAAGATAAGAGCTGAATGAAGTTACAAAACCCAAGAACTCCAAAACTAAAACACCAAACAACTGCAAAAATCCCCAACAAAAATCCCAACTAAAGAACACCAAGAATGGGAATGTTTTAGTGGTGAACATAGTGCTGCTGGGTTAATGGTTGGATTTGATGTTCTGAGAGGTCTTTTCCAACATTAAGGATTCCAATGACATGAGATGAACACAGGGGTTTATAACAGACCACAAATGATTTGGGTTTTTTGTTTGCTGTCATAATTTGGGGGAGTTCCTTCCTCTCCATGTGCTGGCACAGGTGCTGGTGGTGCACAGGTGAGGGTCCTGTCCAGGAGATGTGGTAGTACCTCCAGTACATCCAGATCATTTCAGGAAAATTGCCTTTGTAATTCTTTCTGTGATCCAGGGATTTGGGGCTTTTGGGGATGGAGAACCCTGAGGGCTCCCAATACAACCTCCCCTCTCCATCCTCTAAGGAGCATCCTGCCTCTTATCCACCCCCTCTTATCCATTCTCTGCTTCCATCATCTTTCATCTGCCCTTAATTAACTTTTCCAATTCTGCTGAGCGTACAACATCCCCAGATTAACCTAAGAGGGAGTGCAAAGTTCCCAGAGAATTGAAAATCAATTTCTGTGTCTTCGTGTACCTGTCAAGGATTGAGTGCCAGGGCTGGAATTCATCCTCTGGTAGCTGATGGTATCGTGTCCACCTAAATCACCTTTTTAGCAGTGCCTGAGATGGGTTAGGCCGAGTTCCCTGGCTGCCATCCCCTCCTTGGTGGGATGGGGAAGCAGAGGGGTTGGAGTCAGCGCTGACTGTTCCATGTCTGGCAAAAATCTGGTTGTGGAGCAAGAGGGAAATGCTGGCTGGTCAAAATTCCTGGGTGTCCTCATCCCTGACAACAGCTGAGCTCTGCTGTTTATAAAAAGGATTGAGGGCCTTGAGTTGGGCTTAGTCAGCTGCTGATCCCTGGGAACAAGGAAGGGGGGGTGTTGTTTCTCCATCTAATCACTTGCAGGCTTGTGATTACAACATTTAATGATGATGGCCGAGGTCAGTTTTTAATTAGCTGAGCCACATGATGGGCTCTCGCAGTGCCAGCAAAGCCTTTCCTCATTGATGTCTGGCGTGATGTTCCAGAAGAGCAGCTGTGCCAGTGAAATCCTGGATTTATGGGTTAAATCACGCTGTGTATTTCCCAATCCCAAGCTGTTTTGCTCTGATCTGGATGGGACACGGTGGGTCCAGATTGCAGTGTGCAGCAAGTCCCTGTCTTTGTTCTACATGTTGAGTAGTGAGCAATAAATAGGAAAAATAATACTCCAGAAGTCTTGGGAAGTTGGCAGATGTGGCTGTTACCAGGACTCACATGATGCCGTGGCCCGGTGGAACTGAGCTGTTGCCGATTGAATCACATGTTTTTGTCCTGGTAACAACCAATAACACCCCGCTCCTTCCCAAAAATCCTAAATATAGTCCTGAGAAGCTCCAACCAGGGAGAATTGGCACTGGGCTGTGCCTTTTCCACAAACCCGTGTGATGGCTGGGATGCAGAGGGTCCATGCCAGGAGCAGATGGCAGAACAGGCTGCACATTCCTGAGTCCCTCAGCCTCTCCTCTCCCCTTCCCTGCGAGGAGGGACGGAGGGATTCACGCATGGCTTCGCCTCCAGCGTGGCTGGAAAGGTGTTGGAAAGGGCAAAGGGATGACTTGGGTTTTCCTGGCCCACACGTGGATGATAACAATCCCCCCAACTCCCTCCCTGCTGTGGGATGGGGTGGAGGAGATGGTTCCCCCAGGGATGAGCCAGCCCCTTCCCAGCTGAATGCACACATTTGTTTTCCTGAACGTACATCTCGACAGGCTCCGTGCACGCTCTGCCCTTGACCCTGCTTGCATGTGAGCTATAAAATTTTCCATTGATTTCCTGGAGGTCTGGAGCTTTCAGGCGAGGCTGGGTCCCTTTGAGCCATCCAGGTCTGGAGTGTGTTTAGGGGATGAGGTTTAGCCAAGTCTGAGGTCGCTCAGAGCTCTGCACGTGAGCGCAGCTTTCCTTATCGTGCTGCTCTGCCGAGCCAGGGACACGTCCCTGAGGTGCTGCTCCTCAACCTGAGGCAGATTCTGGGGGGGCTTCATCTCCCCTCAAAGTCTGGGGCTGGTCCCTGGTGAAGGCAGAGCTTCCAACCTGTTGCATTGTTCATAACTTCATCAAATTTGGCTCTCAGACATCACTACTGGGATTATTTTTATGTTTCCCTGTAACGTCACTGTCAAATTATGGTTCCTCAGTTGTTTTTTATTTACCTCACTTTTGTCATCAGGTTTAGCCCAGTTTGTGCCTTTTTTCCCCTCGCTTTTGTAATCAGGTTTAGCACAGTTTGTTTCTGCCTTCCCTGTTTCCATCAGGAGCCAGGGCCCCTACCAGGAATCTTCCAACCCTGACCTCAGGCACTTTTCTGCTCTAAAGAGAAAAGAATGAATCTTCCTGAGAACCTTTCTGCTCCCCATTCTGGACAGTTCCTGACACCCACTGGTCCCATTCCAAAGGAGATGTGCTGAGTCAACTCTCTCCAGTTCCCTCACATTTAACTTTGAGCCTTTCACAGCACCCAAGATTCCCAGTAAGAAAAAATTGGAGTGTGTGAAGTTGGTCCTGCATCTCTGTTAATTCAACACTTGATGATTTTTCTGCTGAAGTTTTGGTTTATGCAGAGCTGAGATAAACCAAGGCTGGGTTTTTCCTCAAGGATTAACATTGTGCTTTGTGAGGTTGAGCAATGTTTTTGTCCTCTGAGTCTGACCTGGAATTGCAATTCTGGGGGAATTTGGAGGTAAGAGTTGTTTGAATTACAGGAGCAGCTGTGGACTGAGGTGAGGGCTTGGTTGGGATGTCCCCCTTACTCGCGGTGGGAGCTGTTCCTCTTTTATTCTTGGCACCCAGGAAATGAGAATGGCTGGAAAATCCTCTGGAAAACTCAGAGGTGAACCTGGATAATCCAAGATTTGCTCTGTCACTTTGGCACTGTTTGACAGGGTTGGCACAAGTTTGGCTCTTAAAATTCCTCAGGATCCCTGCAAAGATGAGGATGAGGAATTTCCTTGCATTTTTGTCTGGAAAGGTGTTTGCTCAATCCAAGTGTATCCAGTTCTGCCCTTGGGGAAGAATGAAGAGCATAATTTGGTGATGGTTGGGTTTTTTCCAGGCCACTTTGGGTTAAGCTTTGGCATTAGTGGGTGTCCTGCTGGAAAACTCAGGGCTTGTGCAAGGAGGTTGCAGGGAAGTGTTAAATCCAGCTGGTTCTGCAACAGGATGTGGCTCCCACTGGGAGGTTTTCTTGTGTCTGGACAATGCCAGTGGCTTTCATGAGGCTCTCATCTTTTCACCATGCTGACTTCCTTCTCTTATCACTACTGGCTTTACACATGAATTCCCATCACCAAGCGAGGGTTTGGAGGCTCTGATCCCGGCCGGATCAATTCCAAGGCGTTCTGAACGTGCCAGTCAGGAAGGCACTGTAGCGTAGCCTGATATGAAATATTTTGAGTGT
This sequence comes from Ammospiza caudacuta, assembly GCF_027887145.1. Classification (NCBI taxonomy): domain Eukaryota; kingdom Metazoa; phylum Chordata; class Aves; order Passeriformes; family Passerellidae; genus Ammospiza; species Ammospiza caudacuta. The sequence goes on from NC_080605.1 coordinate 20,590,131, forward strand.
CCTGCTGTAGGTCTTGCCTTTATAAACAAGAGCCATTCCAGAAGTTGAGCGAGGATTGATAGGATCAGGATGTATTTGCAGGGAGGGCTGGCTCAGATGGAGCAGCTGTAGCTTGCCCTCAGTGGGAAGCGGAATAATCTGCTGTGCTCCCTGTGGCTGTGGGGGGGAAAAAAGGCCTAAAAATGAGGAGAAACTTCTTGAGTTGAAATGTATTTTCAGAACGAAGTGTTGCAGGATGGATTTGGGATATTCTGGGGGTGTGCTAAATTAATTCCAGTCTTAATTAAAAGGGTGTACTCAATTCTTAATGAGTGCAAGCACATAGTTGGGATATGAAGTGAAATGGAACACTTGGGATTTTTGGGAGAAATCCTCTCTTGTGAGGATGGGGAAGCTCTGGTAGAGGTTCCCAAAGAAAGTATGGCTGGTCTATCCCTGGGTGTGTCCAAGGCTGGGTTGGACAGGGTTTGAAGCACCCTGGGATAGTGGAAGGTGTCCCTGCCATGGCAGGGGTGGAATGGGATGAACTTTATTGTCCCTTCCCATACCATTCCATGATTCCTTCAGGGCTGGGTGTGCTCTGTGCGGTCTCAACATCCAGGACCTTGGGATCCAGCTGATATTGGGCCTTTTGGGAGCCTGGAGAAAGCATTGGAAGGTGTGGTGTGGGCAGACCCACCTGGACAAAGTTTTGGAGTGATGTTGGAGGACACACATTGGAGGAGCTCCATCCCAGGGCACCTTTCCCTGGCCCCAAGCTCTGCGAGGGCGAGCGCAGCTCTCCCATGTTTCACAGAGCCCCATTCCATGGTGTAACACCACCACACCCTCCTGGAACAGCGCGGCATCCTCGGGGAAAGGAGAAGTGGATGGGGTGGGGAGCCCTTGGTGGAGCTCCACACCCAGCCCTCGGCTGCTCTGCTGGCCATCCCCAAGCTGGGGAGCACCGGGGCGCTCGCTGCGGGGCCGCTCCATGCCTGGTTGCCGCCGGGCCCCGCAGCTGGGCCGCAGTTACAGCACAAACACCCTCAGCCATCCCAGCTGGACGCGAAAGCAGCCGCGCGTTCCACGGGAAGCGCCGATGCCAGAACGGGGAGGTCAAGGCTGTGCAGTGTTTTTCTGGCAAAGGAAAAACGCAGTCGGATGGAAGGCGGTGCCTGGGGAATCTCCGCAGCGGTGGGATGAGCTCCGAGCACGACTGGAGATAATGGGGCTTGGGGAGGGGATTGAGCCAGGGAATATTGGAGAGGATCCAGTTCCCCAAGCCCAATGGCCACCCTTCTTCGGGATGAAGTCATTGGAAGCAGCACAACCGCTTATCCAGAGGGCCAACCTGCTTCCAGGAGTTTTGGGATTGTGGTTTAAACAGGTTTTTGTGTTCCCAGCCCTCTGTGCCCACTGGTGCTGCCTCATTTCCCCCTCGGAGCAGCTCCAGCTCATCAGATTCCCTGTCTGTTTTCTTATCCAGGGGAAGGCTTTTAGCTCTTCTTTCCTGCAGAGTGAGGTGCTCGGAACTGTCAGCACCATATGATCCATCCCTCCAGGAATATCCAACGGGATGGAGGCAATGTGTCAGAACATGTGGAAAAATCCCCCAGAGCTTCCAGTTGATGCTGGAATTATTAAAACCAAAAAAGTGGAGAAAGTGTTCTTGGAGCTCTGGAAAATGCCACCGATAAGGATCTTTTTAGGGCTACTCAAATTTCTCCCATGAAAAGATGATCTCAAAGTACCAAGGTTTGTGTCTGGATTTGCAGTTTTCCAGACTCTGGGGGACTTGGAGCTTGGAATAATCTTTTGGCTTCTTGCACAGTGTAAGAGGGACCAAAGCTTCAGCAGCAGGAGGCACCTGGAAGCTGCTGGAGATGGGCATGGAGCTGGTCCTCTTTTCCTGGACAAGGATGAAGCCAATGTCCCAGTGATGGCCACAGCCCCTGGAATGGGTTCTGATGAGCTTTGGATGAGTTTTGGTTTTGCTCTGCAGAAATCCACAGCTTTTCCTCGTCACTCCCCAGAACTGGATCCATTCTGAAGAGCAGCAATACATGGAAAATGGAATATTTTGCTTATTAAAGTCACTTGGAGAATTGCAGTTCCGAGGTTGGCAACCAGAGCTCCGAGAGGCTGAAGGAGCTGGAGAGTTCATTGTTCCCCTTTTCCAAGAGAAACTTCCACATGTGCCAGCACTTTTATTTATAATGCTCAAATAAATAGAGTCCATTTAAAGGTATTATTGAGGGAGCAGCACTTCAAATATATCATTTTTATGTTATTAGACTGCTTGGAGTGAGGTGTCCTACTGCAGGCAGATAATCCATCCCCCTGCCTGGATTCCAGGCTGGAACTTACTGGAAGCTTTGCACCACAAGAATCCGAGTGAAGGGATTATTTTCAAGGGAAGAAAAGGGAGCTTGAGGAAAATAAGGCTGGAAGGCAGAACCTCAAACCACGGTGGAGAAATTTCCTGACAGCAGCTCCGCGTCTCGTGACCACCTGATGGCTCCTGAGCTTTTTGGGGATTTCAGCAGATGCCCAAAGGGGAGCTCAGCTGGCTGGGAAGGATTTGGGGTAGGCTGCACCTGGAGTTGGGGCTGGCTGTCCCCCTTCCTTCATTCCATCCGTTCTTTTTTTTGTTGGAACAAGGGAAATCCGGAAGGAATCCAGACGTTCTGAGAACATCAAATGATGGCACTGACCTTTGCAGGCTGTTCCTGGTGTCCTGTGGTGTGAGGGAATGCTGCTGCTGGGACAGGAAAGGTGGTCCAAGCAGCAGGAGAGAGGGAAGATGGGCTTGCGCAGGAGCGCCGGGCTCGCAGAGGATCTCGTGTCGGAGCAAGGTCCCTGTGTCCAGCTGAATTCCCTGCAGCCAGGAATTCCCAGGAGCTGATTCTGCTCTGTGAAATCCATGAGATTATTCAGGAACACCAGGCTTGTGCACATGCCCTGTGAATTCCTGATGGAAAAGTTCTGTGGCACGTGAGCAGGTGTAGGATAAAGAGGGATAATTCCCCATGTATTTCCCCATTCTCACAGGTGCAGAAATCAGGATTTGGTCATGGTCAGAACTACCCCAATAGCTGTTGGAATCTGGCAGGAAAAGGTTTAAAAAAAGTGGGAAGAGAACTGGTGTTGTACCTGATTTTGTCAGAGAGGAGCTGAACTCCAACTCAAGGGAGTGCACAGAATTAAAGAGAGGAGCAAAACAAGATGCAAATGTGTGGAGTGCAGGGGGATTGGAAAGTCCATTTAATTCCCAGCTCTTTGGGAGCTGGTTCTGGTTTTCATCTGCTCCTGGTGCAGCCTTGTCCAACTTCCTCCAGCTTTTCCATGTATCTCAATCCCTCAGGAGCTAAGACCAAGCTCAAAGGTTTTTTAGCTAAAAAGGGATTTTCATGTGAACATTGGAAGCTTAGGAAGAAACTCTTTTATCTTGAGCTCTGCATGTTGGTGTGAGGCTTCCAGGTTACTCCAGGGCTGCACCAGTTGGGTACTGTAGGGGAAAGGGCTTGGGAGATGGAGAAGGAAAACTTCTCAGGAGATGGAGGGGAGAAGCTGCCTCTGGAGGCTCTTGGACGAGCTCTGTGTTATTAAAAGTCATTTAGTGCTCTCAAGGAAGTGCCTGGAGGCTGGAGCTGGGATCTGTCACTCCCAGTGTGGTGCCCAGGCAGAACAAGAACCAGAGGAAAGAGCAAATGAGGTGAAGGAGAGAGAGGAGGAGGCAGAATCTCAGATTTGGGATCAGAGTATCCAACCCCACAATTTTCCAGGAGGTTTTTTTTTTTTTTTTTACCTGCAGCTGCAGGAAGGACCCATCCTTGTGGCAAGGCTCCGGAGTGATGTTTGTAAATTCCAATCTCAGTGTTCCTGACAGCAAATGTTTGATTCTTGGGGAATTTCAGAGCCTTGTGGCTGTGCTTGGATGGTTGGAGGGGAATGGGAATCAGGGGTTCCTTAGGGATGGATATAATTGATATAAACTTCAGATTTGGTGAATTTTGTATGGATATTCCCGAGCAAATGGTTAAAATAAGGAAAAGGTGAAGGAACAGAAGTTTGCTTTCCCTGTTACTATTTTTATTTTCCTTTTTACTGTGTGGTCGCAGTAAAAATTCTCCTTCTGGAATCCCAGAGTTTTCTTTCCCTCTCACCCTGATTTAGGGCAAGGGTTTGAGCTCCCCCCTCCTCCTGGCTCCTTTGAATGGGGGAAATGAGGAGGTTTCTTAGGAATATTCTGTTCCCTCCCTGCTTGCTGCCAGTTGGCATCTCTGCAGCCCCTCCACTGCTGCATATTTGGGGATGCAGGAGATTTCTCCTGTTCTTTGAGGTTTGCTGGAATTTCTGTTAGCTCCTCTGGGCAAAACCACCCTGATTTGATTGGGAAAAGCCAACATGGAGCTGAACTGTCTCTGGTTGTGTTTGCTTGGGAAGGAACAGCCTCTGCCTTGGGTTTGCCAGGATCAGCCGTGTTTTGTCTGGGAATTGCAGCAAACAGAATGATTTGGGGTTTTATTTGCATTCTGCACATCCAGCCCCGTGGAGTGCTCCAGGGTGGCATTTTTATCCTGATCCAGCTGCTTGCAGCTGTTTTCCTGCTGCTTGGGCTCCCAGATGTGCTCAGCAGCTGCATCCAGCCCCAGTTGTGGCTCCATGGAGCTCACTTGGAGCATGGCAGGGAGAGGGGGTGGCAGATGCCTGAGGGGCTTCTGGAGGTGTCCCCTCCAAGCTGGTTCATGGAGAAATTCCCTCAGGTGATCCTGCAGCTCCTGGAAATGGCTGGGAAGGGATCCCAGTGTTGGTGGCCCTTTCCTGGCCTGGGCACCTGCCAAACATCCCTGGATTTACTGATGTGGGTTGGGGTTGGACCGTTGGTTCCAAATGCCATTCCCAGCTCCCAAAGCCTGGAAAAACCCCAAATTCCTGCTCTGCTGAGTCACCTTCCACAGGGATCCTGCCCTGAGGTGGTCCCTGCCTTGGGAGAGGGCATTTGAATGCTCCTGACTCCTCAGATTAATTAATTGGAGGATGGATATTCCTGACCCAGGCTCCAGGGGATCAAACCACCAGGAAATTCCATGTGGTGGATTCCCACAGGGATTTAGCACCTGATTCCAGGCTCCAAAGCATCCAGAGCAGCTGTGGGCAGGGAAAAGGGGAGGGCAGGAACAAATCCAGAGCATGGATGCAGCTCCAGGAGAAGTCCTTCTGTGGGATGAGCCCTCAGGCAGCCCAGAGGGTTTGTGTAGATGGTACCTGTGGATCTCAGCTCTTTTTGTTTCAATTCCTTCCCTGGAAAAGATGGATCTGCTGGTTTATCCCACAAGGGTTGGGGTACCTGAAAGCACAAAGGTCATGGAATGGTTTGGATGGAAAAGGACCTTAAAGCTTATCCAGTTCCAGCCCTGACTGTCCCAGGCTGCTCCAGTGTCCAGCCTGGCCTTGGGCACTGCCAGGGATCCAGGGCAGCCACAGCTTCCCTGGAAATCCACCCCAGGGCCTCCCCACCCTTACAGGGAAGTTCAAAGGAACACTTTGGAATTGGAAATTGGCTTTTTTCCTGTTCTTTAACCCATCTGGGGGTGCTCTCGGTTTTCCCCTGGCACTGCTGATACACGCTCCATGTGTCCAGCTGATGGAAAGCAGGAGGTGGAATGACATCATCCACCCTGCAGGAGTTTAATCCCTCTTGACAGGAGCAAACCTTTCCCTTCTCCTTTTCTCTTTCCTTCTTTTTCTCTTTACATGGAATCCTTGTCCTTTTCCAGAATGGACAAAGGATGAAACCAGCTTGGAAAGTCCTGAAAGAGCCTCACTGTCACTTGTCCAGCTTTTATTTCCCTCTGGCTTCAGCTCCATCCTTTTCCAATTGCATCCTCTCTATTCCCTATCTTTGATTGGAAACAGGACCCTTTCCAAATCCTATTTAGGGTTTTAATAACCCTGAATGCATCCTCTGAGCACAAAACAATCCTTGTGGGAAGATCCCAGGTGAATCCTGGGTTCTTGGGAGCCAGATATTCCGCGCTGCTGGCTGGGCATGGAATGAGGGGTGCAAAGAGATGGAAAAGGGAATTATCTTACTTGGAAACTGCCAATGTCTTAGGGGAAAAAACAAAAAAAGGTGGAATGGCTCCTCAGTAACAGAGCAGCTGTGGCTGCTCCAATCCTGGAAGTGTCCAAGGCCAGGTTGGAATGGGCTTGGAGCAGCCTGGGACAGTGGAAATTGTCCCAAGAGTAGGATGGGATGGGATGATTCTGAAGGTCCCTTCCAACTAAAAGCATTCCATGATTCTCTCTGGAGGGAATAACAGTGCCCTTGAGGAAACTGGTGTGGAGTGGTGTCTAGCCAAAAGATTACTGGGAAAGGGGCAGTTTTTGTTTTAGAGTCAGAAATGTAAATTATTAAATTTTGACTATAATTCTGTGAAGAATGGGAGTGGTCGAATTCCTCCCATCAACTTTGAATTAATTTTGATGAGCTAAACCATTTTTTTTCAATGGAATATTCTCCATTTAAAATAGTTTGCTTCTCCTGAGGGCATCCACAAACCTTCCTGTTAAAATGTTATCAATTCTGAGAAAACTTCCAATTATTCCTTCAGTCTTCCCTTCACCTGGAGCTGGGTGTTGTTTGTTGGGAATTTGAGTGTGTTTTCTGCCCATCACCACTGAGTGAATAATCCAGGTTTTTGCCTGAGCTGCCCAAAATTTGGAGCAGGCTCAGATTTTTGTCTTTTGGAGCAAATTTCCCCCAGGAATGGTTGGATCCTGGGTTGGATCTGATTTCTTTCCATAGGGCCCTGAAGCTGTGCTATTAAATAGGGCTTTTTATGGGCTGCAGCAGAATCTCTCTTTCTTCCAGCCTTTCCTGAGCTCTCTTCCCACCTGGAATTCTGAGCCACAGCAAGGCCATAAAATGTCTGCTCATGTCAGACCTCCATGGTTTGTAACAGGACCTTTTCCCCAATAATTCCAATTTCCACTACTGTGGTCACGGTGGGATTTGCCCACAGGACACACGAGCTGGTTTTTGTTTGTTTTTTTTTTTTTTTTTTTTTTTTTTTTCCCTGGATAAATTGTGCTGCACTTCCTTGTGCTTTTCCCAAATCCTTGGCATGGCCACAGCTCCACCTTTTCCCCGGGAAATCTTTGTGCTGCTCAGCCCTATGTGGTTGGGAGCACATGGATCAGGACTGGCAGGTTCAGATGGAGCTGGGTCATCCTCCAGGACACCCAGAGCTCTGGAGCACACACCCAAAACTCTTGGGGACCCCTGAGGTCTCAGCACAGCCCCCATCCCCATAAACCTGGGAATACCACTGCTGATATTCCATACACCTCCATCCCACACCTGTGCAGCCTCTTTGGCTCCCAGCCTGGATTCTGCTCCCCAGGAAATCTCTTTTTTTCTGGATTCCTAGAGAGGGGGAGAAGTTTCCAAGCTCCCAAGTTCAGCGGGGTTTTCTCACCTCCAAAAAATGCCTGGAGCTGAAATGTTGGCGATAAAAGATTTTCAGGGCGTGGGTCCCTCTCCTGAACTCCCTGCTCATCCCTAGGAGCTGTGTCCAAAGAAAAATGTGGAGTTTTGAGCTGGAAAAAAAATGCATTTTGCAAGGAACCAAAGCAGGGAGAGGAGCTGCTGCTCTCTTCTTCCAGCTGATCCATTTGTGCTGAGTTCCAAATATTCCTGAAGGGTAACAACCCAGACAAGATGGGAAGAGCCCAGCACGTGAAAAAGTGGCTCTTTAATCTATGTGGTTTTAATCAACTGGTTTTATGGCATCCCCAGAACCTATTTCTGGGTGCAGGAATGGGATTTTTCCCACAAATTGTGTGGGGAAAAGCCAGGGCAGTGCCCAGGTTGGTGCTGGGCTGCAGGGCTGGATGTGGTGGGGCTCAAAGCCTGGCAGGAATTGGCCACTCTGAATTTTCAGCTCTTATTACATTTATCTAAATCTGCATCCAGTGCAGAATTCCATCTGTGCCTGCTGCTTGGAGCAGGGAGGGAGCACATCTGGCCAGATGTGCTGGAAAAGGGTTTGCAGTGCAAGCCCAGCTGTGAGGGCTGTGATGGTCTCGTTCCCTTTGGGGTGATGATACCCAAAATATCCCAAAATTATGCTTAAAAATAGCCCAGGATCTCTCCCCTTCCTCCTGTTATGGCCAGAATCCCTACAAATGGATTTTCTGGGAAGGATTTTTGGTGTGGAACAGGGAGAATTAGGGAGATAAGTTACTCTGTGCTTTGTGCTCTGCTTTGGTTTAATCGTGTGGTGAATGAAGCCTCCAAATGTCTCCTTTGGGATCTGGAGGGAACCTTTGCAAGGAAAATGGGAATTTCTGAACTCAAGGATTCTTAGGAATCCTGGATGATGGGAATGTGCTGGGTACCAAATGATTTAATGTATCAATCACTGAGTAACATAAATCAGTGTTCAGTGTAAATCTTTGTCCCATCACTTTCACAGATCCTTTCAGATTGGATTTGAATTTGACCTTTTCCTCTGGATTCACTTGGAAAACACATTTTCCCAGGTGCCAGACATCTTTGTGCATGAGGAGTTTTTGGTTTTTTTTTAAAGGATAACTCAATTTTTTTTTTTAGTAAGTTGCAGTGCTTTAAGTGAGGAATTGAATGGTGGAAGGTGTCCCTGCTGCTGGCAGGGGGTTGGAATGAGCTGAGCTTTGTTCCCTTCCAAACTAAACCATTCCACTGTTCTGGGGAGGTGAGGTCATAAAAAGAGCCTGGACTTTGATCTCTTTACATTTGGCTGGAATGTGCAAATCATGTGGAGGTTCAACTTTTCCAGAGCGATCCAGAGCAAAGGCTGGTGGTGACACTGGGAGGGAACAGAGATGGACCAGCCAGGAGTGCCCTTCCTTAGATATTGTGGCAGAGGGTTTTAGGATCACCAGGGTTGTGTGGCACCAAATTGCTGCCCAAATTGTGGGGTTGGAGGTGACTTTTGCCCTCATCCTGCTCTCTTCCAGCGCATCCATACGGTGTCCACGCCACTCAGACGTTCCCCTCCCGCCCTGCCAAATTTCCAGCTGCTGCAAATGAGTGTTGAGGTTGCTGTGAGCTCATTGTCGAGGCAAACAGCTGGCTCTGCTGGAATATAGGTTTGGATGGGGCTCCTCGGGATGGGAATGTCATTAATGCCTCTGTGTGAAGTGAAATAAAATTAAATTCCTCCCGCGCGCCCCGCGGGATTTCAGCGCTCCGAGTTCAAGGGGAACGGGGAAAATCCCTTCAGTGGAGCTCTCAACATTCAGCTCCCACCAGGGGAGAGGCAGTTTGTGACCTGGGCATTCTGAGTGTCTGAAAATCCTCCTGAAATTCCAATTTCCTGTTCTTTATTGCTCGGGGAACATTCAGCCTAATTGGAGTCGGTAGGGAAAAGGCAGAGTTAAGGTGATGATGCTGATGGAGCTGCTGGGATTGCAGCTTTTCTGGGAGTTGCCCTCACACGTGTGAAAATGAGGCATTTCCTGCTGTCTCCTGGGCTGTCAGCGGGCTCTAAGAGTCGGGATAAACCTCGGGATCCCTCCTTTTGCTGGCTGGGCTTTCTTCACCTTCCTACAGGGAATTGTACCAGGAGGAAAAATCCTGCCCTGGTTACAGCCAGAAGGTGGAATCTGGATTTCCAAACTCTGTCCAGCCCTGGGCATGTTGTTCACCACTCCCAAAATGCTTTCCCCAAAATACAGGTGCCAACTTGTGTGCATCCCCATAGCTTCCCCCTGAGCAGGGAGAGTCCCAGGTGGGAATTCTGTGGCTGGGCCCTGTAACAAATATCGGGGTGTGCAGAAAAAAAAAAGGAGTGGGGAAAGGAAAGAAAAGCCCACCTGCCTTGCTTTGAGCAGCCCTGATTCCATTGTCTCTCCTCAGAACATCCTGCTTGGCAGCTGAGCCCTCTCCCCAGAGCTTTTCCACACCCCCTCTCTCCTTCCTGCAGCAGAACGTGGCTCTGCAGATGGAGGTTGTTTGCTTTGTGGTTACAGATCCACAGAGAAATTAAAAAGGGAGGGAAAAAAACCCCCAACTTTTCCTTTTTTTAGGTTTAGGGGGTGGAGTCACTCGCTCTGTTCATCTTGGGTTTCACCAAACTCCAGGGCTGGGATGGGAGGTGAGCTCCCAGCATGGAATCCCAGACTGGATTGGGTGGGACGGGGCCTTAGAGCTGCTCCAGTTCCAGCCCCTGCCATGGGTTGTTCCAGGTTGCTCCAAACCCCATCCCTTGAGCTCTTCCAGGGATTGGGAAATTCCCAGCTGTGAGCATCCCGGTGTGGGGAAGGGATGTGGGCAGGCAGGGAGGAACTGGGAGATGATTCCAGAGGAGAAATTGCTCTCCATGACCTTCCCTGGGCTGGCAGCGCTCCTGTGCCTGCTCCCTCCAAGGATAATGCACTGATGAGGATTTTTAGGATGGCAAAGAGCAGGATAAGCAGGATGATGGTGAGAAGTCTTTCAAACTACACCCAGAGCATCCATCTCCTGACACACGTGGTCTCCCAGCTCCCCTTGGAGTGTGTTGCTGATCCATGTTGGGATTTGGCATTCAGGGATTGCAGCACCTGGAGCGCTGAGCCATCCAGAGGCTTGGGAAGGAGCAGCCAGCTGTGCCAGCCTTGTCTTTGCTTCTCCCCATCCCTCCTGGCACAGCAGTGGAGGGGGATGTGCAATTCCAGCTCTCCATGCTGGAAGTGTTCCTTTGGGAATGGGATGGACGGGAGAGCTCGGAGCAGCCAGGGGATGTTTGTAGGATGACACAATTAACGACTGCCCCACCAATTTTATGGATGTGCTGAGAGTTCAGGATGTCCACTGGAGCTGGGGCTGGGAGGTGGGCGAGGGGAGATGGTGTCAGGAGCGTGGGGCTCCTCCAGGACCACCCAGGAACGGCGCAGCTTCCGCAGCTGTGGCTGGAGAGCCCCAGGGCTGCCAGGCCACGGCTCCAGGGCAGGATGAGTGGGCAGGAGGAGCTCCCTGGGGCCAGAACTCACGTCAGAGGGGATCAGCAGGAGGGGCAGGATCGGGGATGCTGGGGGCGATGAGCACGAGGCAGGAGTGGGGATGCTGGGTGGGATCAGGGATGCTGGGGAGGATCGGGGATGCTGGAGTGGGATAGGCAGGAGTGGGGATGCTGGGGAGGATCAGGGGTGTTGGGTGGGATCAGTGGGAGGCAGCATCAGGGAGCCCAGGATAAAAGGGATGGAGCAGGCACAGCACAGGAGCCACAGCTCAGAGCTGAGAACTGAGAGCTGCCACTGCCATGAGACATCTCCAGGACATTCCCATGGGATTCCATCTCTGTGAGGGACTCTGGAGGCCCTGACCTTCCAGGTGAGGGTCTTGCCCACCTTGCTGCTTGTTTCCTGCCACCCACGTGGAGCTGGAATTCCTCAGGAGGAATTGGAGTGAGCCCTGGGCTCTTTGCATGGTTCAGTGTGGGGTTTGCCCTGTCCAGTGCTCTCCCCATCCCACCCATTCCTCCTTCCTCCCATCCAGAGATCTCTGAGGCCATTTCTGAAGGGAGCAGGCAACAAAGGGGAGCTGGGATGGGATTGGCATCTTGTTGGTTTGGGGTTGGTCGCTTGGTTTGATTGTTTGCTCCGAATGGTTTTGCTCTGGTTGCAGCTGGAGCCTTGCCCCGAGCTCCAGGGGGTGTTTTTTGGGGAATCAAAGGACTTTCATGCTGTGAAATGCAAATGTGAGGGTGCTGTGCAAGACAGGCTGAGGGCTTTGTAAATTTATATATTTGTATTTATAAAAGCCCTTTTATTTCCTTGGAATTCTGTGACTGTGCTATTCTAACAAAGTGAGCTCTGATTCAATTTGTGGTTCTTATCCAACCTGCAAACAAGGCTGACTTCTGGAAGTGCTTTAAAACCCATCAATTCCAGCAGGCTTTTCCTCTCAGAGCTCATTACAGCATTTCCCTCCTTTGTTTCTTCCTGAGTCCCACACTGTAACTCAAGTATCCTGCCCTGGGATGCATCTCAGAGGTGAAATCCCTGGAATTCTGCATGGGTTTCACCACAGGGTTCCTGTTCTGCTGCACTAAATGGATCTACTCAAACCCTTGGTTCTTTAGGGTTTTTTATTTCAGTTGTTGTAACTAATTTTGCATTTTTCACATCCCTCTTGTTGCCTGGCTTTCCATCTTTTACCTTTGCAGAGGTAAAGTCATGTGCAGTATCATTATTGCTGGAATGAGCTTGAAGGTTCGTTATGGCACAAGGAACATGGGCTGGGTTTTGTGCTCTGATTTATTATTGCACCTGTCTTGGCTTTAAAACAAATTAATAGGGAAAAATCTACTAAAAACTGGAAATCTGGGGCACTATTTTAGTCGGGGTGTTGTGAGGCAGGGCAGGAGCTGTAATTGCAGGGGTGAGTTGGAAAATCCTTCCCTGTGAGGTTGGGGAGACCCTGGAATGGATTTCCCAGAGCAGCTGTGGCTGCCCCTGGATCCCTGGAATTGTCCCAGGCCAGGTTGGACAGGGCTTGGAGCACGCTGGGACAGTGGGAGGTGTCCCTGCCATGGCAGGGATGGGATGAGATGAATTTTGGGATCCTTCCAACCCCAACCATTCTGTGTGAGGCCTCTGAACTGGAGACAACTGGTGTGTACCCAGAGCTGCTGGCTGGAGCTGGGAGATTGGGAATTTCAGGCTTGCAAACCAAAGCGGACAGGCGAGAAGGGCTGGGTGGCTGCGATGGGAGCATGGAAAGCTCCTGTGGATGCTGGGGAGCAGATGCAGCCAAGATGCTGCTCAGGCCCTCAGACACAGCCACATTTCCCTCTCCTCTGGCAGGAAGGGCCATTGGAAGTGGGAAATGCCAGGGATGCTCCCGAGGGATGTTGTGTTTGCACTGCAGAGGTTTTCCTTCCCCCAAGCTCTGTTTTTGCCCAGGGAGCTTTGTTTTTGTTCCTGGTAGCTGTTGTTTGCTGGATTAGCAGCAAGTCTGATAAAATCTGGATAGGTTGGAGAAATCTGAGGGATTCTCTCTCCTTTGGAGAAGCCTGGCTCAGATTCAGGTGCTGTTTTTGTCCCTCATGCAAAGGTGCTGCAGCTCAAACTGTGACACCTCCTCACGCTCTCTGCATACCAGGGAAGGAGTTGGTACAGAACGCTGCTCTCAGGAGGGTGTCCTTTAAGGGCAAATCTTCCACCAGAAAATTCCTCAAAAGGTTTTTGGGATTGGGATGAAATGTGCCAGCTTTGCAGTTCCAAATTCTGCTGGGAAAGGGGGAGTAGAGCTGGTGAGCTCCTGACACACCTGGATGGGAGGGAATGGGGAGGAGCTCCAGAGGTGATCCCATGATCCCAGAGTATGGAATGAGCCTTTTTGAGGCAGGATCCTTCAAGCACCCTGGAAGTTGCTCAGAGTTGGATTTATCATCTTGGAACTTTGATTTTTTTAATCAGAACCCCCCAACCTTGTCCTCCACCCTGAAAGGCTGGAAAAGCAGCTCCTTTTTGGTCCATCCAGTGTTTAAATCCCTTTTTCTGTATGTGGAGAGGAGGTTTTTGTCTGGGTTTGGGAGGAAATTTGGACACCCTTTGCCTGAGGAGATGCTGCAGTCCTGAGTCATCCAGAGCATCCCAAGGACTCCATGTGCCTGCCTGGAGCTCCATCCCAGCTCTGAGTTATGGTTTGGAGTTACAGCTTTGAGTTTCAGCAGATGGATTCATCCTGCTCAGCTCCCAGAGCAATAAACACAACAAATAATTCATGGATGCACAGCATCCCCAGGGTCCTCCTAAAGCCCTTAATCACTGCCTGGGGCTTTTCTCCCTCCATGTTAATGAGCCTTTCTGTTTTCCATGGGTATTTCTCCTCTGCAAGGGTGCTTTAACTCAAAAATCCTGGATTTAAAGTCAGTCAGAGTGAGGCTTTGAGGCCGCAGAGCAAGTGCTGCTCCTGTCCCAAAAAATTCTCATGACATCTGAAAGGGATTTTTCTCAGCAGCTGTTTGTGTCTCTGGGGATGAAATTAGGTGACCTATATTCCATGGAAGGGCTGCAGGACAGGGCTCATCCCGAGGCAGGAATTTCACTCCTGATAAATAATAACCAAATCAAAAAGGAGGAAACCACATCTGACTCTTGATCCCGCTCAGACTCTGCCCGTTCCCAGGAGCCAGCGTGACTAATGGGATTGCTCCGGGGCAAGCTGGATGTTTCACTGGAGTAAAAATAAAATCCAGAAGCCCAGACTGGTGTGTGTGTGTGACGTGAGTCATGCTCAGGCTTCTGCAGCTCCAGCCCTGCTCTGTGGGATCAGACAGCAGATCCTGCTGAGCTCCGTGCCAGGGGCAGGAAGGGCACGGAAAGTCCTGACAAAATAACCGGGAGGTGACTCTGCCATGCTTGGAATTGCTCTGTGGCTGGAAAATTGGGGTGTTATCCAAATTTTGGCATGGAGCACAGAGGACTGCTCAGCCTCTTTGTGGTCCCAGTTTTGGGGTTTTCCAGCTGGGATTACTCCTTGTGCAGCCCCAAGCAATGCGTGGCATTCTCACCTTCCCATGATGTGCTGGGGCTTGGAGCAAGCTGGGAGAGGGAAGGTGTTCCTGCCCATGAAGCAGGATGAGCTTTGAGGTCTTCTCCAACCCAAACCATTCCATGGTGACTGCTGGAATGGCCAGAGGGAACTGGGGTGATCAGGATGCGATGGCTTTGTAGGGAGTTGTGGAATTGGCCAGTGGGGCTCGAACTGGGAGTGGGAAGGGCAGGGAATCACTTCTCCCTCTCCCCATGCTCTCCATGAGCAGCAATGGCTGATGGAAACACAGAGGCACCTCCAGGACCTTGGCTCATTCTCCAGAGGTGTCCTGGTTCTGCTCCAGGAAGGATTTCACCCACAATAGACCCAAAATCTGGCCCCAAACGGAGCAGGAGCCGGCCTGAGCTGGGGCTTTGAAGGCGCTCGGGTCATTTCACACTTGGGGGTGAGAACTGTGCCAAGGAAGGGGAAATATCCCAGGTTTCCACCCAAGAGCAGGCAGGAGTTGATATCTTGGACTGGGCTGGGATTGAGTCATTGAGTTTGGCTCCAGGAGAAATGAGCTGGAATCGCAGTCGGTGCAAACCAAACTGGATGAAGGCACAGGGATGGTGCCAAAAGTGGGAAAAGGTGCCAAGGTTGGAAGGGGTTGGGCTGAATTCCTGCTGGGATGAAGCTCCCCTCCATGAGGGGCAGGGGACAGTGACCTTGAGGGGCTGCCACAATTAAAGTATCTTTAGGAACACAATATCCTCCTATTCTTTACACAAAACCAGAATAAAATCCTCCCAATAACTCTGCTGGGGAAATGTGTCTCAGGCTAGATAAAAATGAACTAAAAAAATCTTCCAGTAGTTTTTGGTTGTATAACACTGAAGGCATCACTTATTTCTTGCCAAACCCCCCTGATAAGACCCCTCTGTGTTTTTCCTTTTAATTAAAACAAGGCTTTTTATGTACAAATAAAACACTGGTGCCATATTTTTCTTTTATGGAATATTATGTCATGGCAGGATTTGTGGCTGCACCAGACACTGAATTCCCAGCGGGAGGGAAGTAAATCTCAAGTGCATTCTCCAGTCCTTCTCTCCACCACTCCTTGCTGATATAGAGAGGCCCAGTGCCTGCTCGTAAATATTCCCAGCTTTCCAGAGGATCCTGCATGCCTCTGCTGCTTTAATGCTTTGGATTAAGAGTTGCAAGAGGGACATAAATTTAATCTCTGGACCTACAGAAAGGAAAAGGCTGTCTAAGTTTAAAAATGTTTTTCTTTGCAATAAAACCAGCAGAATTATTGATTGGAGTTCCTGGGACTTGCAGAGGCTGGGGGTTTTTTTCCATTTTTATTTCATTTTATTAAATGCCCAGGAGCAGAGGCTGTTTATTATGTGCCAGCACAACCCCCGCCAGGGCTGCTCCCAGGCTTTTTGGTGACATTTGGATTTGTTGTCCCAGAAATGAGGAGAACATGAAGAAATATGGCAATGTAGGGGAATGTGTGTGGGTGACAGTGAGAGCTGGATCTGCAGCAGGAGGCCTGGAATGATCCAGCTCTTCTTGGTGGCCTTCCCCCGGGAGGGAAGGGAGAAAACCCCTGGACAGGAGTGAGAAATCTGTGGGATTTTGGGAATTACAAGGACATGGAGTCAGCAGCCCTGGAAGTGTTTATTAGATTAAAGGGAGTTGTGACTCAGTTTTGGGGACACTGGGGAAGTTCCTGTCTGTGGTTCAAGATGTTCAAGAATCTCCCGCCCTGCCAGGGAGGTAGAGCAGAAATCCTGGGAGTTTGTGGATGTGATTCCTGCAGGTTTTTAAAGGAAAACTTCTCATTGGAGAGAGGCTGGTGCCAGTTCCTGCTGGAACCTGGACTTTGGGCTCTCGGGGAGTTCCCTCCCAAGCCATGGATTTGTTGCATTGCTGGAATTTATTTGATGGGGGGTCCTGCCGCGCCTTGTGAAGGGGAGTGAGATCTGCTGCTGGAATCATTGGAATCATCCCATCCATCCAGAGCAGAACACACTCCCAAGTATTCTAATGCCTGATCTGGGCATTCCTGGGCTTGAATTGCAGCCAGTTTGCTGGAGTGATGTCATTTGGAGAGCTGGCACAAGGAAAGCCCTCCTGACTTGCAATCCTAAACCACTTTCCACCTGCCTTTCCATCTTGGCTGTGCATGAGAGGAAGGAAAATCCATTGTTCCCATCCCCCTCGATGTTTTGGGGCTGGAATATTAAGGGTCCTGGTTTCCCCCCCCCAGGAAAGGAGAACTTGGAGTGTTTCTTGTGTGGTTTTTGGGGTGGTTTTGAGCATGGCCCCCCCTCTGCTGCTGGCAGGGTCTGACTCCTGCCCAGAGCAGCAGCTCTGGCCCCTCTGCCCTTTCTCCATGAGCTTTTTCCAAGGGAAAATTCATAAAACACAAACTCTGCTCCCCTCATCTCCTGGCTGCCCCTGGCTCTCTCCCCAGAGCACGTTATTGGATTTTGGTGGAAATGCTCTGGGAGCCCCCCAGAGTTTCCAGGGGGTCTCTCGCCCTCTCAGCTCCCTGATGCTGCCTGGGCTTCCTCACCTTGGATTCTTTTTGTGGACCCTTCCCTTGTCCAGCCCCCCTTATCCCTGATCTCCTTGCTTTTCTTCTCTCAGCCTCTTCATCCATCAGTATTTCTGTCACCATTGGGACAGAATTTCTGTCACCATCCTCTCCTTTTTCAGAGATCCTTCCCTCTTGGAGATTTTCTTCAATCACTTTTCACCTTTTTCTTTTAGTTCTTGGAATTTAGGGAAAATCTGTACAAATACCTTTGAAGTAATTTCATCTTCCTTGCTCTGATGGCTGCAGCCAGGACTGGGGCAGTGCCAAGCAAACTTCCCAGAACTTTTCCATGGCTCCCTTTTAATCCTGAAGTCCTCTATTGTCTCCTTATTTATCAAACTTCCCATGGTACAGAATCCCAGAATTATTTGGATTGGGAAGGACCTTAAAGCTCACCCAAACCCATCCCCTGCCATGCACAGGGACACTTTCCATTATCCCAGGTTATTCCAGCCTGGCCTTGGGCACTGCCAGGGCTCCAGGGGCAGCCACAGCTTCTCTGGGCACCTGTGCCCATCCCTCCCTACCTTCCCAGCCAAGAATTCCCTCCCAAAATCCCATCTATCCCTGCCCTGCTTCTTGGGCTGCTTTGTGTTGGCCAAGCTTTGGCCTCCTGGAGCCCTCTCAAAGTGAAGAATTTCCTTTTCCATATGAAAAATCCACATTAATTGTCAAGGAGCTAAGGTCAGGGGGAAGCTGGGGGTGAGAGAGAGTCTGCAGGTTCTGGGATTAACATCAGGCAAGGAAAGGGAAAGGGGAGAAGAGGAAAGGGGAACAGTTCCACACTGAACATGTGGTTGCTCTTTTGCCTCATTGTGCATTATCAGCCCAGTGATTTACACAGGCTGAAATCCATTCCAGAGCATGACAGCAGATTAATAAATATGGGATTTTGGGCCTGCTTGAACAGATATTTGTCTGTAGAATGGCTCCCTGAAGGTGTGGCCCGTGTTTTGTGGATCAACCACTTTCCACAAAAGCAACGTGCTCCATCCCTGACACGGATTTGTGGCATCAGCAATTCCTAAAGCAGCTTCAGAGCAGGGAAAATGTTTGGTTTGGAGTTTTTTTTTCTGTCTCCGTCCTTTTCAGTGTCTATTTTTTAACCTAAAGTACGTTCTTGGCTCGGCCAGGAAGACCAACCAACTTTTCTTTTTTATGATCCTTTATTTGCCAAAGATATTAAAATGTATATATTTATATATATTTATATATTCCTGGAGGAAGCTGCCAAAGCAAACTGTCCTCACTGTGTGTCTGCTCCCGGGTAGCTCTGCCAAGGAGCAGCTCTGGATTTTCCTCCCAGTCTAGCCTCCATCTGGGACAGAAGCAAAGGAATGGGAGCAGAATCCAGGTGTTCCCAAATTGCTGAGCTGGTACCTTCCCATCTCATCCTGGGGCAGGGAAAAGTGGGAGTGTGGGGCTGGTGTTCACGTCGATGTGGAATTGGAAATATTCCAAATCTGTTTGGGAATATCCAAAGTTGAGCATTCCCAATGAATCCGTGCCAAACTTTGGAAATTCTCAGTGGTCAAGGTCTCAAACCAACCCCGTGAGGATGAGGGGATGGAGCTGCTTGAATGGGTGGAGGGATGGAGCTGCTCCTGGGAATGAGTGGTTGGAGCTCCAGGGATGAGAATGGAGCTGCTCCCATGGATGAGGGGATGGAGCTGCTCCTGGGGGTGAGGAGGTGGATCTCCAGGGATGAAGGGATGGAGCTCCAGGGATAGAGGGATGGAGCTGCTCCCAGGGATGAGTGTTTGGAGCTCCAGGGATGAGGATGGAGCTGCTCCCAGGGATGGATGAGGGGATGGAGCTGTGCCAGCGCTCAGGCGGGTGAGTCACGGCCCCTGTGAGTCACATCCCAGATCCATGATTTCATCGCTGGAGGTTCAGGCTGAGAGTGCCCCAAGGAGGGAGATTGATGACCCTGGAAGAGCAGAGGAGTGGGAGTGGGATGTTGGAGGGGAGTGGAGTGGAGCCCCGAGCTGGATGAGGCCCGCACGTATCGGGCTGTGCTGATGTCATCGTGTTGACAATGTGTGCTGGAAAGAAAAGCTCCAGGCCGCAATCTCCATGTTCCTGGAAACTCTGAGGAGGATTTATTGTTCCGTGCTGCTGAATGGGGCTTTGCATCCGCCTTTCCCTGCCTTATCCCTGGGTTTGGGTGTGTGGTTCCAGTGCTGGAAGAGCGCGTGGCTGCTCCGTGCAGCTCCAATCCCTGCGGAAGGAGGGAAGGCCGAGAACTCCCAGGAACAAAATCCCCTCCTCAGCAGCCTCCTGAACTCCCTGAGCCCTTCCTGACCCTTCCAGGCTGTGCCTGCAGCCAATTAACGAGCCTTTGCAAGCTCATCCCTTCAATTGTTCTGCTCCTGCTGCTCCTGAGGTTTTCCTTGGCTCTCCCTGCTCCCTGGGAACACCTTGAGGCAGGAGCAGCACCACGCTCCAGCCTGACGCCTTTTGCAGTGAGGATTTCCAAAATAATCCAGGCTGTGAAATCCCTTCACTCTGCACCTGCTGTCCAGCCTGGAAAAGAGTTGTACAGGCTGGAATATTCACAGGGAGGCGGTAACCAAACAGTAAAAACAAGGACTGGGACAAAGACCAGAAGGTTCTGTGCAGATTTTCCTGGGATCTGAGGGTTTCTCCATGTTGTGAGGGAGTTTGAGCTGCCCCATCATTAACCTTGCTCAAAAATCAGGGATGAGCTCAAAGTGAGATACCTGTGGTTTTCCCAAACCTTCCCAAGGGCAGGAATCTGGGATTGCCTCTGCTTCTGCTCCATGGACAATTCCAAGAGTTCAGTCCCTCTGCCCCAATACCCTGTTCTGGCCTCTGAGGCAGAAAAGCAATAACACAAAAGTAATGAAGGTTTGGGGAGCTGCTGTGGGGAGATCTCTCTGGTTTGTGTCACAGACTGAGAGCTGGGCCTGGGGGTCTGCTTTCAACCTGATACAATCAGAAACAGCCCCAGAAAAAGGCTGCTTAATTAAAAAACTCCTTTGTGCAGCTCAAATAAAACCCAGCAGCTGAAAGCCAGGGGAGGAGATAAAGGCACCGGGAGAGGTGGATGCTCCGTGGCCTCGGGCATGAACAAAGCCCAGAGCAAAGCCAGATGTGGGCTGGGCTCCAGATGTGTGCTCTGAACTCTGCCTACCTGGGATGCAGCTGAAATGGGAGGAGTGTGGCCAGGAGGGGCAGATTTCCAGGAGATTGGGATCAGGGTGGGCAGTGCCTGCCCAGCCAGGCTCTGTTCCTGACAGGGGTGAGAGGATGGAACTTGGTCCTGCTCTTTTCCCTTGGGTGATGCTTTTCCCTCTATTCCTGTCACTAATTTCCCCTGCAGGACCTGGGGGCTGTGAGCATCTGGCACCTGCAAATCCCAAATCCTGCCCACTGTGTGTGCTGGGGATCCCTGCTGATGGATTTGGCCTTGGCTCTGGGTAGTTTAATTTCACAAAAAAAAAATGGAGTAAGAGGGGCTGCACAGCCCTTCCAATCTCCAGGGATTTGTTCCTCTTAGTTTCACTTAAGAATCCCCAATATTCCTATTTTATATATTTTAAATAAAATATATAAAATATAAAATATGTTAAAATATTTTAAATATTTTACATATTTAAAATATTTATATATATATTCCTATACAACCCATTATATATTATATATTATGTATTATGTATTATATATTATATATATTATATTCCTATATGGAATAGAAATATATGGAATGTACAGGAATATTATATATTCCTATAGAGTCCTTGAGATTCCCCCTGCCTTGATCTTTTTCCTGCAGTCCTTTCCCTGTCCTTTGAATCCCTGTCCTTTGAATCCAAAGGTTCACAGCACTGTGGCTCTCAATCCATTTGGGAGCAGGGTGAAAGCTCCTGTGGTCCTTCCCATTTTTCCTGGCCTTTGGATGCTCCTGTGGCCTTGCTGGCCCCCAGCTCTTCTGCCCTTTGGTCTGGGCAAGATGTGCTCAGTTCTGCTCATCCTGAGCTTGCATTTCCTTCCTCACTCTCCATCCCTGAAGCTTTTGGAACTCCCCCCCGGGAAGGAGGAGAGTCCTTTGTGGGGTGTGAAATGCTGGGAATGCTGAGGAGCTGTGGATAAACCTGGCTGGAGCAGCAGCCAGAGCTCAGCAGGTACCAGGCCCCACCTGCCATTCCCAGCTCCCACTCCTGGCACGGATGGAGCAGGAGCAGCTGCCAGGGAAAACAGGAGGAGGAGGAGGATGAAAAAGCCCATTTGGATGTGAAAGCAGAGGAGTTGTGCAGCTCTTCCCCCAAAACAAAAATAGCAGCTCCAAGTGCATTCAGAGGAGTTCTGGCACTGCTCATCCTCCATGGATGGGAAGCACATTAGGAATGGTGCCTGCTCTGGAGCAAGCAGCTGTTATTGTGTCCACTGCAACTGTGGCAGTGTTCACAGAGCACAGCTCTCCTGCTGCCCTGGCATGGATTTGGGTCTCTCTGGAGTAAATCAGACTCCAGGGAGGGCAGTGCTGTTACTCCATTCATGCCAGGCCTGGCCTGGCTGTTCCAGGTCCCGTGGGTGGGTTTTGATATCCAGAGAACGAATCCTCGACATGGATCTGACCCAGCCCCCTGGATTTGGACTCTTTGCAGGCTGAAATCCGGATGCAAACTTCTCCCAGCTGCACCCTGTTGTCTCTGAGCCCAGTCAAACCCTGTCTCTGAACCACCCACAGGCTTCAGGGATTGAGCTCAGCTCAGCAGGTCAGGATCTGCTGAGCCAGCACTCAGAGCATCCCGGCCCCTCTTCCCTGCTCTCCATGAACATAGCAATTCATGGAAATCTGCTGGATCTCCACAGCCTGGGCTCAGCTGGGAGCGTGAGCAGGATCAGAGCTGGCAGAGTTTTGGGTTTGGTTGGTTTGAGGAGGGAATGAGCTCCCACCTTGTGCTGGACCAGCCCCACTCACCCAGGACACTGCTGGCCCTGTGCTGTCACATCAGGGCTGGTTTTGTTCCAGCCTCAGCCCTCTCAGCTCATTGGGAAAGCTGATGAAGAGTCAGGAGGTCCTGAGGGAGAAGGAAGGATGGAGCAGAGCAGTGTGTGGGGATTCTATAAAGGAAACAGCAGCGTAAAACTCCTGGGAAAACTCTTCCCTTCAGTTCCTGCTCAAGTGGGAATCTTCTGCCATTTCTCAGTTCTCTCCTCACAGGGATGTGCAAAATGCTCAGGCTGACCCAAGTTAAGTGGAATATTTCTGTGGTGGTTCCAGCTGAGAGTGGTTCTTGCTGCCTCATCCTGAGCTGATTGAGTGTGATTTAAGTTTTTCTGGGCAGATTTTCCCACCCAGAACAGGAATATTTCATTTCCTTGACATTCAGAAGATCCAATCCTCAGCTATAACTTTTATCTGTTCCTGTTTATTCATTAGTTTTTCAAATCTTAGGGATTTGGGGCAAGTATTTTATTCGATGTATTTCTTCTGGGCAATATTTTCATGATAAAACTTGATGTGTGCAGGTCAAGCCCATCCTTGGGTGGCAGGAGTTGTGCTGGATTTAAATTTTGGATATTATTCCTCATATCTGAGATCTCTTTTCCCATAGATGCAGATCTTTGCCAGGTGTGGTGTCTGTGTTTATTTTGCTGTTTGATAGGGGAAGTTTGGTGCTGCTTCACCTCTTCTGTGACT
The DNA here is from genome assembly GCF_027887145.1 of Ammospiza caudacuta. NCBI lineage: Eukaryota > Metazoa > Chordata > Aves > Passeriformes > Passerellidae > Ammospiza > Ammospiza caudacuta. Next base: position 20,612,907 of record NC_080605.1, read on the forward strand.
CTCCAGGAGCAGCAGCAGTTGTGGGAACAGAGGACAAGCCTTGGCTTGCAGGGAGCAGAATTTTGGAGCACTTTAATTCCCAGGGTCATGGGTTTGCTGTTTTATGGGAGCCCATGTGCTGCTTTCCCAGCAGATGAAAGGATTTTGCTGTCAGCACTTTGAAAAAAAAAAAACCTAGAAAAAAACCAAACCCAAGTGGGACTCTGGGTCTGCCTTTGGCATCTCTTGGGGCTTTTTGGGTCAAGCCACCACTGGAAAAATCCCCCAATTCTTTCCACTGGGAAAACCCACAAAATGTGCTGGCAAAGGGAGGACAATGGAGGCAGATTAAAGCCAGGTAGTGGGGCCATACATTTTTAGGGATGCTTCATGGATCATTTAACCAGTTTAAGCACCCGGTAGGGCAAAATTCCCATCTCCTTCACTTTTTATTTTCCTGAATCAAGGAAAAAGCTCACATTATTTCTCTATGTTCCCCTTAAGAACAAAGCTAAACACCATTAAATCACTTTAATCAAAGTCCTTCTTAAAATGTTTCCACACCATGGCTTGGGAGCATTCGGAGAGGATCCAAACCTGGATGTGGTGATGGAGATTTGAGCTGGGCTCAAAGTTTTGTTTTCAGAATCTGCAGAGATTTGGACAATTTTTTCCAGGATGAGGAGTTCATTTGCCAAGAAATGCAATTTTGGGGTTGACTGCAGCTCTTTTCTGAGTTGGCACCAGGAGCTCATCTTTCTGTAAAGAGCAGCTCAGTGTTGTTCCTACATTTTCAGAGCTCAATATTCCAGTTCTTCCATTTCCCAGTAATATCTTATAGCCTCCAAACCTTCCTGCAAAGGGCAAGAATGATCAGGAGCACCAAACCAAAACGAAGGGATTGGTCATGCTTTGGGGTTGACCTGAACTGAGAGGATTATTTGGGGTTTTCTTTTGCTGAGCAGAAAAATAAATCCGGAGCTTTTCACTCGGAGTGCAAACATAACCTTCCCTCACCCTTGGAACGAGCCGGGGAATCTCACTGTGGGATTGGCCTGCTGGGGACTGCAGAGCCAATCTCCACATCCAGGGGGCTTTTGCAGCTTTCTCACCAGGAGGGTGAATTAGGATTTAATCAGGATTTAATTAATGCTTTGATCTCGGGCACTTCTGGATCCTCATTCCCTGTGCCTGCTCCCAGACAAGTCCCTGTCCTTGTCCATGGTCACTTTGTCCTTGAGTGCAACCAGGTTCCATTCTTGTGAGTGCCAGGAGGGCAGATTCAGACCTCAATTAACTTGGGTAATTAATTAAATTGAGTTAAAAGTCCAGGGTGTTGCACCTCAGGACAGCACTTTGAGCGTTGGGAATGCATCCATAAAATTCACCTCTTTTCCAACAATGTGTTCTGGGGGTTGGAGGGGATCCCTGCCAGGTTTGGGAGTTCCTGCGCTGTGGTATTGACCTGGAATTGATCTGTGCTGATCTGGAATTGGAAGGGTTATGGAATGGAATCACAGGGTGGGCTGGACTGAGAGGAATCTCAAACCTCATTGTGTTCCCTGGGCAGGGACACCTTCCATGGAGCAGAACATGCCTTGGGCTGATTTGGTCTGGAGCACAGAGCTGGCTGCATCCCAGAGCTGACAAAGCCTGGAAGGTGCACTGGGACACTGGGACACTCAGCTCTGCCACGCCAGCAGCAGTCCCAGCTGATGGCCCTGGAGAAGCCCAGAGGGTCCCTGCAGTCACTGTCACCCACAGTGAGTGTTCTGGGGGATCAGTGCTCTGAGGAGCAGAGGAATGGCAGGATTGCTTCAGTGCTGTCAGCACCTCCCCATGCAGGCAGCCCTGCCTCCTGGAACAGCAATCTCCTCCCTGGCTGGGCTGAGCTGGTGGTGTCACAGCCTGGGAGCTCCAGCAGGGCTGTGCTGACGAGTGATGGCTCTGCTGGAGGTGCTGACAGATTCTGGGGGAGATCCTGGGGCCAGGTTCTGTTCCTGGGTGTATGGGAAACCAGCACGCTCCCATCTCCTCCATCTTCCAGCTCCTTCCCTGCTGCTTTTCATTTTATTGCCCATCTCTCTTCATTTAGAGGCTGCCTTTTGGGAGATGTCTCTCTTCCATCTTCCTCCTGCTCATCCCTCACGTTGCCTCTTCCTTGCTCCTCCGGTTTTGCTGTCAGGAGCAGTTTGTCCATGGTTGTCCATGTTTATTAATGACACATCCGTTATCCTCTGGGCTGATTTTTCTGTGGATCTCCCAAATTCCTGCTGCAGTTGCATCTCCCAATTTCCCTGTTGTTTTATGGAGCCAAGGGAAGCTGGGGAATGTGGCTGAGGGGGGTTCCTGTGTGACAAACTTGGAATTTCCCAGCCTCCTGCCTCTTCTCAAATCCATGCAAAGCAAGATAAATATTTCCTGTCCTGCCATCAGATGGATTGGAAACGTGCAAATCTCACTTAAACCAAAGGACAAAACCACTCCTGGGTTTGCTCAAGTCTCCCCCACATGTAGGAAATAACTGTTCCAACTATTCCTGAGGCATCTCCAAAGAGTTTTAGGTGGCTTTAAGGGCAGGAAGCTGCAGCAGGGGAGGGTGAGGTTGGATTTTAGGGAAAGGTTCTTTAAGGCTCCCCAGGGAATGGTCACAGCTCCAGGAGAGTTTGGACACTGCTCTCAGGGATGCACAGGGTGGAGTTGTTGGGGTGTCTGTGCAGGGCCAGGAGCTGGATTTGGATCATCCATGTGGATCCAACGCATTTAATTGCATTTATTTCTGTATTTCTGCAAAAAATGCTCCTGAAAGCAGCTGTGGGTGATCCCCCTGTTCCTGTGGAGCTGGGAATTAGGGACACACACAGACACTGCAGCCCTGCAGTTGGGATGTGCCTCTGTGGATACTCCTTTCCACTGCAAGGCCCCAATATCCAGATGTCTGTGGCAGGGAGGCTCTGCAGACATCAAACCCTCTTTCATATTCCCCTTTCAGGTCAGCTTTGCCTTTCCTTGGATGGAGTGAAAACAAACAGATGTTCCCAGAGAGCTGGGCTGACCTGGAAACCATTAATTAGGGAGTGAGGGAAGGAGCAGAGTGCAGGGTTTGGATTTCCTTTGAGGAGAACTATTTTTAGGCTCAGGGCAAGTTAACAGCAACCTGCTGCTGGGGCCAGTGGGGAAAAGGAGGAATAATGCTTTCCTTTCAGAGAGGGATGGTTCCTGGAGTGCTGTGGTTCCTGGGATTCGTTTAGGGGAAGTTCAGATGTATTAATATGGGGGGAAAAAGTGGATGTGTGTCCCTTGTCTTGGTCTGGAAGAATCGTAGGATCATGGAATGGTTTGGGTGGGAAGGAAACTCAAAGCTCCTCTCATTCCAGCTCTTGCAATGGGCAGGGACACCTTCCACTCTCCCAGGTTGCTCCAAGCTCTGTCCAGCCTGGACCACTTCCAGGGATCCAGGGACAGCCCCATCTACTCAGTGCCAGGGCCTCCCCACCCTCCTTGTAAACCTTCACCTGCTCTGGATCCCAGTCCTTCTGTGGGATTCTTCCTGTGGGATTATCTATTCCCACCAGCTAAACCAGGCTTATCTTTGGTCTCTGGGCTGGTTACATGTTTTTGGGGCCAGCCTGGTAGATTTCCAGAGCTGTGCCACCCCTCTGCCTGCCTGCAGAGCAGGGAAGGGGCATCAATCCCAGCCTTGCTCCCACAGCAGCCTTCCCAAGGCTCAGTTGGAATGGGAAGTTTGAGAGGGAAGTGTGCTCAGCTAATATATCAGGTTTAGATACCATATGTCTGTCAAACACAACCCAAAAAAGCCATTTTCCACTTCTCTGGTTAGTGTACCAGTAGATACTTGGCCAATTCCAAAAGAAGTGAAGGAAGCTGTACAAAGTACATTCCCCAGATCATCCACAAGGGATCTTCTCGTGGGCTTGTGTGAAATGACCCCAGCTCTGTTTGTCCTGTGCTGCTCAACCCTGGCAGGCCAAAGGCCACACGAGCTGCTGGAGCTGCATCCTGAGCTCCCCAGCACCTGGATCCAGTTCCTGGAAACCCGAGAGCTGTGGAAGGGCAGGGCTGGAGCAGCCCTGGGGAACGTGTGGGAGTCCCGGTGTCGTGTTCAGCTCTGGAGCCTCCCCAGCTCCATCCTCGGGGAGGGATCTGCGCTGTCCTGGAGAGCTGGCCAAGCAGCAGTGAGCTGGGAGCAGCACAGAGCCAGCAATGCAGAGCAGGCTGTGAGCACTGGGAATGCTGGGGATGGTGATCCCTGGGCATCCAGGGCTTGGGCAGTGCCCTCTTGGTGTCCTCTGTGCTGCCCAGGGAGCTGTGCCAGCCTGAGGATGCAGGGAATTGTGTGGCAGCACTGAGGATGTCCAGGCAGGTGTTAAAGCCTGGCTCTGCGTGCTCACAGATGTTTTCCAGCACAAGCACAGAGCCAGGGCCTGGGGTGGGTTCCCATCCTCTGTGAGGTATTTTTGTGGGAGCTTTTTCCTCCTCTCTCCACTTTTTGGGGGTGTCATTGCCACAGTTCATGTGCCACGTTGTGGGGTGTGGGAATCTATAAAATCAGAAGGTTTAAAATCAGGATTTGCTGTCCCCTTGTCCTCAGCCAGCCCCAAGTGCTGCAGGTCCCTGCTGAGGGGGAGAACTCCACTAAATGCATCTGATCCTCTCAAGCATCACATTCCTGCCTCGTCTGGAGATCAATCATCCCTCTGCCTCAGCCCAGGCCTGCAAGGCTGCATTTCCACAGAATTCAGTCATTTCTGGGAGCAAGACCTGACTTGCTGCTCTGGGAAGGAGGGGATGGATGGGGCTTGTTTTTATTGCTGTGGGTTTAAATCACCCAGATTTAATCATTGCAGGGACAGAGAATTCCCTTCTGGAGCTTGATCCATGGCAGGAGGAGAGGGGCTGTGCCCTCTGTTATGGGCAGGGAGTTGGGAGATGTTTTCCCTTGGAAAGGCTCCTGCCTGTGTGTGTATTGCATTAAAAGGTGTTTAATCCTATAATCATCCTGCTTGTAACTATGCCGTGATCCCATCCCTGGATCATCACAATCCCTGGATCATCACAATCCCTGATCAGCATCCCTGCAGTGCTGGTGTGGGATGGGGAGGCAGCTGAGCCCAGCTTGCACAGGTGAGTGCCTGTGGCAGTGGGACAAGGTGCTCTCAAGTGCTTCTCCTTCCTGTGCAGCCAAGAAAAACATCAGGGAGGATGGGATTGCAGAGCCCAGGAGAGAGGGGAGCTGTGCCTTCCAGCACATCCTTAAAATTGTAGGATCATGGAATGGTTTGGGTTGGAAGGAGCCTTAAAGGTCATCTCATTCCTGCCCTGCCATGGGGACATTTCTGCTATGCCAGGCTGCTCCAACCTGGCCTGGAAACCTTGCAGGGATGGGGCAGCCCCAGCTCCTCTGGGCACCCTGTGCCAGTGTTTCACCACCCTCAGAACAATTCTCCACCTGCTTCAGATCCCAGTGCAGTTGTGGGATTATTTTTCTAGCATTGAATTTTCTCCCAGCTAAAACAAACTTATTTTGGGGCTTGGGGTTGCTTATATTTCTTGGGAATGAGCTGGCAGATGTCCAGACACCCTCTGCAGGTGAAATACCTGCAGCAGGGCTTAGATCTTGTGTCCAAGTCATTTCTGTTGCCGCAGTGTGGATTGGTTGGGAGAGGCTTGGAATTCTTGGTGTCATCTCTTGTGAGTGAGGAAAATTCATGGCATAATCACAGCTGCTGAGCAGGAATTGTGCTATTCTGCATGTTCTCTCTTTTTTAATAAAACATGGGTTGGCTGAATAATGTGAACAATTTGAGCATTTTCTATAGGACTAAATCACAGGGATGTTTGTTTAACCTACAGCAACAGCCCCCAAATCTGTGGGGTTTAATTTGAACACATATTTTACATAGGTGAGATGACAAGGTTATTAAAAATGAAGCCATTGTGGATGTAAAGCATAAAGAGACATCAGCAGTGAATTTTCCTTCCCCTCAGCAGAACCTGCACCCCTGGAGCCAAAAGCTGAGATCCCAGAATCACGGAATGGGTTGGGTGGGAAGGGATCTTTGAGATCATCCAGTTCCACTGTCCCAGGTGGCTCCAAGCCCTGTCCAGCCTGGCCTTGGACATGTCCAGGGATGAGGAAGCCACAGCTGGGAATCTGTGCCAGGGCCTCACCACATTTATCCTTAGGGAAAAGAAACAAGGACTGGGTGTTTCAGTGATTTGCCTTGGTGTTGTGCTTGCTTTGGGGGATGAATTCCCTACAAATGTGGGGTTGTCCACATGGGAATGGATTTGGGGCTGGGCCCCAGCAGCAGCTCCAGGCAGGAGCTGTTTATGAGGTGGGAGAACGCCAGCCCTGAAAGTGTTTGGGACAAAGGACAGGGGGAGGTGGCATGCAGGAGCACAGGGAGGATTGATTTATGTGCACCTGTAATCCAACTCCCCAGAGCTCCCTGTGCTTTTGAGTCGTGTCCATCATGCTGTAAATCAGTCAAACCCCATCAGCTTTCCCTCAGAGCAAGGCCCAGCTGCAGCTGAGCAGGAGCAGGGAGGTGCTGCAGCTCCCCTCTCCTCACCTTGGGGTGTTCCTGAGCCTGCTGTGGCTCCAGGGGTGACCCTGGTCACTGCCAGACAGGTTTTACCCTTTCCCTGCATTTCTCACCCCTCTCTGTCCCGTTCATCCTGAGGATAATCCGTGCTCTCGCTGCTCTGGGAGCAATTCTGCTGTGGGGGTTTGGGGTGTGATGATGCACTTGTGGTTCCTCCTGTCTCAGTGCTGATGGAGATTCCCAGCATCTTGGAAAGCTGGCTGCGTGGTTAAAGACCTCTAAAGGAATTTGGAATCTGTGGGATGAGGCAGAGAGGGCTGGGAGAGGGAGAGCCCCAGCCAGCAGCGCTGAGGATGGGCTGGAGGACACAGGGAGTGGGCCAGGAACACATCCAGGTGCACATCCCAAAACTCAGCTGCTTCTGGCCCTCAGGAGAAAGTGGGAGCAGCAGGACTTGTCCTTTCCAAGGTGTGGTATTTGTGCTTCCAGAGAGTAAAGGAAAGAGAAGTAAATCAGTTGCTGGATTTCAGTTTGACTGGAGTAAGAGCAGATTGTGGCATAATCTTGTATATTAATGATTAATATTCTCCTTTAATTAATATAGTTAATAATTAATATTCTCCCTTTAACTTATTTGGAGGCACATGTTTGGTTTGAAGCATCTCTGTTGCGTGTGTGAGAGAAATCCTAGGAGCAGTCTGAGCATTCCTGCAAATCTGGGGGGATTCCTGATTGCTTCCCATCCCAACAGCAGAACCACTTGGAGCAGAGCCCCGTGGCCCCCTGCCCTCTCTGAAGCACTGTGTGATGACATGTTCTGAGCCTCATCCCAGCATCCCCAATAATCCTGCTTTATGGCACTTGGAGGCCATTCCCTCCTGTCTGTCACTACCTGCCTGTGCAAAAGGTCACTTTCCCTCTATTTTCCAATTCCTCCTTTAGCACTGGAAGGGGCTCCAGGCTCCCCCTGGAGCTTTCCCTGCTCCATGCTGAGCATCTTTGTGTTCTCCTCCGGATCAGCCCCAACAGGTCCTTGCCCTTCTCGTGCTCAGGACCCCAGACCCGCACTCAGGATTAGATTTTTGTGCTCATTTTTCCAAGAGGACATTTCCACAGATCCAAGAATGGTCCCCACTGGAAAAAAAAACCTGTGCAAATTTAAGGCACCTCCTGTTGGAGTTGTCACTGAGCTGTTGAGTCTGTGCCACCCAACTGTGACAGTGTCGCTGGTGGTGGGGACAGCTCTGCCCCAGGGCTCCTCAGCTGCCTGGCACTCATCCCAAAGCATCCTTGGAGCAGGAGCATGAGTGGATCCTCCTTCCATTCCTGGAGGAAAACCCAGGAGATGGCAACCCAGCAGCTCCCACCCTGCTCTCCCAAACTCCCTGCTTGTCCCTTTTGGGGATTTTTGCCCATAACTCAGTAACTCTTGCCCATAGCTCAGTACTCTTTGATGCTTGTGGAATATCTGAGATCTCATGGGGCCCCCGAGCTCCTGGGTGTTACAAATTGGTCTCTTGCTCTGAGTTCTCCTGGGATTTTTGCCCTGAATCAGAGCAGGGGAATCCTGCTGACCCGGGGCTGTCCCGGCAGCCTCGCGTGCGGAGCCGCTTGTCCGGAGCCGCGGCTGCTGCCAGGGAATCCAGAGGCTTCCAAAGGCTTCCCTGGGGCCTGGATTAGCACAGCTCCCTCCTCCCCCGCCAGGGCTGGCTTGGGAAGAGGAGGAGGGGAGAGAAACCCGCGAGGGGAAGGGGTTGTCCCACCCTGTGTCCCTAATCCTGGGTGGTGTTGGGGGCAGGATGTGCCGGAGCGCTGCGTCCATCCCAGCCAGTCCACGTAGCACCTCCAGACATCCCTGGAATGCTCATCCCTGCAGACACTTGGACGAGGCTCTGCGTGAAGATATCCCTGCTTAGTTCAGGGCCTGGAAGTTTCCTTTCCAAGCCAGATTATTCCCTGATCCACACCTGATGTGGATCCTGTGGTTTGTACCCGAAGCGCTGCTGGGAGGGGAACTCGGAGCCCAGTTCCCCTCCTGTGCTCCTGACGGGTTTGGGAGCACAGCTGGGCTGAGAGGTGCTCAGGGAGCCACTGATCCTGTAGAGCAGCTGGTGCTGGGCTCTGCCAGGGCTGGACTCACGTCTGGACACCTGATCCATGCTTTTCCTGCTCATCCCATCATCCAGCCGGGGGTGGGAGCGGCGGAAAGCTCTCCCAGGGAACTGAGACAGCCTAAGCTTTGCTCTGGAGGTAACACCTTGTCCTGAGGCTAATGGGAAACACCTGTGGCAATGCTCAGGGAAAAGAGGTGTTTGGAACAAAATTCCAGCTTGGTGCTACTGCTTCTGTGATGTTTGGCAGGATCCCTGTAATTCCCAGAGCAGGTTGGTGATGGCACAGGCAGGGGACTGGAGCTGCAGGAAAAGGAGTTTGCCCAAGGGAAAATTTGGATTTTCTCCTGGAGAGAGTGAAATGCAACAGAGAAATCTTTTCCCAAGTTTCTGATATCTTCTGGGAAAAGGGATCATTTTAAAGAATTAATTACATCTTAATTTGTCATCCAAGCAGAGCCCTGCCATCTGTCAGGGCTTTGATCAGCTCCCACACCTGACTCGCGTGCAGCAGCTCCATTTCCAAACATCCACAGCTGTTTGCTGGAGCTTGGAAGCAGTGCCAAGAGATTGGAAGGTGCTGCCAGGAAAAACTCAAGTTGACGAATGGGAATTACCCTTCCTGGGATGGCTGGGAGTGTTTTTAGGAAATCCAAATCTCTTGCTGGTCTCTGGCAAGTCGTTTGTATTCCAGGCAGGATCAGGCAGCCACCTCCCATTTCAGTTTATTTTATTTTAGTTTGTTTGATTTTAGTGGAGAACCCTCAGCTCAGTGTTTTCCTTGAGCAGGTGAGTGGGAATTGTGTCCATATCCTGATGTGGGAGCTGGAGCTGAGGGGAGGTAGGGAGGAGGAAATTGCTGTGTGGCAGCACTTAATTCCTGTTCCTTCATTTATCCCACCCTCCATGCCTGAAATCTGTCCCTTGAGTGGGGTCTGTAATGCCCCAGACCCTTTGAATTGTGTCTGGAATGCTGATGGGCTCCTCCTGCTAGTGCAAGACCCTGGTTTTTTTGTCATCTTTATGTGCACACACATTAAAAAAAAAAAAAAAAAAAAGTATTTTTTCACTCTATTGAGCCCAAGAGCCAAGGAAAGGAAAAGTGCAAGGGAAAGAGCAGTCCAGGCAGTTGTCAGCCCTTCCCCTTGCCAGAATGATTTGGAGATCTCTGCAGAGGAAAATGGTCTTTTAATCTGCCATCGATATCTGCAGTGAGCAGGACGTGGAATTCTGATTCCAGGTCTGGATGGGGTTACTGAAATAACAGAAAAAGTGGGAAGAGGGCTCCTAAACCTCCCACAGAGCCTCAGTGATGAGGGCTGCGTGTGCAGAGCAGCGGTAGCTGCAGGAGGATGGGATCTGTCTGTCTCTGTGGCATTCTCTGGAGCTGGGGATGGAGAGGCCTGGGCAGCCAAGGACGAGCGTGCTCCTCTCTCTCTGTGCATTTTAAAGGATATGCTACTGGAAGTGTGGAAAACGGCTTTGACTGGAGCTGGAATTCTTCACAGAGCTGCTCAGGGCCCTGTCTGGAATTAGGAAACTCGTGGGTTTTTTCTTTTGTTGAAGAATAACTCAAAGTCTGAGGGTTTTTTACTTTCCTTCGGCCCTATTGTAGCTGGAGTCTCCAATGCTTTCCCTGGTGATATTCCCTGACTTCTCCTGCCTCACTCCTGGTGCTCCAGGTCTCTGCCCCGGTTCTGTGCATGTTTCAGAACCATAAACATGATGGATCCCTGTTTTTTAGCGAGCTGTTGAATTATTTATGGATCTGCTGGGATGCGGGAGCTGCCAGCTACCGGCACGCAGCCAGCCGGGATTGGAGCCAAACTGGGAAAGGGAAAAGCCTTCCACACTGTGAGCTGAGCTCAGGGAACGCTGGGCGTGGGATCCTCGGGTCCTCCAGAAGGTCTGGAGCATCCCTCAGGAGCAGCATCCTGCTCTGAAGCCGTGGCAATGCCAGCAGTGGGGAGGGCTGGCCCCAAGCACGGCGGAATTCCACGCGCTGTGCACTGAGATGGATTTAGTTCCTGACCTTTTAAAATCCCGGGAAAGGGCTCGCTGTCTGGGCTGAAGCGTTTTCCAGCTGTTCCCTGTCTGGGGGTGCCACAAGCCAAGGCTGAGGTTTCTGAGGAGGAGCTGTGAGACTTCCAATGTCAGGGTGACACGCGGGGAGCACGCCCGGAGCTGCAGGACAGCTGGGATGTGGGATGTCGGAATTGGGATTTGGGATTTGGGGCTGGGCGAGGAGCAGGAGGGCTGGGAAAGCCACATGTGGATGTGGGAGGTCTGTGCTGAGGACTGGGCAGCGTGGATGGGATCCAGGCTGGAGGAGCAGGAGGATGAGGGATCTGGAGCACGTTCCTCTGGCAGGGCGCTGTGGGACGGAGCAGCTGCTCCTCCTCATCCTCCCTGTCCCCATGGGATCAGCTCTTTGGGATTACTGTCCTCACAGGATCAGCTCTTTGGGATCAGCTCTTTGGAATCCCTCTCCCCACAGGCTCAGCCCTTTGGGATCACTCACAGCAGGAATACCACTCCCTGTTGGTTGATTTTCTTGGAGATCTCCTTGAAGACCTTTTGGGAGAGCAGCTTTGTTGAGCCCCCAGGTGGAGCTGGGAGGATATTTGGGGATGTGCTCCCAGACCTGTTCTAAGGGACGGTGTCAAACAGGGGTTCAGAGGGCTGTAAACTCCTGCCTGCTCCAGGCTCTGCAGTGAATCCATGACCATCCAGAGGTTTGGGGGCTGGAGCAAACCTGGGTGAAGTAAAAACATGCTGAGATAAATTTAGGGTGCAATCCACCTCAAAGAGACGAAAGGTGGGCACAGGTGGGGTTTGCAGAGGTGATTTTCCAGCCAAACCCCGAGCCAGGAGCCAATGGATGCAGGAATATCCTTGGGAAGGAGTCTGGGAACGGGAGCTGTAGGTAGGGCTGCATTCCAGGTGCATTACAGGGAGAAAAGTGCATTTGTGAGCTGAGCTCAGCCCCTGCCAAGGGACACGGGGCCGCTTCCAGATGCCTGCCCTGAACCTCCAAACAGTCCCACATTGTTGGGCCCGTGAGTCACCCTTGTGTCAACACCAGGACAAGCCAAGCATATTATTCCTTGGGAGGGAAAGGGCTGGAGAAGACAATTCCTGCTTTTTTACGTTCCCGTTTCACCTCCAGGTCTGGCACTCAGGAGCCAGCGGTGCCTTTGCTCAGAACCCTGGGGTTGTGTGAGGGAAAGGGAACCAGAGCTGGGCTGGGGACAGAGCTGCCTTCCTAAAATACCCTCTGATGTCACAGCTCCTGGGTGTGGATTTTTGGAAGAGGGAGAGAACAGACTGGGACTTCTGCTGGGAAAAAAATAAACAGAGAGGAGAAGTCTCCCATTGATTTGGTCTCCTGAGGAATTAGGCAGGAATTTGCTTCACATCCCTGCATATTTTTCTCCTTACCTCTCCTGAGGTTGAGGGAGGAATTTTAAGCTTCCCAAAAACTCAGCCCTATTTTTTTTTTTTTTTTGACAAGCACAAAGAAGAACCAGACTGAGGGTGGGAATCCCAATGGGCAGAGGTTTATTGGAAACTCTGGGCAGCTTTAAGGGCTGGGAGAAAATTCAAAATTCAAATAAATAAAAGCCAGTGCTGGTTGGGGGCTGGCAGTGGTGGCAGAGCAGGAAAACCTTGGACATGATCCACCTGGAAAACATGGCTTGATCACCCCTGCAGCAGGACTGAGGGCAGCAATCATGGAATGGTTTGGGTTGGAAGGGACCTTAGGGATCCTCCAGTTCTGTCCATGGGCAGGGACACCTTCCACCATCCCAGGCTGCTCCAACCTGATCTTGGACAATTCCAAGGATGGGGCAGCCACTTCTTCTCCTCTTCCCTCCCAGGGAACAATTCCTTCCCAATGTCCCACCTCACCCTGCCCTGTGGCACTGGGAAGCCATTCCCTGTGTCCTGGCACTCCATGTTCTTGCCAGGTCTCTTGGAGAGAGGCACTGAAGGGGTTCCAAGGTCTCCCTGGGGTCTCCAGGCAGGTCCATCCCTGCTCTGTGCACCAACCTCATCCTGCTCTGGTGTTTACCTGGGAGAAGTGAGAGTTTCCCTGCACTTCCAGTGAGGAACTCTGAGCTCCTTCCCCCATGGACTCCCCTTGGAAAAATGCTCCAGATTCCAGATTCCCCCCCATGTCCCTGCTGTGGAGCTGGCACAGTGCTTGGCCCATGGGACACATGGAAAAGCCCTTCCCATGGGGCTGGAGCTGCCTGTGGGGGCTCAGGGATCAGGTTTAGGTGCATTGGAGCCTCCCCCTGCTCCTTTTGGAAGCAAAGTTCTCCCTGTGTGTTCAAGGGAGGGGTTCAGAGGATGCTGGGATGAGATGGAAGCAGGATGGACCATCCCAGGAGGTGGATTATGCAGATCTGATGGGACACCTCCAGCATTCCAAACCTCTTGGAGCACATCCCTGCTCCAGGTCCAGCAGTGGGAGTCTCCCAAGGTGTTGCTGTGCTCTGTGGGAGCACCCATGGAGCAAATCCTTGCTGGGAAACATCAGGAGATGGTGTTGGAAGAGCTGACAGCTCCTTCCTCATCCAAGGGTGGCCCCAGAAAACCGGGATGAGCATGGTGCCAGTTCCTTTGACATTCCTTCTGAATGTCCTCCTCAGGGAGGTGATCTCAGGGCTCCAACACCAACAGGAGAGGAGACAAGGAGAGTGTTTCAGGGGAGCTGGAATGGCTCTGGGATTCAGGCTGGTGGCGTCGGGATGGGAGGGAATCCATGCCAAGGGCGGGCGGGGAGGGCGAAGCCTTGGTGGCATTAGGAAATTCCATTAAAAATTCATATTTTCTCCTGACCTTTCAGTTTCTGGAAGCGCAGACACAATAAACAAACGTGGAAGGGAGGAGCTGGTGCTGGAATATGGGGCTGGAGCAGAGTGGAAAGTGGAAAGCAAACAAGGAAGCAATTAAGGGCACAATGAAGGGAATTAAGCACCGTGCACTTCATTCCGGAGTTATTTATACTCCGAGGCAGAACTAAAAATAAACATAGGATTTCCACAAGGAAAACAAGCTCAGTTCCCTCTTTTAAACAACTTCATGGAGCCGTGATGGTTATAGATGGAGAAATTCCTTGGATCTCCTTCTCCATGACCCAGTTTTTGCCTGCAGCAGGGATTTTATAGCTGGGACTCTGGGATTGCAGAGCTCTGGGAAGGCTCTGCTGAGGCTCCTGCAGCGTTCCAGAGCAGGGCAATCACTGCTTTCCGAGTGGAACCTCCACTCTGGATCTTCTGGGTACCACCAAGATTGGTAGTATCTAGATTAGATAAAGATTGAAGAATCATCCCTGTGATCTTTGTTTTGGGGGGGGACGGTGTGGGATGGACCCAAACCTCCTGGAGGAGGTTCCAGGCTGGCAAAGAGCAGCTCCCAGTGGGGTTTGGATCCCCTGGGTTGGTGGAGGGAATTTGGGAAGAGCAGGGTTTTCTCTGGGATACCTGCAGGTGTGGGGTCTGAGCCACCTCAGGGATCTCCTCCAGGGCTTCAGTGCTCATCATGAATTGGGAATTTGGGGGGAAAAGTGGGATTTGGAGGTTGTGAATACCCACAAAAATTTGGGCTTTTGAAGTGCATGGAGATGTGTGAGGAGATCCAGGTGGATTTGCTTCCTTGTGGAATTATCCTGGATGGGATAACACTGATCCTTCCACTGTTGGTCCTTCTCATGGTGTGTGTGAGAAGGTCCTTCTCTGGTCCTTCACTGTGGTCCTTGTCATGGTCCTCTCATGTGTGAGGAGATGCAGGTGGATTTGCCTCCTCCTGGGTGGGATAACATTGATCCTTCCACTGTTGGTCCTTCTCATGGGTGGTCCTGGCATGAGGCAGGATCCCTGTGAGCAGGCAGCAATCCTGGAATGGTCTGGGTTGGAAGGGACCTCCGGAAGTGCCTTTGATGAGCAGGGACACCTTCCTGAGGATCCAACAGCATTCCCATCTCCCTGTAAACATCAGGGTGTGTTCCTGCTGGAAACCTTTCCAAATCCTGGTTTTCCACCCTCTGGGGTCACAGAAAGGTGGTCCAAGGTGGTTTTCCCATTCCTTGCTCCCACTTTGTCTGTAGGCACTGCCTGTATCCGTGCTGGGATGGGGACTCTCACCATAATCTGGGATCATTCATGGATCCAACTTGAGCTCTTTTGGAAGCGAGGAGAATTCCCTCCTGGCATGAAGGGCTGGCGCTGGCCTGTCCTTTTGGGTCATTCCCTTTGGTGGAGAGCTTGGAATCTCCTCCCTGCTGAGGGAAAATGGGGGTGACAGCGCTGTGCAAATCCCTTCCTTCTGCTCCAGGATTGCCCAGGATCCTTTTGGATCATCCCAAATTCTTGTTACTTGCGGGAATTGTTCATTTGCATAAAGCTTGGGAGATGCTACGGAAGGGCTCATTAGTGGTAGACGTTGTTATTAATTCCCTCAAATTTCGGTTGTTGTTGTTTTGTCTGAGGGCAGGACTGTGATTGCCAGTGATCCAGTTCATAGAGTTGTGGTTGGGCTGGATGTGCTCAGGAACATATGGGGAGAGTGGATGGGAGAGGGATTTGCCAATTAGGGGAACGTCTCTGTGGATGTTTCTGGAATGTTTATGCTTTTGCTCTTCCGAGTTTAGACGAAGGATGGGAAACATCCCGGGCCAGTTGCTTTGGAGCCATTAGAAAGGAGTGGAAATGAGGGGGGATAAAAAGATCAAGTGTGTCGAGTGCTGCTTGTTCTAAATCCTTCATTCTTTGAGTATCCAGACCCTGGATACTTAATCCAGGCACTTCAGTCTCTTATTTAGAGATAATTCATATTTTTTTGTTTATTGCCTTCAAATATGATGAATATTTATTTATTATATATATTAATCTATATATAAAAATTATATATCATAAATAAACATTCATATAAATATATAACAAATGCATATATAAATATATAATAATATATATTAATTAATATATTAATATAATATTTCAAAAGGTCATATTTATTTATTGCCTTTTAAAATCATAACTATTTTTTATATGATATATATAATAATTCAAAATTTCATATTTATTTATTTATTACCTTCCTGCTGCTTTTCTCAGGCTGCCACTTTAAGGACAGAGACGTCCCCAAGAAAGGAAAAAAAAAAATAAAAAATCTCTTGCTTAGCAAGTTAAGGGAGATGGGATCCCAAGTCCCAGGTCAACTTCTTATCCCTCAGGATCAGTTCAGCTCCTGGCAACTCCTGCTGGGACTCCCCTGGTTCTGTGGTATCCAAAATGTGTTCCGGGCCTCTTTCCTACTTGAAGATTTTGGTGTGGGGTTCACTGAGTTTGAGGTCCCCTTGTTCCAGGAAGGTGAGATCCTTCCCAGGGATGGCCCAGGAGCTGTCCCTTGATCCACAGCCTCCATTGGAGATTCCCACTGTCCCTGTCCTGTGGCAGCTCCCTGGAACCAGCACTGGATTCCCTCAGACTCACTCAGTTCTCCCTCCTTGAAACCCCCCTGAATTTCCACCCAAATGTATTTTGGGTTTTCTCCTCTTCTGCAGTGTTGGATTGTCTCGTTTGGGCTGTGAAAAACTCCAAACTATCTCCAGCTAAGGGGTAAAATGGGCAGACTTGTTGCCTGTGAGGGTGCTGAGGCCTGGCACAGGTGCCCAGAGCAGCTGTGGCTGCCCCTGGATCCCTGGCAGTGTCCAAGGCCAGGCTGGGCAGGGCTGGGAGCACCCTGGGATGGTGGAGGGTGTCCGGGTTGGAAGTGGATGATCTTTAAGGCCCTTCCAACCCAAACCATTCCATGATTCCATAAATCATAACTAAAAAGCCCCTGAGGTGCTGAGGAGCTCTGGGAGCTGTGCTGGCCCTGGACAATGGGAAAATGATCCCATTTTCCTTGGATTTCCTTTGTTTTGTCCCAAACGTGAATTCACTGAGACTTTTCAGGAATGTGGCACGGCCATGGAGCTGACTCCTTGCTTAGACTGTGGTGGTGATGCACAGGGATGTGGAACAGATTAATTCCTTCCCTCTGGAGCTTGCTGTTGCATCTTTCCTCAGCTGTGATCTTTTCCTTCTGGTCTCTCCCTCAGTCCTTCCCTCTCCAGCCACATCCCTGCCCTCTGCTCCGCATTTTTTTAAGGCTGGAAAAGCCCAAAGAGGTGATTTATTTTCCTGTACAGACAGGATTGCATCTCATTACCTCCCACTTGGAAGTGATTTTTCCACTTGATGTCCTGGAGCTGTTGCACAACCCCCCTGGCAGAGGCACGGTGCTGGGCAGGGATGAGGGATGTGCTGGGAATTCCTGCTGGGAGCAGCCTCTGGAGTCTCCTGAGGACCACAATGGGTTTTGTGGGAAAAGAGGGGAAAAGGGGGCTGGCTTAGGGTTGGTTATTTCTGTACCATGAGGATTTTGGGGGTTGCTGACACCGTGTCGCCCTGTAAAATGTGTCCTTTGGGGACAAAGGAGGGAAAATCCATAGGGAATGAGGCACCACTTGTGGGGGAATGCCATCCCACCCAAGCTAAGCCTGAGCCCATATTCCACAATTCCCTCCATGGGCTGGCGTCACAGTCGCCAGTTGGGCCTGTCAGGAATTATTTAAACCCAACCCAAACATTGGCAGGATCCAAAAGTGCGACGGGAACCACGGGAAGAGGCAGGAACGGGATGCTCTGCCTCTGGCAAGCCCTGCTCCTTGCTGGCTCCTGCTTTGCATTAAGCTGGGATTTACAAAGCCAAACAAACAACTCTCCCTGCTGAGGGGAGCAGGGAGGAGGGCGTCAGTCGGGGTTTGCAGGGATCACAGCCCGTGGCAAAGCCAAGCTGCTCCAACGGGGTTTGTGTGAAATGTTCTTTTCATCCCGTGTAAGAGCCACGGATGTGCAGGGAGCTCATCACACCAGGCTGGGTTTGTGCCTTTTTTATTTATTTATATCTCATATTTTAAGAGTTTAATTTTTGGGGGGTTTGGAAGGGAACGATTCTTACGGTGGTTAAAACTGCTTCTTCCTTGGAAATTCTCCCAAATTCCACTCAGAAATGAGTGTGGGAGAATCCAATGGTTGAAAGCGAAGCAAGCCATTTGTTGCAATCCAGGATGAATTTGTAACATTTTTTAACGAGCTGAAAATTTGGAGGGCAATGATTTCCATTCACTCAACATTTTTGAGAGGATGATTTCAAGAGGTTGTCAACAAATAGTAACTCTTGTCTCGGTCCTGCATTCCCAATGGGAATTTCCAGTCCCAAAGTTTGAGATGTGATTCAGTCCAGGCTATGATTTTCTGGTGCTTTTTGTGTTTAATACGAGGCGTTTTTGGAGTCCCACCACAATTGTTCTCCCATTAGCAGTGAAACCCAACTCCTTCTCTGAGACAGCCAAACGTGGGGATGTGGGACTGGGAATGGGTATGGGAATGGGTGTGGGACTGGGAATGGGATTGGGAATGGGTGTGGAACTGGGAATGGGTATGGGTTTGGGAATGGGTGTGGGACTGGGAATGGGATTGGGAATGGCTGTGGGACTGGGAATGGGTGTGGGACTGGGAATGGGATTGGGAATGGGTGTGGGACTGGAATGGGTGTGGGATTGGGAATGAGTGTGCAGTTGAGAATGGGTGTAGGACTAGAATGGGATTGGGAATGGGTGTGGGATTGAGAATGGGACTGGGAATGGGTGTGGGATTGGGAATGGGACTGGGAATGGGTGTGAGACTGGGAATGGGTGTGGGATGGGGAATGGGTGTGGGACAGGAGTGGATGTGGGATCAGGAATGGGTGTGGGGTTGGGAATAAGTGTGGGACTGGGAATGGATTTGGGATTAGGAATGGGTGTGGAGTTGGGAATGGGTGTGCTGCTGGTGGTGTGAGCTCAGGTCGGATTGAGCTTGCTCCCACCTCAAGTGACACCAAGGGACATAAGGCCGAAGTATGGGGCAGAACTGGAGCCAAACCAGTTTGTAGATCACACAGATTTTGGGATTTGGGGAGGGAACGAAGGCCTGGCGGTGTTGTCTCCATCTCCATCCCAGGGTTTTGGTGCCTCCCCAGTGGGATGAGCTGAACGTGGCCAGCTCAGGTTTGCAGCTCTCCAGCATCAACTCCAGCTCACAAATCTGGGGCTCAGCAGGGAGCACCTGTGCCATGAACTAATCAGGGACAGATTCAATTCCCACAAACACCCTCCCCCTCATTAGGGACCCCTCAGGATCCCGAGGAGGTGCTGAAATTCCTCATTAACAGGGACAGCCCAAGGGGGCAGGAATTCCTGCCACTCCTTTGTGCCCTGCTAATGATTTAAAAGGCAATTAGCAATTATCCAGGCCAGTGCTGTGTCCATGGCCAGGATCACAGGGCCAAAGTGTGGAGGTGAACTGGTATTTGCCGTGGGACTGAGGAATTTGGAAGGTTTGTGTGAGGAAGAGCTGCTTTCCCTGCTCATCACCTGCCCTGCTGCTGTGTTGATTTTGTGCTGCTCTACTCCTTTTTTCCAAAATCCCCTTCCCTCCTCCCTTTTGGGTACATTCTCTTACATTTATTCTGTGTTGTCCTCAATGGTCTCAGTGTTGCAGCCCTGGGTTTTAGAGGATTTGGGTGGAAACACAGTCAGGTCTCATTTTTCAGCAGAAAATGTGTTTTGTGCCCAGCGGTGCCATTGTGGGACATGGAGGTGCCAGGCAGGAATCCCTGGTGCAGGAATTGGGCTGAGGCAGCTCCTCCAGGCCCAGCCTTCTGCCCAGGCGTGTCCTGCTGAGCACACTCAGGGTTTCTGCAGGGAGCAGAAAGCTCCAGCAGCATTCCTGGGATGCCACCCAGGAGGGCAGAGCCTCTGTGTTTGCCCAGGTTGTGGCAGAGGGAACAACGCAACAAATTCTTTTAAAAAATGGGATTGTGAAGGGGTAAAGCGTGCAGCTGGAGCCCCTTCCAGATGTGTGAGGAGGAGAGGCATGCAAATGCCTTAAAATACCATTTAAAATAGCATTTAACCACCATTAAATACCATTTAAATTCCATTTATTCCCCAGTGCTGGGGTTCACCCCAAAAGACCCTTTAACACTTCCACCCAGATGCGTTTGGGTGCTGATGGGTCCCTGCTCATTTGCTTTAAAAGCCAAAACTCGCTCACAGCTGCTTGAAAAATCAAGAAGGACATTTTGTAGCAGCAATAATAACCTTGAAGGAAGGAATCCCTGGTGGGTTTTCCCAAACTTTGCTGCTTAATGAACCAACTGATTGAGCCTGTGGGGTTGAAATAATCCTTCCAAGGACCTTGGAGCCGTCCCATTAAGTCAGGGGAAAGATTTTACAGCCCAATTTTCGTTAATGAACCCAGACTTTGTTGTCAGAGGGAGAATTGGGGCTTTCTCCAGACCGACTTCAGGTGCAGGTGAAGAAATTTAATTTCTTGCCCTGCATTTTCAGCTGACACCTCATCATCAGTAAAATCTGTAATGTTTCTTATGTTTCTTTCTCTTCTTTCCTTATGGACTGAGGGACAATGGAGAGGTTTGTAGGAGGAAAATCCCCCGTGTCATGTTTAATGCAAAGATAACTCCTCCTTAGCTCAGGAAATCCCTCAGCTGCTGACTTTTTCAGGCTGGGGGAGAGAAAAAAAAAATCACAGTGTGTTTATGGTATTCTTAAACCCTTCCTTAAAATCTGCCTTTGGCCACTTCCAGGGACAAAAATCTGAGCTGGGGGGACCTTGGAAAGTCATTATCACCCTGGTGTCGTCAGGGGGCTGCTGTGTGTGATTGATGCTGTGGAGGTGTTGAGGGATGGCTGCACAGAGGGGGCTTTGTTGTCATCATCCTCGCCCTGCTTTCCTTCCCACCTTTCCCCGGCTGCTCCCTGGCTTCTCCTGCGGCTGTGGTTGCTCCAGCCTTTCTCCAGAGGTCAGTCTTGGCTGGCTTTTGTGGCTTTGCTCTCCCACCTTGCACTCCTGAGCGTGGAATTTCTTTCCCCCTGGATGCCAGGGCAGGGTCAGCTCTATCCAGAGGAAGAATTTCCTATCTGTGTGCCTTTTAATGTTGCTGATCCTCTCCCAAACCCAAGGAGAGGAAATTCAGTGAATAATTTAGTGTGGAAGGAGCTGACTCTTATCAGGGACCCCAGAGATCTGAGTGGGGGCAAAGCGCGGGTGGGATTTGAGTTCCCCGAAAATTCAAAAGCTCTGGATCCACTTTAACCTTTGTAATACCTGCGGATCTACTTCACTCCTCGCCAGAGATCCCTCTCAAAGTACAAATTAGGGTCTGAGTTCAAAATCCTTCCCTTGTAAGACAAAACTCCTCTTTCCTTCGGTGGGAGCAGCATTCCCAGCCCTGCCAAAGCCTGTTTGACCTTGGAGCAGCCAGGGGATGAGGAAAGCTGCTCCACAGTGACCCAGACAGGCTGTGGGTGAAGCCTGAGAGGGGAGAGCCCCTCGGGAGGAGGCAGCATCATCATCCTCATTCCCACCAAAGCCATTTGGCTCCCGGTTGCCAAAGCAGCGCCAAGCCCCAGTGACCTTTCAGCCTCCTCCTCGAAGATTTACAGTGGAAAAAAGCTCCTTCTTGCGAGGGAATCTTGCTCCCTGCTCCCAGGAGAGCCTGCAGCCGTGGTGACTCAGCCCTGGAGCATCCCGGCTTCCCGGATCCCTGCGGCAGCTCCCAGCTCCGGGAGAATCCTGTGCTGGCCCGGCTGATGTCACCTCCTGCTCTGGCTTCCCTCAGCCCTCCAAACTGCCCGGAGCTCACAGCTTTGATCTCAGCTCTCCGTCACCACTGCTGGCTCGGGGCCTGACTGGCTTCTGCTGGAATGATGACATTTTAAAATTCACTTTGGAATGACAGAGGTCCCAAAGTCCCGGAGGAGTGGAGGTGAAGCTTGCTGGAAGTTGGGGCTTGGCTTTCCAGAAGATCCAAGGCACTGCTTGCCTGTTCCAGGCAGAGCTGCAAAGCACAGCCAGCATCTGGAATGGGAATTTTCATTTTCAGAAATTCTCTGCTAGGTACCTTGCAGGGCAAACCATTGGAGGAGGAATTTTGGAATTTCCAATTCTGGGAGAAGTGGAAAAATAAGTACACTGAAGTTGGGAAGGAGGCTGCTGCTCCTCAGTAAAAGAGGAGCTGGAAAACAAAATGGGAGATGGGTCTGAGTCCTGAAGGAGAATTTGGGACAGATTTCCAACACTCAGTCGGGTGCTGATTTTAGCTGGGATGAATGGATTGCCAGGTGGCTGCCATAGACTGGGTGGATCCCAGTGCACTGGGAATCAGGGAGCTGTTGATTATCTCTGGTTGCTCCATGCCAGCAGAATTGTTGGGACCTTTAGGGTGGAAATCTGCACCAGCAGAGCACGTGGGAGCAGAGCTGAGCTTTTCCTTCCCACAAAATCTCTCCTTGGTTTGTGCTGCGCCCAGAGGAATTCCAGCCCTGGAGGATGGAGCTCTCTGGGCCTGCTGTTAACGAGGCCACCATGCTGATCAAACCTCAGCTGGAACATTATCCCAGACAAATCCCTCTCTCCCTCTGCCCTGGCCCAGTGCACAGAGCAGAGAAAGTCCTCCAGGCTCATTTTTTGGGATTCAAGCAGAGGTGGAGCAGCGCTGGTGCCAGAGATTGCACAACTCTGCCCGACTCCAACCAGCTCCAGACAGAGCAGGGGAGGCCTGGTGAGGACTCGTTAGGGATAATGAGTAATTAGGTGTGAAACTTTCAGGAATGGCAACTCCAGGGCTGCAGAGGAGTGTGGGAATGAAGGGAGGAGTGGAGAGGAATCCCACTTAGCACCGGTTCAATCTGCAGGCCGGGTTTTCTGTAGGAAGCTGGCATAAGGAAAACAGGTGACCTGGGAAATGCTTGGATTTCCTTCCCTTCCCCTGCAGTTTTCCCCAGCAGTGCTGCTCTGCCAGCTCAGCTCCGAGGAGAAGAATCACATCCAGCACTTCCAGCCAGGAGCTGTAGCCCAAATCCCTGGGCTTTGCTATCAGCTCAGTGTTGTGTCACATTCTGGGCCACCCGTGAACCTCAGAAAAGTCCAAAATGCCAGGAAATCTCCATGTCTAGCTCTTCCAGAGGCATCCAGAGGTGGCCATGAGCTGCAGCTTGTGGTGGTCCCAGCTTGTGGTAGAGCCTCCCTCTCTGGAGATGTTCCAGAACCATCTGGACACAGCCCAGTGCTCTGGGGTGATCCAGGTAGAGCAGAGAGGTTGGACCAGATGTCCCAGCATGGTCCTTTCCAAACTGGATGTTGTGATGTAGGTCGTGATGGTGAAGGTGCTTTCTGGAAAGAATGGAGACAGGCTGATCCAGGATAATCTGTCCATGGCTTTTAGCTGCTGTCAGGACTGGAAGGAGCATTGATACCTCAGCAGATACCTGGGAATTATCCCAAAAATTCCCTCTACTCAGATAAGAGATTTCAGGCTGCTGCTTCCTAAACCAGCATCCAGGATGCTGCTGCTCCATGGGGCTCCTTCCATGGCTTCTGTCAGCCACAAGTTAAGGGGAAAACCCAAAAATTCTTCATTGGAAATCTCCCCAATCTCCAAACTATTTTTGTTGCCTGCACTCATCAGATAACTGCAGGGGTCAAAGAGGTTTCATGTTTTGTTGTTGTTTTTCAGTTTTGGGACTTTTTTTCCCTGCAATTTATGAAGTCCCTAAAGCCAGTGCATTCGAAATTGCTGAGTGAGGGAATTGTTTAGAGCAGCTCCTTGGAGGGACTCTTGTTTTACGTAGAAAATGTGTTGATTTGGGCAGGTGCCAGCCAGGAAATTCCAAAAAGCTGGAGATGGCCCCATTGCAAACAGTTTAACCAACCTCAGATGTCCCTTTGCTATCGGAATAGGGAGCACATGGTCCTGGAAATAATGAGATAATTAACAAATGCTCAGAAATTAAAAACCCTCTGGCTGCCTCTGGGAAACACTGAATCCAGTGGCTCCACCTGAAATCTCCCATTTTCCCCCATTTGCCCTGGAATGGGCATTTTCCCTGCCAAGATCCAGGGCTGGGTTTTGTATCTTGTGTGTGTGTCACACTTGGATCCTGCACTTTCCTCCTGAGGAAAGGCTGGATGAGAGGCTGAGGCAAAACAGGGATGGTCTGAGGCACAAGGAGTTGGCAGGAGGAGGGATGGGGTTGGGAAAAGTGGGAGAAACAGGTGCCAATTCAAGGAGAGCTGCACTTCCCTCTTCTCTTGCCCGACCCCTGTCCTGCTGCTTCATTCCTGGAGCCTAGGGAAGAAGGAATTAAGGCTGGAAAATCTCAGGAAAACTCACAGCCCTCAAAGCAAGGAGCCTGGAGTTGGGTTTTCCATTTCTCCTTTGGTATTCCAGGAGTCATGACCCCATTTAAGGAGCAGACTGCTGGGAGCTCTTGTGGGTTGTAAAGACATCAGGTCACTTGTCTCTGTGCCCAAAGATGGATCCAGGAGTCCCACTCTGGCCATCCAGCTGTGGGAATGTTGTCCCAGTTTTTCATTCCTGTGTCTGGGCTTCCGTTCCGATGCTGGACATGTGTGTTTTTGTGTTAGAGGGAGGAGGAGGAAGAGCAGTGTCCAAAGGAGGTGCCTTCAAAGCCATGAGGATTGGGAAATGTCTTTTACCACCTTCCAGGGTGGTGGGAAGGATTGGAGATGTCAGGGATGAGGGATGTCCCCTATCCATGGCTTGATGCCAAGGTCTTAGGGTGGAATTATCTGATGGGGATTGCTACAGCATTCTGCACCTCAGGATCTCCAGCCTTGGAGCACCCATTAGTTTTGGAGCATGGGTTGGAGATGTCAGGAGCATGGATTGGAGATGTCAGGGGTGTCCCCTATCCATGGCTTGATGCCAAGATCTTGGGGTGGAATTATCCAGGAATTATCTGGAATTATCTGTACTATTCCTACAGTATTCTGCACTTCAGGATCTCTACCCTTGGAGCACCCATCAGTTTTGGAGCATGTATTGGAGATGTTCCCTATCCATTGTTTGATGCTGAGGTGTTGGGGTGGAATTATCTGGGGTCAGGAGGGGATTCCTACAGCATTCTGCACTGCAGGATCTCCAACCTTGGAGCATCCATCAGCTTTGGAGCATGGATTGGAGATGTCAGGGATGTCCCCTATCCATGGCTTGATGCTGAAGTTTTGGGGTGAAATTATCTGGGGGGGGGGGATTCCTAGAGCATTCTGCACTGCAGGATCTCCAGCCCTGGAGCACCCATCAGCCTTGGAGCATGGATTGAAGATTCAGGGATGCCCCCTATCTATAGCTTGATGCCAAGGTCTTGGGGTGGAATTATCTGTACTATTCCTACAGTATTCTGCACTTCAGGACCTCCACCCTTAGGGCACCCATCAGTTTTGGAGCGTGGATTGGGAGCCCTGCACTCCCTGAGCCTGGGAGGGAGCAGTGATCCATGCACTTGGACATCCTCATCCCTTTCCTCGTGGAGCTCCAGCATCACTGCCCAACCTCCAGCATTTTGGGGAGTTTGGAGCCATTTTTAGCTGCCAGGGGGAAGGGAGGGAGGGAGGGAGAGAGAAATTCCAGGAGGTTGGAGCGGCATCCCCGACACAATAGGAACTTTTCTTAGCAATTTTCCACTGCGCTGCAAATGGCAAAGATCATGGATATATTTGCATGTCTCAGACTGTCCTGGGGAGTTGACTTTCCCTCTGTTGGGGTGATAATTTTCACATCACAATAATTTCAGCGTCGGGAGAGGATAAAAAAATCTCCAGCTGAGGAGAGATCTTTGTTCCTACCTGGTGTTCAACCTCAAAAAAACCCCAGGTTTAAGGAACTTGATCTGTGTGGGATCAGGAGGAGGTGGCAGGTGGGCACCAGGGTTGATTGCACTGCTCAGCCCAGTGGAACCACCACGTGCATTCCTGGCTGGAGTGACAATAAGGAATTTTTTGCTCTGGGATAAGTCAGGATTGGAGCAGCCTTAGGGTTGGCTCTGAGGACGTGCAGCTCTTGACAGCCTGAAAGCAATTAGCCCAAGAAGACAAAGCAGAACCACTGGGAGTTGCTGCAGCTTCCAGGACCATTGGATCAGACTCTCCCTGACTCTGGGCCATGGCCCTGTTGGGGTTTTCCCCCAGAATTTGAGATTTTTCCCAGTGCTTGCTGCAGGGGGGGTTGTGTGATCTGCATGGAGCTGCCACGAGCATCTTCCCCACCATGGGACCTGGCTGAGGGCAGGATGGAGGCTCAGAAGGTTCTGCCTCTCCTTGTCTTCCCTGGAGGTGGGGTCTGCCCCTTCTCCTGGGGAACAGGGGCTTGTGAGGGTGCTCAAGCTCCAGGACGAGCTTCCTTGGGCTTGTAGACTGAACAAGAGTAGCTTTAGATGGAATATTGGGAAAATTTCCAGGGAAGGAAAATCCTTCCCTGGGAGGGTGAGCACAGGGTGCCCAGAGAAGCTGTGGCTGCCCCTGGATCCCTCACAGTGTCCAAGGCCAGGCTGGATGGGGCTTGGAGCACCTGGGCTAGTGGAAGGTGTCCCTGCCCATGGATCAGAGTTTTAACAAGATGATCTTTTGAATCTTAAAAAAGATCTCGGGATCTTTTAGATCCCAAACCCTTCCATGATTTCATGACTCAGTACACACCAGGTGCTGTTCCCAAGCCCCATCCCTGGTGCACGAGCCCAAGGGAACAGACACATTCCCAACAGCAGGAAGGTGGGAATGGCGCTGGGGCTGCAGAGCAGCTGTTTGTCCCTTCCCAGAAAAGCCCTTCACGTTCATCACATCTGGACAGCAAATGGGCCCTCCTGGGGGAGCCTAGGCCTGACCTTTGCTCCTCCTGCTGAAGAACAAATTGAAGACAAACGTGGAACATTTGCTCTGGGAGCCTCCTGTCAGCGCCAGGAGAGTCAGGCCTGGCCCGGCTGTGCTGCTCCTGTCACGGATTTATGGAGGTGTGGATGGAAATGCACGGCCTGGAGTCCATTCCTGGTGTTTGGCTGGGGCTGGGGAAGGCAGAGCCTGTCTTTGAAGCAGGGGAATTGGGGATGTTGTTGTTTTAGATCTGTGATTTTTGGTGTTAGTGGAACTGTGAGTCCCACCCTGTGCCAGGACAGTGTGGGAAGGATGTTGAAGGACAATGTGCTCCTTCATGGCATGGTCACCACTGGGATCTGCCAGGGCTCCTTGGGTTGCTGAGATGATGGAGATTGATCAAATTGCACAATTAATGGTATTTATTAAATAATTGGGTGCTTAATCCTCCTTTTGCATTGCACCCACGGGGCTGATGCTGAGCTCTTCACAGACTCTCGCACAGACAAGGCCTGGACCCAGCATTTTCTTTATATTGTGCATTTGGACCAGCCAGTTTCCCTTTTTAGGGTTGGTCCATGGTTTTCTTACAGTTCCCATCAGACAGGCCTGGGGGCCTTCCCTTTTGTGCCAAAAAATGGAGCTTTAGCAGTCAACCAAAACAACCCCATCCCTCCATTCTGTGTCACTCATGGAAAATCAAGGAATGTCTCTTCTCTTTTTGTTATTATTTGTGACATGACTTTGGTTTAGAACACAAAGCCTGGTCTGCACCCTGCTGCTCCAGTGCTGTCCCAGGTTTTGGCAGCAGATCTGGTGGCAGCTGGGTTTACTTAGGCCAGGCCCAGTGGCAGATCCCAGTCCCTGCCTCCTTCCCTCCTTTCTTCGGTCATCAATGAAGCCATTGAGGGATCCTTTAATAAATAAACAACAAAAAAGCATTTTTGGGCAGACAGTGGGATGGAAAATGACTCATAGGAAAACAGGGATAAGGTCCACTCTAGAATCAGGCATTCCATGTGTCAGGTTTCTGCTGGGGCTCCAGGAATGCTGTGGTTTTTCTCTCAGGATGATGCCAGTGTGGAATGATGTCACTGTGGAGCGTTTTGTCAGGAGGAGCTGATGGGGTCTGGTGGTTGCTCACAAATATATGTCTTCCAGAATTTGGAAAATCAGTGGCCAGTGCTTTTTGGGAGGCTCCAGGCAATTATTGCCATCAGTGTTTCCAGCCTGGCTCAATGCCATGAAAACTGCTGGAGTCATGCTTGCTCTCCTCCTTCATTTTTGTGGGAGCTGCTTTTTCCCCTTGGGATTGGGTGCAAACAAACTGGGCAGGATCCTTTGTGTTGGTTTAGTCCTGCCAAAGGATGGATCCAGTCCTGGAGGATGTTAATGGGAACAAAGAGGAAAATCCTTAAGGGATGGAGAAAAAGCAGCAGAAATATGCTGCACAGTTGAAGTTGGGGAGCCAGTGGATGGTGCTCACCAGAAAGGCTTTGGGAGGAGAAACCTGAATCCATTAACTCTTGATCCTCCTCTGCGAATTTTAACGGGAAAAGGGACAATTCCAGGGACACTTGTTCCAGGGACTCTTCTGCAGAGCTAAGGAAATTCCTGAGGGGGATGGTGCCCAGTTTCCCTTTCCTTGTACCCTGTGATCATTGTTTTCAGCACCATAATCCCCAAACCCACTGCTGTATCCATTTTTTTAGGAGGTGCTTCCTTCCCATAATTTACGTGAACTGATCATTAGAAAGGGGGAATTAAAAAACCCTCTTACAGCTCTGTCTCCAGTCTCTGTGTGCAAAAATTTCTGCACTGTGATAATCCTAACTCTAGGAATTACAATTCCATGATCCATTAGGTAGTTTCATCACTTCTTCCTCCCTGGGTGATGCCTCATGTAAAATACAGATATAAACCCACAGAATGTATTTATAAAATGTATACATAAATTATTGGAGAATCCTCGAATGGTTTGGGATGGAAGGGACCTTAAATAAATTATTGGAGAATCCTCTAATGGTTTGGGATGGAAGGAACCTTAAATCTCGTCCCATCCCATGCCCCGCTATGGGAAGGGACAATTCCCACTATGCAGGTTGCACAATTGTTGCTGTTAACACATAAATGTGGGAAAAGGAGGGAAGAGCCCCCAGCTGGGCTCATTTCCAGAGGCTCCCAGTGCTGGGATGAGCTGCTGCATTCCCGGGATGGGGGCAGCATCCAGGTACTGCAGGAATAATGCAGGAATAATGCAGGAATAATGCAGGAATAATGCAGGAATAACACAGCCCAAGGACACCATCAGCTGGGGAAAGCCCTTCTGGCCACATCCCATCATGGCAATGGCATGTGCCATTCCTTCCATCCAGTCACCCTTCATGGGCTCGTTGACCTGGAACTGAGCTCCTGGAGGAGCTGGGATTCCAGCCTGTCCAGCCCCGAGCAGGGAGGCTCCAGGGCAAGGGGGAAGCCAGCTTGCCATTCCCATGGATGTTTTTTAGGGGATTAAGGAGGGAACTATGGCTCTCCAGGCCTGTTCCAAGGTTGAGGAATTACCTGGAGGGCCTGCTGGAATCCTCTTTTGGATGACTGGAGATTTTTGTCCGATCTGCAGTGACAGGAGGCGAGTCCAGCGGGCTGGGAAGGGCCCCGGAGCTGTCACAGGAATGATGGCAGCTCCCTGTGGCTCCATGGAAAGCTGATCCTTCCATGGGGACAGGGGACACCCAGCCCATGCCTCAGACTCGGCCTCCACCACTTGGGTTTGGGGAGGAACGGAGGGAGAGGAGGAATTGGTGAAAATTCCTGCCTTTCCTGAGGTTCAGTGCTGCCTCATCTCTGGGAAATGCCCACGTGTGGCACAGGGAAGATGGTTTGGAGTGGAACCATTTGGGTCTCCACCCTTAGGTCACCCCCATGAGTCTGGAGGAGCCTCTCCTCCCACGGGCCTGGCTGGGAACTGGAACAATGGGAAATGTCTGGGGAAAGAACCAGAATGTGGGGGGCTCTGAGGAGCCCTAATTCCATCCACAGCATCATCCCAGATGTGTAACTTCTGGGAAAGCCTTCCCAGCCCCATTCCTGGAGGACGGGGATCAGTTCCACTGTCACAAGGGATTTCTGCTCTGCCTTGCAGCTTTTTCTGCTCACATTGCTCAGGTGCTTTGCCTTGTTGCTGTCCCATTGCTTATATCCCTGGATAAAGAGAAAAGTGGGAAAACAGAGGAGCAGCAACTCAGAGCTTCCTGTTTTGTTAAAAAAACAAATGGCTTAATGGGGTTTTTTATTTATCCCAAAGGTGTCCAGGGGCAGATGAGGGGCTGGGACTGGAGCAGGAGCCTGGATTAACACTGAGGCCATCCTAGACGGCTCTGATCCCCACTGGAGCGTGGATCCAGCAGGGAAGGTAAGGAAACAGGTCCTTATTTATTGATTGGTAAATCAAATAACACAGTGGGGACAGTTTTCCATGTTCTGGACTTTGCTCGTGTGCTTTTGCTGGCTGCTCCCTGATTTCCTGCATCCGTGAGGATGGAGCCGTCCTTTCCCAATGGATCTGTAGGATTGTTTGTCCTTAGGATGTGATGCCTTTTATAGGGTGAGCCCAAATTATCCTGCACCTTCCCAAAGGAACCTGTGAAAACCAACACTCAAATCCCACATTTGGGAAGCAGGGAATGTCTCAGGTGGAATCTTGGCCATTGAGGGTGGATGTGTGACTCTGTTTCCATGTTTCAAGGTCCCATGCATGGGACACTCTCTGTGGTTTTGGGTGGAAGGATGTGTTTGCAGCCCAAAACCTGACCTCATTTTTCCTTGTGCTGTATCATTCCCAACCCAGCATCCCGGACTGCCTGGTTTCCAAATCCAAGATTTTATGGCAGTTCTTTCCTGCAGGAAAATTAAACTTGGGGGGGAAATAAAATAATTTTAGAAACTGAGCAACACCGAGCAGCCTCCAAGTAAGGGGGACTCCTCCTCAGGGTGTGCCAGGGGATGTTTTGGTTGGATTTTAGGGAAAATCTCTGTCTGGAATGAGTTGTCCAACCCTAGAATCCCCATCTCTGAAGGGATTTGAGAACAGGATGTGGCACTTGGGGACATGGTCAGTGGAGCACTGAGGGAATGAGATGGGTTGGACTCAATCTTAGAGGGCTGTTCCAATTTAAATGATTCCATGATTTTAAGAAAATATGGGAGAGAGATGGCGATTAATGAAAAATCCGGCGCTGTGCAGAGGTTTTGGACCTGGGCAGGACTTGTGGGCAACCCTGAAAAAACCCCAAACCCGGGATGTGTTTGCGAACAGGCAACAACAGCCATGAAAAAGAACCATTTCCCTTTCCAGCTCCTCGGGAGCTGGAACTGGTGTGGAAAAAGATGTTGTGAGTTACTGGTGATGAATGAGCCTCTAACAGCCCCATTAATCAACGCTAATCATCGGGGTTGTTTGGGGAGGGGAATTTGGGGTTGGTTCCTGTATGGAACAAACGCCTTGATGGGGATCTGGACAGGAATCCTGTGCCTGATGTTTGCTTGACCGTCTGGTGACTCAGGAAAATCAGGAGGGCCCAGCAGAGCTTTTGCTGGCGTGGGGAGCTCCGGGGACTCCTTCCAAAAGCAGCTCCAGAGGCGGATTCACGTCCCTCTTGGTTCTTGGGGGGATTTTAACCGGGATTTTCAGCTCTGGTTTTGATTTCTTTGCTTCTGCTGAGTGTGTGCGTTGGCATCTGGGCATCTCTGTGGTGTGGAGCTGTGATTCCAGGAGGGTGATTTATTCCAAGTGGTTGTTCCATGAAAATCCTCGCTCCAGAGGCTCCACAGCCGCTCTGCGTCGCTCCCACTCCTAAATCCCTGTAAAGGATCTTTGCTTGTTCAGGAAAATCTCTTCTCTTCTTTGGAAAATGTAGGTGTGACAGAAAACATAATTCCTAAGGCTTTACCCAGTTTTTTTCCTGTAAAACCAGTGAAATTCCCCATCCAGGCGAGTGGGGAGGGATTCAAGGTTGAAAGCACTTGGTGAATTCCCATTTTATGGTCCCACAAGTTTCAGGGACAATTTCCATGAGTAGAACTCCCATCAAGCCCAGTGTAAGGATCCCACCCTGCCAATTAGAGACTTCCAGGGTATTGGATTTATGGAAAAACTGAACTTTCTGTGCCCTTTTTGCACAGATTTCTTTGTGCAAAAGGAATGGGAAACTCCGTAGTGAGCCCTGATCCCTGGATCATCTGTTCTGAAAACAGAGCTGGATAGGAAGGAAAACAGGAGGAGGAGGATAAAAAGTTATATCCCAGGTTTTACCACAGGGAAAAGGTTGAGGAGGTCACTGGAGTGGCTGAGCCACCGGGAATCACAATTTTAGGGAAGCAGCAGCCCAGGAGCTGCTCTTGGCCAGGGACAGTTCCACCAACCACAATCCTCATCAACATTTTTTATGGTGGAATGGGGATTATGGTGCAGAAAAATAAGGAATCAGGGAAGAAAAATGCCCATAAAGTGCTGCTGGAAATCCCCACTCCCTTCCCAGCCCTGCCTCCCTCCCTGTGAAAGAGCCTTTATGGACCTGGTGTGTCAGCAGAGGCTCGGGTTTGGGTTTTTCCCTTTGTCTCAGCGCTCCAGGGACCTTTGTGCCGTGCAATTCCCAAGGTTTATTTGCTCTCCTGAAGAGCTGATAGCTGGATATATCCCCAAAATCAACACTTTGGATTGTGCTGTTTGTTTAATGACCTTCCCTCACTTCGGAGTGATTAAGTCCGTCTGCGGCCGGGTGTTTTGCTTAGCGTTAAATTCCCGTTATTTTGGGAAGTTCATTTCCACACTGTTGCCTTCCTGTAAGTGAGGAGGGTGGCTTTGCATCCAGGTTTTCTTCCCCTCCTCCCTGGATTGCAATTTTCCCTTCCTGGCTTGCGAGCAGCTTCCAAATTTTGCCTCTCAGAGCGTGAAAATCCACCCTGGAACAAGAAGCTTTCCCTGGAAAGCCCCAAATCTCCCTCCTGATGTGGGAAAGATGCTGCAAACCTGCATCCCCTCATGGCATTGGGATATCCCAAAGTCCAGTCCCTTGCAGAACCTCCCAGGATGGTGGTGGGCACCAAGGTTCAATGACCTCATGTCCCCTGTCCATCTGTCCCGACAAAGGATGGCTCCAGAGGTGACATTTGGGATCCAGGATTGGGATTTTCCCGGTGTGGGATGCAGTGGAGGCTGAATTCAGGGAGGGACAGCAGGACTGAGCCCTGCCACAGCAGCCCTGCTCTACCTGGAGGTGAAAGCAAATTCCAGCAGAGCTCGGGGCCAGCTGGGGTTTGTAGGACAGCAGAACGTCCCAAAAATCCCAGAGGGGAGACATCTCCTTAGTGGGGTTATACTGGGGGAAAGAGTCCATGGGGGAAAAGCAGAGGGATGGGGAAGTGTGAGGAGCTGCTCTGCTGCTCTCCATCCAATCCCTGCTCCTTCTGCAGGAGATGCTGAGCTCCTTGGGTCCAGATGTGGGGACTGGAATTGGGGATCTCTCCTGGCTGGAATTAGGAATCTCCCTTTACTGGAATCAGGGATCCTTCCTGCTGGAATTGGGGATCTCTCCTGATTGGAATTAGGGATCTCCCCTGGCTAGAAAGAGGGATCTCCCCTGACTAGAATTAGGAATCTTTCATGATTGGAGTTAGGGATCTCCCTTGACAAGAATTAGGGATCTCCCCTGATTGGAATTAGGGATCTTTCCTACTGGAATTAGGGATCTCCCTTGATTGAAATTAAGGATCTCCCTTGACTGTAATTTGGGACCTTTCCTGGTTGGAATTAGGGATCTCCCCTGGCTGGAATTAGGGATCCTTCCTGCTGGAATTAGGGACCTTTCCTGATTGGTATTAGGGATCTCTCCTGACTGGAATTAGGTTAGAATTGGTTGGGTTGGGATTTGGATAAAATGGATTTATTCCAATTCCACCTTCCATTAGGCCATGTTGCTCCTGCAATCAAAAAAAAAACCCAAAAAACAAAAACCAAACTAAACAAACGAACAAAAAAAAAAAAAAAAAAAAAAACACACAAAAAAACCAAAACAAAAAAACAACAAGAAAACCCCAAAAAACAAGCCAACAAACAAAAACCCCAAAAAACCAAAAACCAACCCCCCCCCAAAAACCCAAAAAAACCAAAACCAAACCAAACCAAACCAAAACATCAAAACCAAAACAACCCTCTGCTCTCTCCGGAGATATTTTACACGTAAATATTTCTCAGGGAAATTAATCTGAATTTATGTAGAAAACCACCCAAAAATGGAGTCATGTATCCTGCAAGACTTCCAGGAAATTAGCCCAAGTGAATTACCCCAAACAAAATTACCCTGCCCAGAGCACATGTGTTCAGGGGAGGGTTTGGAAATCAGCAAAGAAGGCTTGGAGGGTTTTTTTTTCCCCCTTGGAAATTTAATGGATCTCATCATTTTGCACAGCCCTATCAGAAATAGGAAAGAGCCTGCCTTGTCCAATTAGGAATTAGGAGGAGAGAGGCAACAGGGAGAAAGATTTCTATTTATATTAAAAATAATAATACAAAGAAAGAAAAGTGAACTTGTTCTTGAGCTCTATGAAATCCTGCTGGATTGGGAATTCTCTCTTGCTGAATCGAGAATTTTCTCCAAAACAGAGTATCAAAAAAAAAATGATGGGAATTTGTTGCCAAAAATGTATTTAAAATGCACCAAGGTGAGGATGGAAGGAAAACCAGCAGGGATGAGCTCTTCCAGAATCCAGGCACACATTCCCCAAATGTGGGATATTTGGGATATTTAAACATTCACTGCTGCCTGAGGAAGCAGGAAACTCCTCCTGCCATGGGGGAAGTACAAAGCACAGTGGGACAAACTTGGATGGAAGAGGTTTGGGAAATGCCCTCCATCCTGGGGTTTGGAGCAGCCTCTGGGTGATGATTGATCATCCCAGGGTTCTGGAGCAGGGATGTCCCGTGGATCAGGGAAAGCTGGTGGGGCTGGAGGTGCCAGGGGCAGCTCCAAATCCCAGCCCAGAGCTTTTCTCACCACGCAGGTTCAGCCAGAGAGGCTGAGGGAGCAGCAGCTCCCAGCTCCTGGAATGTTTTTTCTCCCTGTACAGTTCACAGCCAGGTCAGTGCACTCCAGAGGGGTTTTTTTGTTGTTGCTGCTGTCACAGTGGGGAATTCTCTGGCTCAGCCTCTCTCAGTGGAAATCCTTGGCAGGTGAAGCATGGATTCACCTGCCTCACCTCAGGCAGCTGAGGCAGATGCCAAACCTGAGCTGATCATCCCAGAACAGCCATGGAAAGGCACCTGGAATGTCATTGAGCAGGTGGCTGTGGGGTCTGGGGGAGCACCAGGAGTCCCCAGGACGGGGGGCACAAATCCCAGGCTCTCCTGGATGTGTCTGAGCAGCCTCTGGGTCCCCAGGGAGGGACAGGATCAGTGCAGGGGTCCCTGCAGGGGCTCAGGGCTTCACTGGGACCTCCTCGAGTTTCCCAAGGAAAATCCCTCTGGATGAGCAGGAAGGTTTCCCTGTCCCAGGACATTTTGCTGCTCCAGCACCATCCCAGTGAAGCTCCCAGCACTTGGAATGAGCTGCTCCAGAAATCTGTCTGGACAGGCTGTTTTCTGCACCAAAATGTGGTCGTTGGATGTGAAAAATTTTTGGCTTCCTCTGAATTATTGGAGTGCTGGATTTGATCTGGGATGGACTGAAACTCCCCCCACGCCCTGTCCAGCCTTCTCCCCTCTTCCCTAAAGAAATCCCCCTCCCAAACAAAGCTTTGTTATGTCTCATTGTCTTCTCTGGCGCTTGGAATTGGGAGCTTTTCCCATCTCTCTCTCTCTGGCATCTTTCCACGCTCTCCAAGGCTCTGTTGGTTTTGCAGTGATTCCCACTCTGGGACTCGACTCCGGGACCATGGGAAAGGCTCTGGGGCTGGGATGGGGCTGGGATGGGGCTAAGGAGAGGCACCTCTGACCCTGCAGGGCTGGGATGGGTGAGGAACACACAGGAGGAAGGAATCCCAATTTTATTCCTCAATCCCAGCTTTGGCACGGCTCAGATGTGGCCATCAGGGACACGTGTCCTTCCTTGGGGACAGCACTCTCTGGGGCTGGGCTGGGCACTGGTTGTGTCCGAGAATTCCAGAGAATTACCTGCATTCCCAGCATTATCAGATCATGGAATCAGTTTGGGATGGGAATTTTAAAGCTCATCTGGTCCTGCAAGGAGCAGAGACCCCTTTACCTGGAGCAGGTCACTGAGGTTGAACATTGCCAGGGAAAAATGAAACATTCCAGCAACTGCAGTGCATGGAAAGGCCCCAAACAGAGCCAGGAGCTGTGGGGTGACATTTCCCATGGACCAGGAGACACCAGGGCAGCTTCCCCAGGAGAGGGGGATTAAGAAAACAACCTGCACCCTGCAGCCTTTTGTGCAGCTGGAAATCTTTCCCTGGAGATGGAATAAAGAGAGATTTTCCCCAGAGAGAGCAAAATCCGTGGAAATCCCAGCGTGATGCTGGTCCTGCTCTGCCTCCATCCCTCTGGAGCCTGCAGGGCTCCAAACCTGGACAAAACCAGGGCTTCTCCTGACTCTGCCACTCCCTCTGCAGGTTATTCCCAATCCCGTGCATTTCTCGCAGCAAATGAGGTTTCCCAATCCCTGGATAAGATCTGCCTTGCCCTCAGTGGAGTCATTAATTCAATCTGTTGCAATAGCACTTTAATTGGGTTAAATTAGTGCCCACCAGTCCCAGGAGTAGTGGAATAAAGCTCTTTATTGTGTGAGGATGCCGAGTGCTGGGCAGGATCCTGGTGCTTATCTCTTATCTCTTATCTGTCTCCCAGTGCATCCTGTCTCCCAGTCATTCCCGGGGCCAGCATTCCAGCAATCCCCAGTTGAATGCTCCACAGTGTGTTAAAACCTCCTGGTTGTGCCAGAAAAAGCAGAGTTAAAATTAATCAGAGTTTAATAGGAGTTAATCAGAATTTAATCAGAGTTAATTGGATTTAAATCAGAGTTTGATTGCTTGTGTTGTGCCAGGTGTGATGATGATCCCAAATTCTGTGTGATGTCTTTTATCCTTTATGTCCCATATTCCTGTCCCCCCTGAGCTCTGCTGTTTGTAGGACCAAGCTGAGCTTTGTCAGGAGCTCCTGATCCACGGGAAAGCTGGCTCTGTGCTTGGGAGTGGGTGAAGGATTCACTCAGGTGCTCTGCAGTGAGCAGGGAATCCAGACAGGCTGATCCCGGCATGGATTGTCCCAGAGCCAGCTCTGCCTTGGAGAGCACCACCAATCCCAGAGAACCCCTGGTGCTTTGTTCCAGCCAAGCTTAGACACAGATTTAGACAAAATAATAAATGTCCAAACCCATTATCCTGCTTCTTTGCCTGTAATGCATGGCGAAAGGTCTTTGAACACAATTCCAAGCGCTCTGAACAATCCCATATCCCCCCTCCTCCTGCTCCAACGCACCTGAGCTCCCCTCCAGGAGCTGCCTTGGCTTCGTTCCCAAAAGCAGGGGCTGGGAATTCCTCCCTCTCACAACTTCCCCTCCTTTTCCAGAGGATCCCTGCTCAGGCCCAGCATGGGATCCAGGCGTGCCCCCAGCTCTGCGCTTTGGTTCTTTCAGCGCCGGAGTTCAGCTTTAAAAACCGCTTTGTCTGAGGGATCCGGGTGTTTCTGGCTGTGCAGCTTCCAGAGGCTCATCCGTGGAAAACAGCAATGGGAAAAACAGGTCCAGGAGGTTTTCAGTCATAAAACACAGGCTGAAAATGCCCTCGGTGAGCAGCGGTCATAGGCAGGACGAAGGCTCCCCAAACCATCCAGGCTTTCCTGGTTTTTTTAGGATAATAATGTTTTTCATGGATTATTGGGGTAAGATTGAGAAACAAAGCCAAGGAAAGAAAAAATCTCCAGTCCTTTAAGATTCTGGCATCCCATCTTCCCGACATCCCAGGTCTCAGGAGAGCTGGAGCTTGGGCTTGGAGGTGCCCAAAGCAAGGAAAAAGGGCAACCCTGAGTGAGTTCTGGCTGTTCCCACCCTGCAGATTTAAGGAATTGTGTGAGTGCCAGGAGGGAAGGAGGGAATCCCCAGCTATCCTGGCATCCTGTCACCCCAGAGCAGCGCTAATTGCAGCTGCACTAATGAGCTTTTCCCAAGCACCACAGCCCAGCTCTCCCTGTCCTTCCCCCATCCCATTCCTGCTTCCAGCATTGTTGTGTTTTCCTGGATTATCCAACGACAATCCCTAATTAAGAAACGAGGTGCTGCAGCATCCCTGGCTGTGGAGAGCTCCCAGGAATATCTGCCTTTGCCATCAGGCTCTGGGGTTGTTTATTTGTGGGAAACAACAGCCAGAGACCTCTCATTCCATGCTTCCCATCTGTCTCAATCAGGGAGCTTTTCCTCACCTCGGCATTCCTGGCAGCCAGGGAGTGCCCTCTGGAGCTTTCCTGCCCTTCTCCTGCCTCTCCACATCTTTGGAGGGAATTTTCTGCCTCTCCTCCCACGCTGTCACCTCTGGGCAGGGACACAGGGGTGGCTCCAAGCCTCTGGATCCATCTGGTGCTCCAGCAGCAATTCCTGTCCCACTGTCCCACCCCAGGAAAAAGCAGGAAAGCAGGACAGCATCTACCTGTGGATATTTCAATTGATAAGAGAGTTCAAAGCCATTAATTCATTGATTTTGGGGCAGATTTGATTTAAATCTCATTTATGGTTCATTTTGGCTGCTGCCAAAGGATAAATTATGGATTTCAGGACTTTTTCTCATTTTTTGAGCCTTAAAAATGGGATTTGACATCCCCAGGCAGCTTGGGGGACAGCTTTGCTGGCCTTGAGCTGCTGTAGCAGGAAATAGAGGGAAAATCAAGATTAGAATCCATCAGCACTGGAAAAATGGGGACAAAAGCTTTTTTCCAGTTTGGAGTGGTTTATTTACAGGGATGGGAAAAGGATTTTCCATCTGTTTGCAGGGATTTGGTTGGTTTGGAGGGATAGGATGTGGATCCAAGGCTTCATTCCCAAAACCTGCTCCTGTCCCACTTAGAGCCCAGTTTGCCTTATCCTGGGGCTTCCCAGCTCCCCAATCCATGGGGCAGAGCAGATTCCTGGGATGGATGAATGCATTTAAGAATAGGAGGGAGCTCAAGGATCTGCTTAGCTCAGCCCAAACTCCAGGATTCCTTGGGAATCCCGAGGCTGCCGGAGCTGCAAGCCGATTTCCCCGAGCTCTGCTCCAGCTGCCTTTCCCATTCCTGGGGAGATTCTGCTGGAAAAGCAGACGGGAATTGCTCCTGGAGCATCGCGGATCCCACCGGGAGCTCCTGGGCTGGTCCCTGCTGGAAGGGCGGGAGGGAAATGGGAATTGTGCAGGGATGGGGGCTCAGTTCCCTTTTTCCCTTTTCCAGGGACAGGAGGCAGCGCCTGCCCTGGGGACAGCCCTGCTAAAGCCATTCCCGAGCTCCCCCCAGCCCCTCGCACTCCTTGGTTTTCCATAGGAAACTTCGCTCCAGAGCCCAGAGTTCGCTCAGGGTTTTATGGGATTGTGCAATCCAGGCTGCTCCAGTGGGTTTGGAAAGGGGGAATTTTTTTTTTTAATTTCATTAAATTTTTATTTAAATTTTTTCTGGTTTTCTAAATTTTGTTTTCTTTTTTCTGGGTTTCTGAATTT
The DNA here is from genome assembly GCF_027887145.1 of Ammospiza caudacuta. Classification (NCBI taxonomy): domain Eukaryota; kingdom Metazoa; phylum Chordata; class Aves; order Passeriformes; family Passerellidae; genus Ammospiza; species Ammospiza caudacuta. The sequence continues at coordinate 20,652,042 of NC_080605.1, forward strand.
TATTTTATTTTAATTTTTATTTTACTTTCATTTTTATTATTTTTCAGCTTATTTAATTATATTTTCATTAAATTTTTGTTTATTTAATTATATTTTTATTCATTTTCAGATTATTTATTTATAATATTTATTTCAGTTTATTTTTGTCTTTTTATTTTACTTTTTCTCTGTATATTTTTATTTCTATTTTATTTTTCATTTTGATTTTTTATCTTACTCATGATTTTAATTCTATTTTACTTTTTATTTCATTTTTAAATTCTTTTTCATTTTACTTTTATTTTTGCCTTTTTATTTTCTTCTTTTATTTAATTTCTGTTTATTCCTTTCCATTTTATTTCAGTAATTTTTATTTTTATTTTATTTTTTAGTTTTACTTTCTATTTCATTCTTCTTTTGATGCCATTTCTCTTTTAAATGTATTTTAATTATTTTTATTTATTTTTAATTTTATTTCAATTTTTATTTTGTTTACTTTATTATTTATTTGTTTTCTTGTTTTATTTTATTTTATTCCATTCCCCAACCAAGTGGCAAAAATACCTCTTATACTGAATATTAAGGAAGGATCACTGGATTTTCCTCCCAGCCCAAAGCCCCACACTCAGGATTTGCCTCAAAGCTCCCGCACCCCAGCAGAGGGAATTTGGGATATTCCCTCTGCAGGTTTAATCCCAAAGTTTAGGGATTTGTGCTAAAAGGGCCTTGAGAAAGTGAATGAAAAATTGAAATATTCCCATGAAAAAGGGGTTTGGAAGCCCCTAGGGACAGCACAGGGTGCCTTTGGAATGCTGTGCCAGAAAATAGAGGGAAAATTATCCGCATGGATCTGGGAAAAGGGTCAGGAAAGCTCTTCAACATTTTGGCTTTGCAGGACATCAAATGCTTTTCCTTCTGTCGGGTGGAATTTGCTTCCAGGGGGGAATTTTGATGTTCCCTCCCCCTCTTCTGCCCTTTTTGTTGCTGGAGCATCCAAGGAAGCTCCTGGCTTCTGCAAGGTTTCCAGATTTTCTTTTTCCACGATGTAACCTTTTAAAAATTCTTCTGCCCTTAGGAATCTTGGGATGTTTCAGGTTTCCTTGGCCAATCCGGAGCCTTGTGGAGCTCAAGCTGTTCCTTTGAAGCCACAAAAGGCTCAAATGCAACCTAAGGAATTTGCTACCAGAAAGGGTGGAAAATTCCCCCTCCTCTGGGATGTTCCCTGCCGGATTCGGTGGCAAGAAAAGGGGAGGGAAATAAAAAGGGCAGGAAAATAAAAATGAGGAATAACTCGGCATTTGGGGCCCAATAAAAACAGGGAATCTTAAAGCAAAATGAAAAAAATCGAGAAGGTTTACGGGTGTTTGAGGAAAGGTCAGATTTTACTGGATTTCTTCCCAAGAAGGTCGGAATTTCAAAAGGTTGATCAAGAAATGGTCCCTGTCTGGTTCTGCTGAGCAAAATGTGGAAGTTGTGGGGTGGAGGTAGTGACAAATCCCACAAATTTTTAATTTTCTGCAATTCATTAATTTCTCTTTCATTGGCTGGAGATAAAGCTTTGCTCAGATCCACAGTGGGGATGTTGGGATGTTGGGGATGTTGGGGCTCCAGCTCGGGGCCATCTCAGGGCACCCATAAATAATTGGAATTAGGGATTGATTTTCCAGTACCACCTCCTTGGGTTCAATGGGGACATGATGGAAAAATGGGAACACCAGTTTGAGGACAGGACCTGCAGCACTTCCTCATCCCAAACATTCCTGAGGGGGACTGTTCCTGCTGTTATTTGGATTCTCCATTTGGAGATCATCGTGTCTTCAACAGAAAAACAATTTCAATCTGATCCAGCTTGTTCTGGATCCCTGCAAACCAAATCCAGAACTCCCATCTCACATGGAATGGTTTGGGTTGGAAGAGACCCCAAAGCTCATCTCATTCCACCCCCTGCCATGTCAGGGACACCTCCCAGTATTCCAGGTTGCTCCAAGCCCCATCCAGCCTGGCCTTGGACATTTCCAGGGACCCAGGGGCAGCCACAGCTTCTCTGGGAATCCCAGCACAGGGATCCTCTCCCTTCTGGCAAAGCACTGGTGAGCTCAAACACCTGCCCCAACACATCCCAGCAGCTCCAGGAGCTCCTCAGGGCAAACCTCAGCACAAGGAGAGGCAGGAGAGGGAATTCTGGGCTGCTAAAAATATTCCTGAGGGGAAAAATCCCACCTCATCCCCTTTTGGTGACTCCATCCCAACCGTGCACTTGGCTGTGGTGCGGCTCCTGCCAAAGGCTGAGCTGGAGCTCCCGCTTTGTGCTCGGGCTCTGGCTGTTGCTAGTTTTCCTTGGGAGCAATCGGGATTTGCACGTTCAGACAACCTCCTGATGCTTGTCTGGCAGCAGGCAGGCCTGGATGCGGCGTAGGAAAGTTCCTTTGTCTCCTGTTTCCATTTTTCTTGGAAGGGAGGGCAGCGTGAGAGGCGGCGGCCGAGGAGCGAGGGCTCGGATGCGCCGGCCAGATTCCTGCATCCAGCAGCTGGGAGCAGGGAAAGGGATTTATCCCTGGCTTGGAGGCCACAGCTGTGATGGGTGCTGGGCTGGAAAAGTCCAGGGAGGATTCCCTTCAGTGGATGGATCCAGAGCAGGGTGGGGAGAGGGATGGAGCAGTGGGATGAGCATGGGAAGCAGCCCCCAGCAGGAATTCAGGTCCTCAGATGGGACAGTGGCACCCCAAATCCTGGAGCAGTGGCACCCAAATCCTGGAGCAGTGGCACCCAAATCCCGGAGCAGTGGCACCCCAAATCTTGGGACAGTGGCACCCAAAATTATGGGACAGTGGCACCCCAAATCCTGGAGCAGTGGCACCCAAATCCCAGAGCAGTGGCACCCCAAATCCTGGGACAGTGACACCCCAAATCCCGTGGTGCTCACTGACTCCCTCCAATCCTCAGCTGCCGGAGATTCCTGGAGATTCCCAGGTTCATTTGGACTGAAAATGGTGGAACTGGAAGCTCAAGAAAAGTGCCAGAGTGAGGAAAGAATAGCAAATCCACCCCTTTTTTCCCCAGTGGAGTTATTTTGAAGGCAGTATCACTTTGCCTGGCGAAATCTGACTCAGGAATTTTGCCTCCTTGAGGCTGGCAGGGTTGGCAGCAGGACAGAAACGTTTGCTCCAAGAAAACTTGGCAGAAAGCAGGATTTCCATTAAAAAAACCCAACCCAAACAAGAAATCGAGTTAATCCCTTCATTCTCTCTGCAGCTTTTCCCTCCCGAGCTGCCTCTCCACCGCCTCCCTGGGTGTGTTTCGGATCCCAGGTGCCTCCCAGCAATTAAGTGGAGTTAAAATTCCTTCCTGACCTTGGGTTTATCAAGCGCGGCGCTCAGGTTTGGCATCTGTCAGGCTGCTAAAAACAACATCCCGCGTGCTGGGGCTGGTTCCCAAAGCCTGGGGGCATGCGGGGAATCGGGAGCAGGTGGGACTGGGAACAATGGTGGAGGTGGGAGATGCTCCCGTGCTGGAAAACCCAGCGGGAGGAGGAGGAGGAGGAGGAGGAGGGGTTGGCAGGCAGCCACGTCCTGTCCTTCTAGACTCTGCCTTTGGAACTCTTCATCTGGTGTGGATGAAGAGTTTGGCTCTCCCTCTCCACTCCTCCCAAGGTGGGGCAACCATGGAATGGCTTGGGATTGGAAGGGATCTGAAAGCTCATCCCATTCCATTTCCATCCATGGGAGACCTTCTTCTATCCCAGGTTGCTCCAAGCCCTGTCCACCCTCGCCTTGGACACTTCCAGCTTCTCTGGAAAACTTCTGCCTCGCCACCCTCACAGGGAAGAAAGTATCCATTGGTCCTGGGAGGAAAATCTTCATCCCAAATATTCCCCCAGTGCTATTTCTGATGGTGACTATGGAACTGGCTTGCCCATGTGGGGAAGTGGAAAATGGGATTTTCCAGCTGCCTGTGGTCAATGTCCATGTCAATCCCAATGGGAAGACATCCAGAGGCTTGGGTGGGATGAACATCTTGGCTTTGTATGGCTGAAATAATCTTTAGATCTGGAAAAAGTAAAAGAAACTGGGACAGTGCCCTGGGATTTGGCTGTAAAATCAAGGAGTTGCTTTAGGTCTCTGTGTCCCACCTGATCCTCATGGCAGGTGTAAGGGAAGAGGATCCTCATGGCTTCTTGTAAGGGAAGAGGGCTTGGGAGAGGGAGATATTTATCAAGAATAAAATAATCAGGCAGCAGAGGATGCAAAATTGGCTCAGATTCCCAGAATCCACCTAAACCTGGCCTTTTTTAGACTGTGTGTGTGGGGAATGTCCTCTGCTCACATGAGGGAATGGACCCTCTTCTCCCGCTCCACAAAAACCCAGGTTAGGTGGGATTTATAAGTGAAAACCTCCTCTGACCAAACCTTACATTTCCATTTCCTCTGTAAAACTGGGAAATCACCACATTTTTATTGGGAATCAACTGTTCTGCCCCAGCTCGGAGCAGCGAGCTCTCCCTCGGCAGAGCTGCTGCTCCATCTGTCCAAAGGGAGCAAGAATTCCAGCCCAAACCTTTCAAAAGTATCCCAGAAATGGCTTGTTTTGGCTGGGTTGCTCCCGTGAACTTGTTCCAAGCTGGCAGGGAACGGGGAAGATCTGCTGGAGCAGGGTGGATGTGGGTGAGCGCTGGAGCAAGAAGAAGCCCTGGAAAGTTTGGGTGGATTTGGAGGAGAGTGGCTTTTTGGAGTGGTGTGTGGAGGAGAAAGCAACTTTTCCATGGATCCAGCTGAATCTGAAGGCTCCTGAAGCCAGCAGGCCAAGATGCCACTTAAGGAATTCTCAAATTCCTCCTGCTTTAGTGGATAATAATCCCATAAATAAGCCCCCTTCCCACCATGGGAAGCAAAGCAAATATCTTGAAAAAACACATTTTGCGCTGAAAGATTTCAATTCTCCAGCTTGGGCCGGCCCCAGAAAATCCTTTCTTCTCCCTTTTTTCCTTAATTTCTGTTCTTCCACAACGCTTTGAAATGAAATGATACCAGCAGTGGGAGAGGAGCCGAGCGGATTGTGCCAAACAACCCCGCAGCCTGGAGCTGCTCCTGGCTGGATCCTGGAATTCTCTCCTGTCCAAACAACCATCCCGGCTGGATCCCGGAATTCTCTCCTGTCCAAACAACCCCGCAGCCTGGAGCTGCTCCCGGCTGGATCCTGGAATTCTCTCCCACTGGCTGATAACGTGAGCGTGATTCACGCCCTGGCAGATCGCGGCGTCAGCTCCACTCGCAGCTCCTTTGAAATGCAATTCCCTTGGATTTTCATGGGAGATATTGGGAAAGCTGCTGGGAAAAGAGGAACAAGAGGGCAAGAAAGGCTCGTGGGGGTTCAAAATGCTCTGGCATTGCTTTTTGGGGTCACTTTTTGCCATCCAGGGTCTCTTTGACAGCGCTGGGATGCAGGAATGATGGAGCTTGGATAGAGCTGCACTTTCCCTGCACAGTGGTGTTTCCCAGCTGGGGAGGACAGACTTTCCTTGGATATGGTGGTTAGGAAGAGCTGTTGAAGCCATGCAGGGATGGTGGAACCACAAAAATTGGCTTTTCCCAAAGTGCTGCTGCTGTGCTCCGATCCCATCGCTGGCTCCGGTGACTCCAGCAGGAATTTTGCACCCGTTCGGTGCCTTGGCTTTGCAAAGCTGGGGCTGGCTGGCACCAGGGGCCCTTCTGCTTCCAAGGAAGGAAGATTTGGATTTCCGAAATCCATTTCTTGGTTTGGGAATGGAGGTGCCCCCTGGGTTGTTTCATAAAGGTCACGCGGCTCCGGCCGCCTGCAGGAAATTATCGTGCCCCAAACTCCAGGAGTTAAGACAGGGGAAGGAGAAATCCCTGGGAAACAAAACAAAGGGAAAGATGAGAGTCCTGAGAAATCCAGGCTGTCCCTTAGCAAGGCAGCGTGGATGGAAGGGAAATTCTGGTCAGAACAGTTTTGTTGAAGGGAAAAAGAAGGGCAGGGGTCCTGTGCTGCTTCCCTCAGGCACACTGAAGGGAAAAACATCCTAAAATACCTGGAATATCACAAAATTCCACTGGGGAATGGGAGCACCCTCGGTTTCCTTTGAAAAGGTCAAAATGCCACAGTGATTGAGATGGATTTGGTCTAGGTGAGGCTTTTCCCAGGTTTTTCCCACGTCTTTTCAGCTTATCCAGCCTCCAGTTTTTTCTCGGAGCTGCCCTCAGAGCATTCCCCCCTCCAAGTTCACCAGAATTTGCAGTGATTTAAAAAAAAAATCCATTTTTCCAGCCCCCCACCTGAGGCTGGGATGATTTACTGGGAGTTTAGACTTGCAAAGTGCTGAGTGGTGATTCTTGTTCTGGAAAAGTCCCCTTTTTCCATGGGAATTGGGCCTTCCTAGCAGGAGTTGTTGGGAACAGCAAATCTTCCGTGGTTTGTCTTTTCTGGGTTTGGCCAGGGATTGGCATCTCCAAGGCTGATCCTGGGGCTTGTGCTGGGTCCCAGAGATGATATTTTCTTAATTAAGGCATAAATAAAATAAAAGTTTAAAAAATAAAATCAATCAGAATAAAATAGCCAAAGCAAATCTAGAATTATGCTGTGCAAAACAAAACCTACAACTTTTCCAAGCTTTTCCCCATTTCAGACTGGTGAAATCCCAGCAAAACTCCAGCACCATGCCTACATCTTAGGTGATGGGAGAAAGCAAACCCTGGCATGAAAAAAGGGGAGTAAAAAAAGGCATTTACAGCTTTCAAAGGGTGATGGATATCCAAAGAAAATTGGGCTGTGGCTGCTGAAATCGTGCTGGGAAAGTTGACATGACCTGGCTGGGTCGTGGTTGAATCCTGTCCTTTCTCAGCCCGCAGTGAAGGAATTGGAGATGCTTGGACACCATCCTGGGAAGGGGCTGGATCTGTCCCTCCGTGGGGTTTGTTTACTTTAGTCTGGGGCGAAGTTTCTGGAGCGCTTTGGAAGCGTTTCCCAGCGCATCCGCCGGCTGCTCCTCGCAGAATCTGCATTTTTCCTGGCGACCCTCTGTACTGTCCATGGCCTCTCCTCCTTCCCTTGTCCCCCTCCCCTTGGCAGCCACGATGTCAACAAAATTCTGCTCCCAAAAATGCAGCCTGACCCTTTTCTGCCCAGTTTTGGGGGTGGTTTGTTACCCCACTGCTGTCCCAAGTTGGTGGATGGATGGATGGATGGATGGATGGATGGATGGATGGATGGATGGATGGATGGATCTTGGCTTTGATGTTGAGTTTTCCTGGCTGGTGCCGTCCTTGGAGCTGGGGATGCAGGAAGGTTTGTTCTGGGAGCCTGGTGGATCCCACTGGGAGAAAGTTGGGGTCAACAACTGGGGCTGCTCCCCATCAGCAGGGCCCTACCACGTGTGGGGAGAAGGGATCTGCTGCTGGAAAAACTCCTCAAGGAATTCCCTTTGAGATGCAGAGAACGAGGCTGGATGGGAGAATTGCACTTTGAGGTTGGATCCCTGGCTTTGGGATGGAGCTCCTGGATTATGTGGGAATGCTCCTGGATTACGTGGGAATGCTCCTGGATTATGTGGGAATGCTCCTGGATTATATGGGAATGCTCCTGGATTACGTGGGGAATGCTCCATGTGATGCTCCAACCTGTTCTTCTCTGTGTGCTTGGATGATGTTGGAGCATTCCTGCAGGGATTTTCTTGGAGAAGCAAAGCTCAGCCTCTCAGTGACGGGCTCCCAGCCCGTGTCCAAGGTTCCATCAGCTCCTTTTGGCTGCTCTGGGAGGCAGCTCCACCACGGCATTCCCAGGAGGATCCTTCCATCGATCCAGGAATAAGGAGAACAGACGAGGGGCGGAGGCAGCAGATCCGGGCTCTCTCCTCTCTGGAATGACGGCATCACTTGTGGGATTGAGAGGATGAGAACTGGGATGAGCTCCCTCCAAGAGGGTGGAGGGAGCACCCAGGGGACGGTGGCAGAGATTTGGCTTTCCCCAAACAGCTGGGAGCAGCCAGCTCCACACACTCCAAATTATCCTGCTGGGCGACTTCCAGCACTCGGCTCCCACTGAATTCCTGGCCTCGGAGCGTTATTGTCAGGATGCTTTTGTCTGACTCGGGCCACTCCAGTCCCACCCCACAGTGTCTCCCAGTCTCCTCCCAGCCAGGAGCACAGTGGCTGCTGGGTTTCAAGGAAGCCTCCTGCTTTCCTGTCCTTTCTCAGTCGACTTTTCCTCACCCTCCCACTTTTGGGGCAGGCTGAAGCCCATCCATGGGGTCTTGGAGCCCATCCATGGGATCTTGGAGCCCATCCATGGGATCTGCTGGTCTATTGTTTGACTGCTTCCTAACCAGCTTTTGTCTGGTTGCTTTTTGGGGATGGCTCAGTGAGAGCTGTTCTCAAGGAGACACTTGGAGAATCCCAGAAAATCGGGAAAATGTGGCTGCTGTAAGTGTCAGAGCCCATTAATGGTGCCAGACATGCCCTTTCTGCTCCCTCTCCTTCTCCATTCTGCTCACTCTGGGTTGGTTTTTCCAGGTATTCTCAAGGCTTTAAATAGCAATTCCTGAATGGCAGCAGCTGGTGAGGAGCTGAGTCCACCCCTCATCGTCCAGCCCAGCCACACTCCATGGGAATTCCTGAGCTCTGCCACCAGAGGCACTTGGGAAAGGCAGAGCTGCTGGAGAGCCACCAAGGAGCCACCCAAAGCCACCCCAGCCTTCCAAGTGTTTCCCAGCTTTAAAACTGGGAATGGGCTTGGGATGGGAGGGTTGGTGGTCCCAAACATCCCACGGTGACCTTGGCAGAGGCTGTAGATCATGGGATCACAGGTTCACCAAGGTTAGAAAAGAGCTCCAAGATCATTGGATCCAGCCTGGGACTGATCCCTCACCAGGAGAGACCGCAGAAGGAGTTCCTGTGGGAATGACTGGACCATAAATTCCTCACAAGTGGCAGCAGAGGAATTTGCTCCCGGCCTCTCATGCCTGCCCCTCTCCATCTGCTGCCCTTGGAGATGGGACACTTGGGACAGCGGCTGTGTCCAGGAGGGACCCAGGATCCAGCATTTCCCAGCTTTGGGAATGAGCAGAGGGCTCATAGCTCCTCTACAAGCAACACTTTGGAACCCAGGACTGAAAGGACACACAAGGAAAACAGACTGTGTGACGTCTTCTGCAGCCAAGCAGGACTTATTCCATAAACCTCCACATGGCACCACTGCAGAGCTCTGGGGGAGATGCAGAGGCAGCAACCAGACCAAGACCCCTCTGCAAGGAGTGCTCACCTCATTGGGACACCCTAGAAATTGTCCCTAAAACATCCCTGAAGATGGATTTTAGGGAAAAGGGTGGATGTGCTCCACGACCTTGCTATTGCCAGAAGGGATTTCAGCCCCTGCTGCCCCGAGCTTGCACATCTGGAGGGAGCAACCCCAAACTGCAGGAGCCCTTCACCCTCCCAGGTGCCACCTTGCCCTTTTTTGGGTTCATCCACCCCAAATTCCAAGGCTGGTGTTTCTCCCATGCCCTCTTTGGAGGGATGAGGCTCCCAGATGAGAAGTCTCCAAGCTTTCCTGCGGTTTTCCAGCACCACTGGGAGGCCGTGGCCGCCCAAAAGGAGCGGCCAGCATCAAACATCTGTGTCTGATATCTCTGTTTACCACAGTCTCGTTGGGAGCCACATTCATGGCACGTGAAGTCATCTGGCGTCCTCTGGAGATGCTTCCCTGCAGCACAAAGTGGCTCCCTTGGATCCACAGCTCATCCCACTCTCCATCCCTTTGGCTGCAGGGAGACAGAGGGGGAAGAAAAAAGAAGAAAAAAAATCTGTGTTGATTTGAGCATGTGTGAAAGTATTTTCCCATCGTTTTCCATGAAAAGAATGATTTAATTAACATTTTTAGATGTTTATTACTGAAGGAAGCCTGTGCTGCTGCCGCTGCCTGGGTTGGGTTATTTTTTTCTCTTTTCTCTTGGTTTTCCCCAACTTGTGTTTGTTATGAAAGAGTTGAGTCACATTCCGTGGGATAGCTGGGAGGGAGGGGGAAGGAAGGAAGTGGTGGAAGGAAGGAAGTGGCGGAAGGAAGTGGCGGAAGGAAGTGGCGGAAGGAAGTGGCGGAAGGAAGTGGCGGAAGGAAGGAAGTGGCGGAAGGAAGTGGCGGAAGGAAGGAAGTGGCGGAAGGAAGTGGCGGAAGGAAGTGGCGGAAGGAAGTGGCGGAAGGAAGGAAGGAAGTGGCGGAAGGAAGTGGCGGAAGGAAGGAAGTGGCGGAAGGAAGGAAGGAAGGAAGGAAGTGGCGGAAGGAAGGAAGTGGCGGAAGGAAGGAAGGAAGTGGCGGAAGGAAGTGGCGGAAGGAAGTGGCGGAAGGAAGTGGCGGAAGGAAGTGGCGGAAGGAAGGAAGTGGCGGAAGGAAGTGGCGGAAGGAAGGAAGTGGCGGAAGGAAGTGGCGGAAGGAAGTGGCGGAAGGAAGTGGCGGAAGGAAGTGGCGGAAGGAAGGAAGGAAGTGGCGGAAGGAAGTGGCGGAAGGAAGGAAGTGGCGGAAGGAAGGAAGGAAGGAAGTGGCGGAAGGAAGGAAGTGGCGGAAGGAAGGAAGGAAGTGGCGGAAGGAAGTGGCGGAAGGAAGTGGCGGAAGGAAGTGGCGGAAGGAAGTGGCGGAAGGAAGTGGCGGAAGGAAGTGGCGGAAGGAAGGAAGGAAGGAAGGAAGGAAGGAAGGAAGGAAGGAAGGAAGGAAGGAAGGAAGGAAGGAAGGAAGGAAGGAAGGAAGGAAGGAAGGAAGGAAGGAAGGAAGGAAGGAAGGCACCCATTCTGCCCTGCTCCACCTGGGATTTTGTGGAGCATCAGCTTGCTGTGGTTGGTGTCCATCCATGCATGGAATAATTGAGGAATAACTTTAAATTGCTTTCAAATTCCCAGACTGGCTTTTTTTTTTTTTTTTTTTTTTTTTTTTTTTGTGGTTACACTATCAGTGTGAGAAGCTCCATTGACCTTCTTCCCATGGTCATCATGGAATCTGGGAATAGTCTGGGCTGGAAGAGACTTTCTCTTCTGACACCTCTGGTTTAAGCAGCATTTCTTGGGATTTATGGCTTTTAAGTCACTGATTCTTGACTTTAGGAAAAGGAACTGTTGGGATACACCTTTCCAAAGGGAGATCACCCAAACCCAGGAGAGGAGTCGAGGTCATGGTGAGGATCTGATGTCCTGACCTCAGCAGAGCTGCTGGAAAAGGAGATTTTTAAGAGATTTGGAACTGTAAGGGAGAGTGCCAGCCTGGTTCCTGATGGGATATGAAAATCCCATGGACAAAACCCCTCCATCCATCCCAGCAGGTGACCTGAGGTGTCACCAGTGGCTTGGCAATGGAGGTGGATCTCAAGATGCCATGAGATCTGTCCTAGCTCCTCAGAGTTATTTTCCAGTTTTACAAAGGAAATGAAAACATAAACTTTGGTCAGAAGAGGCATTCTCACCTAAAAACCCCGTCTAACCTGGCTTCCTGGGAAAGCCCCTGTGGATTTCATGGAGTGGGAGAAGGGAGTCCATTCCTAATCTCCTCTAAACATGACCTGATTTTGAGGGCCCACAAAACCCCATCCAGGTTCCTTTTGAGGATCCAGCAAACCCCATCCAGGTTTCTGACTCAGTTCTCCTGGAGACCCCTTGGTCTCTGAGGAGGTTGGTGACAGATTTGTGCCAAAATTGGGTGCTGGCTCTTGAAACCAAGTAACATCTTCGGGTGAAAGGTGTCAGATCTGGATCAGGGCTGTTTAGGGCCAAAAAAATCCCAAATTGAGGTCCACAGTCCATTTTTGTCTCCAGGGCTCTGCCCAAGGAGGAGGTGGTGTTGGCTGCAGGTCTCATGCACCAGTCCCAGGGATGGGTTTTTTACTGCTTTGTGGCTTTGCTTAAAAAAAAAAAAGGAGAAAAGAGAAAGAAAGAAAATCCATTTTTAGCCCTTTAAGCACATCCTTAACCTCACACCAGCTCCGGAGGCTCCCCCGCACCAGCGCCGGGGCTTTACTCATCAGGAAAGTAAACATGGGCTTAAGGGCTCTGAAACAGCTTAAATCCCAAAAAACCCGCCCTGGAGGACAGGGATAAACAGAGCTCCAATGTTATCGTTTGTGCAGGGGGTGCTGGACGCGGCCACGACCGCAAGAGTTCCTCCCCAGCCCGGGAAAGCGCCTGGGACCTTGGCCGGGAGCAGCTGGAGCAGGGAACAGATTTGTTTGGCATTGTCTGCCCTTAAAAAACAGCTCCCCCATCTTCTGGGGGGGCCCCCATCTCAGGGGTGACTGCGGGGTGGCTCCATCAGCGAGATGGGTTTGGAAAAATCCCTCTCCTGATGCGCCGATGCTCCACAGCCAGCACCATTCCCAGAGGGTCCCAAAATGGGTCACAATCAGCTCTGAGCCGATCCTGAGGAGGCCCTTGGGCTCCATGTGGGGTTTTGTGCTGGTTAATGGTAGGGCTGGATGTTCTTGGAGGTCTTTCCCAGCCGGAATGATTCTGGGATTCTCCTCCATGCATCAGACCTGCGCCGGGATCTTGCACCGCTCTGCTCCGGGAGACGCTGTAGGAAGCAGGGAAGGTGTGTGCACATATTTATATCCCAGAAAAATCCCAGCCCTTGGAGGCTGGAATTGCAGAGGGGACGCCTCCTCGTCTCTCTCTGGGGCTAAAGATAGCCCTGAGTGCAGCTGAGCTGTGAATCAGGAGGAAAAAATGTGGGTCAGCTCCTGAACGGAGCAGGGAATGCTCTGGGACGCGGCTGCTCCTGACCTCGCTTTGCTGGGGAGGAATCCGGGCTCAGACCCCACAGCTGCTCCTGATCCCACTGCAGAGGCTTCAGGAAAGGTTCCCAAACCCCCGGAATCCATGGATTGTGGGGCTGGGGGCTGTTCCCTGGGGATGGAGTTGGTGCTGGGAGCAGGGATCCAAGCGGTTCAAGCCGGAATTCCCAATCCATGGATGTGTGCACACGTGTGTGCTTGGTGTGGCATCTGCATGTGCTGGGACAGGGTGACCACAGGCACGTGTTGGTGGACAGACTAATGGTCACTTGTGTCCATGGACACACTGATGTCACACTGATGGTCACTCATGTCCCTGCACACACCGGTGGACACACGCGTCCATGTGTGTCCTCTGGCCATGGGAGTGAATCCCTCTTTTAAATAAATTTTTTTCCTGTCCCACTGTTGCAAAATCCACTCCCGTTTTTCCTTGACAGAGAAAAGCCTGACCTGGACTCGGAACCAGGCAGAATCCCAAAGGACAGGCAGGAGGCTGGAGCTGGGAGCCCTGGAAGTGTCCCTGGCCCTGTCACACACTCTAGGCGTGCTCACAGAGGAGTTTGTTTTCCATCCTTTGCTTCCCCCTTTTCTATCCCAGGAGTGGGTTTCCCTCTTGGAGACAGCTCTGCTCCCGAAATACATGAGGAAGAGGATGAAGTGGCATTTCTGGAGTGTGGCATCACCTGGGATGTGCTGGGTCACCAAATCCTGGAATGGGTTGGCTTGGAAGGGACCTTAAGCACATCCCTTTCCCTGAGCCATGGGCAGGGACACGTCCCACCACCCCAGGTGGTTCCAAGCCCCTGGAATCACACCTCCCCTTGTGGAAGGGCCGTTTGGTGCCGTGCCACAGGTACACAAGTGCCTGAACCGCTTCACCCTCTCCCAAAACACAACAATTTCAGGCTGGGAATCCCATTCCCGCTCTCCCTCTCCCTCCATTGCCGCTGGAAGGTCCCGACAGAGCTCGGAGGTTGAGGAGACAGAACTGGGACGTGCCGGAAGCCATGACCTGCCAATCCTGGGAGCAGGAATTGCCGTGGGCGAGCCTGTGCCTCTGGCTCCTGCTCCACCGCCGTCCCGAGGATTTCCATCCTCCCGAAGCCCCGGCGCCAGGAAATAGTTAACCACTCCAGGATTTTGATTAGCAGAGCCTCAAAGTCAGTAAAAAAGACAGTCGGGGAGAACTCTCAGGAGCATGCTAATGAAGTGAAGTCATCTGCACACACCAGAGGAGTATCCATGCCTGCTCCACGCCGGAGGATTCCCGCAGCCCGGCGCAGGTGGAGCGGGGACCCGCGCCCCGGCACCTTCGCTCCCCTCCCTTTGGATATTGCCACGCTTCTTTCCCTGGGATTTTTTTTTTTTTTTTTTTCGCCTCACTGGAGTTTAATGATATTTCCAGCTCGGCGGGAGCTGCGGGAAGACTGGAGATAGCGCAGAGAGAGGCTTGGAAAGGCAGCAAAGGCAGCTCCCGGCTCTGCGGGAAAGGTGAGGGCATTCTCTTGGAAAATCCCTTCTTTTCTTGGGAAATCTCTTGGGTTTCTCTCTGTCGCCGGCGCTTGCTGGGGTGGGGAAAAGGGGGAGCAAACAGTGCTGGTTGGGCAGCTGGAAAGTTTGGGAAGTGAGGTTTTTGGGGGGTGGAGATGTCCTGGTGGTGCCCAGGTACAGAGCAGGAGCGGCTGCCTTAGTCCCGCTTGGAAAAATCCCTGGGAGTTTTTAGAGCGTTAAAAACCATCCTTCTGCTCTTGTGGGACTTTGCAAAGAAGCTGTGCAAAGGTTGGATCCTTTCTGTTGGGATCAGCGCCTCCCGGGTCCTACCTTTGCTGTAAAAGTTGGAATTTTTGGGGGAATAATTCAGAAACTTAGTACAGAGCAAAGTTTTAGTTGAGCCTGAGGGCTAAACCCGGTAACTCCAGCGTGGCCAAATCCACGGCGGAGCTGATGAGTCGCCGGGGCTGTTTAATTTATAAGAAGTCCCCCCACGAAAACATTGCAGTTTTGTTTATGGGAAATGCAAGAAAAATATGCAGACGAGGTTTTGCTCCTAAACAGCCGAGGTTAACCCGTTCAGGACGGTGGTTCCAGGATTGTTCCTGAGATAAGCTGAGCACAGATCGCTTTCCAGCGGTTAGAAACGAGCTGGTGACTCAGTGGCTGCCTCGGGTTTAGCACTGTGCAGATGCTCAGCCTGGCTGTTCCCAAATTTTGTGTTTTCTGCCTCGTGGAATTTGAATTTTCCTTTCGGAGAAGTGAATTTTCCTTTCAGAGCTTGCGGCACTGCGAGGATTCCGAGGCAGGCAGGGAGGCAGCTCCTGGGTTTTGGAGATCTCCTGGAATAGCCCACTCCTTGCTGCAAAAATGCATCTGTGAAAAACAAAATCTCCTGATTTTATCCATGTGGGATTAGTGAGATATCAGCATTTACCGGGTTTTTGGGCCTAGGCACTCCCAGCAGGGCTGGGGACAGGATTACATTTTTAATCCTCTGTGGAAGCATCGTTTCCTCGAATCCCAAAAAGTGAGAGCTGCTCTGAGAGCAGTACCTCTGTCCCAGAGCAGAGCCCTGCAAACCCCATCCCTGGAAAACAGCTCGGTGTTCCCCTGCCGTCCCATGGGATCACCTTCTGGGAAGTTTGTCCCATTTCAGGATCCCTGTGCTCCCAGCAAAGGCACTTTAAGGTGACATCTCTGCAGCCCTGTGGTGGCAAGTCTGGGTGATTGGATTTGGGGAAGAAATCCTTCCCTGTGAGGGTGGGAGGCCCTGGCACAGGGTGCCCAGAGCAGCTGTGGCTGCCCCTGGATCCCTGGCAGTGCCCAAGGCCAGGCTGGATGGGGTTTGGAGCACCCTGGGACAGTGGAAGGTGTCCAGGGTGGGACTGGATAATCTTCATTGTCCCTTTTTGGGATTCTGGAATTCCCTGACCCTTGGTGATGTGTGCCGTCTCCGTGCCACCCTCCCAGCCCAGCTCCCCTGTCCCAGCTCTCAGGGTGATCCTGGTGTTCCCCAAATCTGAGATTCCCCTGGTGTGTCCTGCCTGATCTGGGCTCGTGGCTGCGCCAAGTTGGGAATGAGCAAAAATTCCCAATTCCTCCTTTTTTTGTGTGGGTAGGGTCTGATCTCCCCACTCGGCAGCGGGTTCAGCTGTGGCCAGCTGTGGGTGGCAAAGCCTGACCCCTGGGGCAGCTCTGGCTGCCTTTGGAGGGAGATGGGAGCACGTTTCAGAACCTGGCATGCTGGAATGCTCCTCTCCCCAAGCAGCTCATGGATTTTGTCCCTCTCCCAAGCCCCGTTTCAGCTGGAGCTGCTCCATCACCTCTGGTTGTTCATCCCGTGCAAATATCCCGCTCACTCCTTGTGACCTGCAGCTTTCAGGGGGTTGCAGGACTCCGAGACCCAAAAATCACCCATGGGGAGCTTTCTGTGGGCTCCAAACCCTCTTGGAACGTCCCCCATCCCTTTTGGCTGGCGGTGCTTGGAGCAGAAAGGTGTTAAAGGGCCCGTGGCCACTACTGAGCAACAGTTACCAACAACCTCAGGCAAATAAAATGCAGGAGATGATGGAAACAGCTTCCCTGGGTGAGTCAGGAGCGGGTGGCTGCTGCTCCCTGCTCCTTCCTCGATGACAGCATCCCCCATGCAGGCCCTGGGGATGCAGAGCTGGGATATTTATGATGCTTTCACAGAATGAGAGTTTCTCTGGCTGCTGGCAGAGCGGAGTGAGGAGCTGGGATTTGCACATTGCCGTGCTTTGGGCTGGGTTTGTGGGGCTGTTATGGGGATGTTCCTGGTGCCATGTGCTCTTTTCCTGGGGATTTTGGGCTCCCTGAATGTCATTGAGGCAGCAGCCAAGAGGGAAATGCAGGTGTGGAAGGAAGGTTGTTATCCCAGCGGTGTTTGACACAGATTATCCAGGAATGGATTGCCCTGGGATAATTTTGGGGAGGCTGTGGCACATTTTTTTCCAGAGAATTTGTGGCTGCCCCATCCCTGAAAGTGTCCTAGGCCAGGCTGGAACAACTGGGGGTTGTGGGAGGTGTCCCTGCCCATGGCAGGGCTGGGATGGGATGTGCTTCAAGGTCCCTTCCCACCCAAACCATTCCATGATTCTTTCCACAGAATTCCCCCCACTAGGCTGAGCATTCCCAGGGAAATGCCTGGGCTCCATCCAAAGGTGGGAAAGCAGGAATCACTTTTGGAGGTGCCCATCCTGCTGCTGATTCCCACTCCAGGGAATACCAATAGAACACAAAACTGACATTTACTCAAAGCATCTAAAAATCAGTGATTTTAACCCAAAGCAGCTTTCCCAGGATGGCCCTGCTGCTGCTGCTGGAAGGGCTGGAAGCCACTGGAATGGCATTTTCCAGGGGCAGGTGGATTTATTTCAACTCTGGGCTGCCATTCCCTAGCTCCATATAAAAACATCCATGGACGTTTGTCCATCTGTCCAAGCCCATTTGCAGAGGGATTCCCTGGATCCATCCAGAGGGATTCCCTGGATCTCCTGGCATGTTGTGCTCCCAGAATCTCCCCGGATTTGGAGACAGCAAAGAAAAAGTGCAGGAAAAGTGTCCATGCCAGAGCTGCTTCACCATCCCACGGGCTGTGCTACAGGCTCTGACATACCAGGGATCCCAGCTGTGGGAAAAGGATGGGATTTGGGATGCTGGAGGGACCTGGCTCATGCAGTGTGGTTGTGCCCTCTCCAAGGTGGAAATTTTGGGGCTGTGCAGTGTAGGTGAGCCAGCAGAGCCCAGCTCCTGCAGGAGCAGCAGAAAGTCAGGAAATCCCTGTGACAGGGAAGTGCAGCTGCTTTTCCCAGCACCCTTTAAACACATCCCAGCACAGAGCCCACTCCTCTCACCCTGGGATTGCTCTCACTGCTGCCTCATTCCCATCATTCCCATCCTGATACTCTTCACCATTCCTCCATTCCTGTGGATGCTCCCTCACCTTCCCAGCCTCTGCCATCCCAAGAGCTGCTGAGGAACCCCTGGAATTCGTGGCTGCCACCTCCAGCCTTTCCCAGGCAGGTGACTTTGTGAAATGATGGAGATCTTCATCCAGGAGCCTCTGGAGCCGTTGTCCCTTTGCCCTCCACCCTGTGGCATCACCCACGGGCCCGGCTGGCTGCAGTGACACCACGAGGAGGCTGAGAGGTGACATCGCTGCAGGATGTGGCACTGCCCCATGTCCTGGGTGTGGGACAGGCTTGGGGGAGCCTCTCCAGGAGCTTCCACCTTTCCCTGGCAAGGACAGATCCAGGAGACAGACCCAGCACAGGGCTTGGTTCAGAGAGTGACCCCAGCACCTTCAGATGTGCTCCTCTGGGAGATCAGGAGGAGGGGATGCAAAGCCCTTGGAAGCTCCTGGTTTTGTGGGAATTTGGGCTGGCATCACTCTGCGGGGAATGTGGGGGCAGAGGTGGCCCCACCAGCACGGCCCTGAACCCTCTGGGCTGCACCCTTGGGATCCCACGTTGAGGCATCAACCCCTGGGAGCATCCAGCACATCACAGGAGCTTCCTTTGCTCCAGATGAGGAATTTCTCCCATGGCACAGGGAGATCCCCCATCCCAGTCACATTCCTGCTGCTCCAGGGCCTCGGTGCCCACAGATCCTGCAGAATTCCAGCCTGGGAAGTGCAGCAATCCTTAAGAGTGCCAGCCTGGGAAGTGAAGGAATCCTGCAGAATTTCAGCTTGGGAAGTGCCCACAGATCCTGCAGAGTTCCAGCCTGGGAAGTGCAGCAATCCTGCAGAATACCAGCCTGGGAAGTGCAGGAATCTTTCAGAATTCCAGCCTGGGAAGTGCAGGAATCCTGCACAATTCCAGCCTGGGAAGTGCAGCGATCCTGCAGAGTGCCAGCCTGGGAAGTGCAGGAATCTTTCAGATTTCCAGATTGGGAAGTGCCCGCAGATCCTGCAGAATTCCAGCCTGGGAGGTGCAGGAATCCTGGAAAATGCCAGCCTGGGAAGTGCAGGTCCAGGCTGTGATGGAATCATCTCACAGCATGGATCTCTGCTTCCCTGTGGGAGCTCTTCCCTCTGCTCAACACCCTCATTTTTCCCATCTTGGCATCCCAAACATAATTCCTGTGTCTGCATCCATGGCATGGTGCACCTTCCCCAGAGCATCCCAACTTTCCTCTTCGCTTCCAGGCTCTAGGGAAAAATGCCCTTGCAAGAGATGGAGTTCTGTCCCATGCCTTGATTAAAAGGGAGTGGAAGGAGGTGCTTTAGCTTGAGTTTATCCTGATTAAAGCGCGGGATAAATCTCGGGATCACCGCTCCCCTTGGATCCCGAAGGATTCCTGAGGGGAGCACGGGCCGGGGAGGCTCCCGAGCAGGTTTTGGACGGCAGCCGGCGTTTTGGGGCGGGAAGCTGAGATCCCGGAGTACAACATCGCCACCTGTTTGCCGCACGAGAACGAACAGCAGGAAAAATCCCGGCCGGATGGAGCCCGGCGGGATGCGCGGGGACCGGGATGGTCCCGGAAAGGTGCGGCTCCACCAGGATGGATCCCATCGGGATGAGCTCCAGGGAAAGAGCCCAGCAGGACACAGCCCAGCGGGATCAGCCCCCTGGGACAGCCCCAAAGCTGGATGGGTCTCCCCAGGATGCAAACATCGGGATAAATGCCATTGGGATGCAACTCCATGGGGATGCACCCCATTGAACAACGCTCCACCAGGATTCCATCCCATCAGGATAGATCCCACCAGGCTGTATCCCTCCAGGATTCAGCTTCATCAGGATATATCCCACCAGGATTCAGCCCCACCAGGATAGATCCCACCAAGATTCAACCCCAAATCAGGATATATCCCATCAAGCTTCAGCCCCATCAGGATGCATCCCATCAGGATTCAGCTCCACCAGGATTCAGCCCCACCAGGATTCAGCCCCATCAAGGATCCCCATATCAGGATGCAGCCCCTTGGAAAGTCCTAAATCAGATTAATCCCACCAGGGTACAGCTCCATTGGGATAGATCCCACCAGGATGCATTCCATGGGACAGCTCTCCATCAGGAGGGCATCAGGATGAAAACCCAAAGTTCAGGGTCGCCCTCGTGTCATGGGGAGTCACTGAAAGCCCTTAGAGCCTCCAGGTAAAATCCCAGAATTATTTGGGTTGGAAGGATCCTAAAGATCATCCAGTGCCACCCCTGCCATGGCAGGGACACCTCCCACTGTCACAGGGTGCTCCAAGTCCTCTCCAAGCTGGTCTTGGGACTGCCAGGGATCCAGAGGCAGCCACAGCTGCTCTGGGCACCTGTGCCAGGGTCTCCCCACCCTCACAGGGAACAACTCCATCCCAAAATCCCATTATCCCTGCCTTCAGGCAGTGGGAAGCCATTCCCTGTGTCCCATTCCAACAGGCCCTGCTAAAAAGCTGGGATATTTTGGATATACGGCAATAAACCCAGGATCCATCCATGCTGGGTTTGTCCTCCTTCCCCTCAGAGCTGCTGACACAGCACGTGCAGGATATTCCAAGCCCTGGGATAAACCCCCCCGTGCTCCCCCCGTTCCCATGGATAACGTGCTCATGGATTAAGTGTCAGGCTTTTGTTTGAAAGAAGCCTTCAGGAAAATGACTCCACAAGGCCTCTGTGTGCTTAAATTTGTCAGGATTTGAAATATTTGGATTTCCTGGATGAGCCTGGACGTTTAATGGGCAGCCCTTGAGTGTGGAAGCTGTGGCTGCTGCAGGAGGGAGCAGAGTGCCCACTCCCCCTCTGGAAAATGGGAATGGGCCAGTGGGGATTGTTCATTAATGGGGATTTATGGCACAAACCAGCTACTGTTTGGTCAGGACAAACAGCCCTAAGTGGGATTTTAGTGCTGGGAAAGCAGCCCTGGGGCTGGAGCTGCTTCCCAGCTGCTCTCAGAGGGCTGAATTCCCTTCTCAGGGGGGCACAGGGAATGGCTGGAGCCAAGGAGCACCAGGATTTGGGGTGGGAAGGAGAAATAAGATCAGGTTCATGGATTGGGGTCCTTCACCTGTGCTGTGTTTTCTCTGGGGAAGTTTTGGTTGGGGAACTCGCTCCTGGTGTTCCCTTTGCTGTTCTTGCTCTGAAGATGTGTTGGTGTTTATCCAGATCCAAATAACTCCATGTCTGGGCTGGTCCTGGACCCAGCTCTGAGGGATGGAGGATCTGCTCCCCCAGGAGCTGGGGATGGGCTGGAGCCTCCTGGTGCTCTGCAGGAACAGCTCAGAAAGGGCTGGGATGTGGGGATGGATTTGGGGCTGGGATTTGAGGCTGGGATGTGGGGCTGGGATGTGGGGCTGGGATTTGGGGCTGGCATTGAGGGCTCTGCTCAGTCTCCACCTCCAGATTCCCAGGTGGGTTTTGGGTGGCAGAAACAACCTCGCCTTCCTCCATTTGGATGGATCCATGGATTTGTTCTCTCTTGGTTTGGAACTCCAAGAATGTTGGCCAAAGCCATGTTCCCAATGGTTTTCCCTACATTTCTGCTGGGATTGGGTCTGTGCCAGTGGAAATGGGGCATTTCTGGGCAAAGCAGCACCAAATCCCTTCCTCTTACACCATCGAGGTCTTTCCTCTCACCTCTGAAGGTGTCCTCATTCTTTTCCCAGTCCCCATCCCATATTAAAATCATGGAAAGGGTTGGGCTGGAAGGGACCTTAAAACCCATCCAGTTCCAGCCCTGGCACCTTTCCCTTGTTCCAGTCCCATCCAGCCTGGCCTGGGACACCTCCAGGGATGGGAACCCCAAACCTCCCTGGGCAGTTCCAACCCCTGATCACCCTTTCCATGCAGAAATTCCTGCTGATGTCCACCCTGACACAGCTTGAGGCCTCATCCTTTTGTCCTGTCAGAGCTTTGTCACCTTCTGCCTCCCACAGGTGTCCCTGGCACCCTGTGCTGGCTCTGCAGGTGACACCTGGGGACAGGCAGTGCCTGGGCCACGGTGGGGCTGGAGCTGGTGGAGGTTGTTGGGAGCTGTTTGTGTGGAGCTGGAATTGCTCTCCCCATGCTGGTTGTTGTTATGCAAAGCCAAGACCTAAACAAATATTGAATTTCCTGTGCCATAATTTGGAGGAAAAGCATTTCTCTGGAATTCTGCAGTGACTGGGGGGGTGTCCCCCCACCCTGAGCTCCTGAGGGTGGGAATGAAGTCTGTGTGGAGCAAAGACCCAGACCAGGGCAGAAACCTCCTCCTCCTCCTCCTCCTCTTTTTATGATTTTTTAACCCTGCAGCAGCTCAAAGCCCTCTGAAAAGCTGCTTTTGATTCACACGCTCCAAAAAAATTCAGGCTGAGCCACTGTGGCTCCAATAAAACTTTAAAGAGGGTCTGGACTTGGTGGTGGGAAGGAGCTGGGATGGAAATGGGGATGAAGGAAAGCCTGGTTGGAGTTAGGAGAAATTTGGGAAGGCTCCTGGCTATGGTGGCATTGAGGGGTGCAGCAGGGCTGGATGGAGTGTCCAGGTGCCCAGAGCATCCTTGTTCCAACTCCTTGTTCCAGAGGTGGGTCTGGCTCACAGGAGCAGGGCCTGGGTGAGTTTGGTTGGTTGGATGCAGCTCCAGAGGAAGCTCCAGAGCAGCTCTGGCTCCGTGTGCTGATCCCAAACCCGCACGTCCCAGCTGGGCCAGCACAGCCAACAGCGAAATCCTCACGTCAGAGGAGCTGTTCCAGCTGGGAGAGCCCAGGGACAGCAGCCAGATCCCAATCCCAGGGAATGCAGCAGCCAGATCCCAATCCCAATCCCTGGTACCCAGCAACCAGATCCCAATCCAGGGAATGCAGCAGCCAGATCCCAGTCCTGGGTATCCAGCAGCCAGATCCCAATCCAGGGAATGCAGCAGCCAGATCCCAGTCCTGGGTATCCAGCAGCCAGATCCCAATCCCAAACCAGGGAATCCAGCAGCCAGATCCCAGTCCTGGTTCTTCAGCAGCAGATCCCAATCCAGGGTATCCAGCAGCAGATCCCAATCCCAAGTATCCAACAGCCAAATCCCAATCCCATCCAGCAGCCAGATCCCAATCCCAGGGTATCCAGCAGCAGCCAATTCTGGGAATTCCAGGAGCAGATCCCATCCCATGTTATCCAGCAGCTGGATCTCAGTCTGAATCCCAATCCCAGGTATCCAGGAGCAGATCCCAATCCCAGTCTCATCCACCAGCCAGATCCCAGTCTCATCCAGCAGCAAATCCCAATCCAGCCCTTTTTTCCACGCCTGTTCCCAAATGTGCCCGTTTCCAGGGAAATGTGGGTCTGGGATGGGCCTGTCCACATCTGGCCCCAGAAAACATCTTGCACACAGGATCTGCAGATGTTGGGCAGGGAGAAACATCTGGGCTGCTTTGACAGGGGGAGCCAGAAATTCATGGGATGGGAGACAGTGCCCAGCAGGGCCAGGGAGCTTCCATGGGGAAAATCCCAGCCCACAGCCCCTCTCCTCCCTGCCCTGAGCCTCCTCTGCCACCCAAAAGCTGCTGGAACCCCAGGATGGACCCCGCAAAGATTCCTGAAGGACAAATCCGCAGGGAGACCTTCCGGGATAACCCCAGATATCCCACACTGCAGCATTGGCACAGGACCACCCATCCAAATCCACCCATCCAGAGAGATCCCAGGGCATCCCCAGCACAGCCTCCCTCCTGGGAGCCTCGTGCCTCAGTTTCCCCATCCATAAATTGGGAATGTTGGCTCTGGCACATCCCTGGCCTTGTGCCATCCATAAATTGGGAATGCTGGGTCCAAAAACTGTCTGACTCTGGCACATCCTTGCCCTCATGCCTCAGTTTCCCCATCTATGAATTGGGAATGCTGGCTCTGGCACATCCTTGATCTCATGCCTCAGTTTCCCCACCCATAAGTCGGGAATGCTGAGTTCATACTCAGCCAGGCTGGCACATCCTTGGCCTTGTGCCTCAGTTTCCCCTTCCATAAATTGGGAATTCTGGGTCCAAAGCCAGCCTGGCTCTGCCACATCCTTGTCCAGAGCCATATGAACCATAAATTGGTTCATACCCAACCAGTCTGGCACTTCCTTGGCCTCGTGCCTCAGTTTCCCCATCCAAAAAGTGGGAATGTTGGCTCTGGCACTTCCTTGATCTCATGCCTCAGTTTACCCATCCATAAATTGGGAATGCAGGGTCTGGCACACGCCTGGCCTTGTGCCTCAGTTTCCCCTTCCTTTAAGTGGGAATGCTGGCTCTGGTACACCCCTGACCTTGTGCCTCAGTTTCCCCATCCATAAATCAGGAATACTGGCTCTGGCGCATTCTTGGGCTCGTGCCTCAGTTTCCCCATCCATAAATTGGGAATACTGGGTCCAAAGCCAGCCTGGCTGGCACATCCTTGGGCTCGTGCCTCAGTTTCCCCATCTATAAATCAGGAATGCCGGCTCTGGTGCATCCTTGGGCTTATGCCTCAGTTTCCCCATCCCTAAGTCAGGAATGCTGGGTCCATCCCCAGCCAGGCTGGCACACTCCCAGCCCTGCTGCCCCATCCAGGACTGACCGACTTCCCTCCAGCAGAACTTTGTGCTCCACTTGTTTGACCCAGCACCTTTCTGTTTGCCCAGAGCCGGGAGCGTTTCCCCTCGGGCACACACAGGGGGAACGTCTGCTGGAGACACAAACCCCTGCTCTGTGCATCCCTGCAGGAGCCCAGAGCCCTTTCCCCACTGAAATCCACCCTGGAGTGCTGCCACCTTTGGCTTTGCCCCCTTTTCCCTCGTGCCCGCGCTGGTTTTGGGGACAGGGAGGAGAAAGGTGACATTGTTCCGTGCTGGAAGCAGCAGCAGCATCCCAGCTCCCGGCCTCTGCGGCTGCCTCAGTCATGGCTGTTTGCATATGTTAAAAATATTTAGTCCAGTGCTAAAAAAAATATTATCCCCGAGCTGTTGGGGCCAGCTGAGCATAATGGCACCTATGTGTCCGCGTGCTCAGAGGCACACAGGGCTCCTCTTTGCCTCTGGAGCCATCCTGGGCTGCAGCAGGGATGCTGGGGGTGATCCTGGGCTGCTGGGAACGCTGCTCTGCCCCTGGGATGGAGGATTTGGGGCTGCAGCAGGGATGCTAGGAGTGATCCTGGGCTGCTGTCTGTGGGAATGCTGTTCTCCCCCTAAAAAAAAGGGTTTGGGGCTGCAGCAGGGGTGCTGGGGGTGATCCCAGTGCTGCTGCCTGCTGGGAATGCTGTAATCCCCCTGGGAGAGGGGTTTGGGGATGCTCAGAGTGATCCTGGGGCTGCTGCCTGCTGGGAATGCTGCTCTGCCCCTTGAAAAGGGCTTTGGGGCTGCAGCAGGGATGCTTGGAATGATCCTGGAGCTGCTGCCTATGGGGATGCTGCTCTCCCCCTAGAAAAGGGCTTTGGGGCTGGGGGAGCTTGGTGGGGCAGTGGGGTGTGCAGAGCAGGGGGGATGAAAGGTCACACAAAGGTGTTGGCTGTAGGAAAAAGCAATAAAAGCTGGGCTGAGTGCTGAGTTCCAGCTGCTGGGAATGGCACCCCAAATCCATGGATGCAGGGCTGAGACCTCCCCAGCTCCATCCACCCCCTCCCAGCCAAGCTTTGCCCGTGGCCTGGAGGTACCCAGAGCTTCTGGGAACAGGGAGAAGCTTCCAGCTGAGTTCCACAGAAAGAATTCCAGGACAGGCTGAGAGTGTGGGAGGGAAAACATTTCCCTGTAGTAATCTCCCTGTGAGGAGCAGCAGAAAGGAGCGTGGAGTTTGTTCTGGCTGCAGGAGGAGGACAGCAGCGAGCTGCAGCAGCACTAAGGGATCATTTCCTCGGCTTTTTTCCCTTATTATATTTATTTTTCAAGCGGGAAAAGGAGCTGGAGGAGGGCGTGGAGGTGAAATAATCCTGTCTGGAGAGCGTGAAGGGATCATTATAACCCGTCCTTGGGCTTTTTGGAGGGTTTTTCCCCCCTTTTCCGAGGGTTCTGCGGACACTGTGGCCATTCATGGCTCGGCTGGGGGTGTGAGGGGCGCGTGGCCGGGTGGGAGACGGGAATAATTCCTGCACAATGTGCAGCAGGGAAAAATGGCCCGGTTGTCTGAGGTGGATGGAGCTGGATGTATGGAAGTGTGAGAGCATCAATGCAGCCATTTATGAGCGGAGCTTTTCCCCCCTGAATAAACTGCGCGGCTCCGAGGAAAAATGTAAATGTTCGGGAGCCCTCGGAGACAGGATTTCAGGGAAAAATAAGGACAGCTTTCAGGGCTGGGGGGGAGAAGGGCCTCCTGCAGCCCCCCACTGCTGGGCCAGGGATTATTTTCCTCCGTGGTTCTCCCTGTCCCCAGTTTAAAGGGATTTGTGTCCCGGTGTCCCAGGGAATGTTCCCCGCCCGCCTCAGAGCTGGGAATTCCTCGGTGAAAGGTTCCATTCATCCCTGCCCTGCTTCCCTCTGCAGCCACCACGCCACACCCTGGGCCTCCGCTCTCCTTCCCATAGCTGCATTCCCACATGGAAGGCTGGGAAGGGATGCTCCAACACTGTCCTGGCAAAGGGATAATCCCCCCTGCCTTGGTCCTCATTTCCAGCCTGGAGCTGCTTGGACTGCAGGGTTTGAGGAGCCTGAGAGAAAAAGGAAATGGGGGAGATGAGTGGTGCTGCTTCCAAAATTCCCATCCCTGCCTGGGACAGTGGAAGGTGTCCCTGCCCATGGAATGGGATGAGCTTTCAGGTCCCTGCCAGCCCAAACCATCCTGAAACTCCACAAATCAGCCCCTGGCTGGTCTCTGGGACTGCATCCTCAGCCCCTTCCTTGGAACCAAGGAAAGGGTGCTCCCCCAAGGAAAAATCAAGGAAAGAGCCCCAGGTGTGTTGAACTTGGACAAGAAGCAGCTGAACCAGCGGAGCACTGGGAGGGTACTGGGAGAACTGGGATGCCACCAGCAGCATCCAGGAGTGTTCCCCCATGGAGAGCTTGGGATTGTTGGGATGTGCTGGAGACAAAGTGGGGAAAAAAACCAATATTTTAGTTCTGGGTTTCATCCAAAATAGGCCTTGGATGGAATTGCAGAGGCTTTGGATCTGAAAGAGTGGCTCTTATTTTATAGATTTATTTTGAATATATGTATTTTCATGTATATACCCCATGTATTATTTAGACCATCTATATAAACCCCATATATTGTATATATATTATACTTTAATATATTTCCACACACATCATCGATTATATTCACCATATTTTTCTATGTATCCACACATCATCTGTTATCTAGATCTTATATTTTTAATATATTTATTTACACACAGTCCATATTTCTAGAGGCGGTTGGAGAGCAAACCCAGGGATCGGAGCTTTTCCATGTCCCAGCCATATCCCAGAGATGCCAAGAAATGTTTGCTCTCTTCTGAAGCTGAAAAAATGCCAGAAAATAGGGGGGAAAAAGTTGTTAGACTGCCAATAATTAAATGTGAGCAATTCAAACCCAGTCAGGAGTTGGTGCATCCCAGTTATCGCCATCAAAAATGATGTTTTCCAAGGATTTCAAGGATTCCCAAAGATTTCCAAGGATTTCTGCAGCTGCTGCTGTAAATAGGGATCTGCTCCTCCAGGGGCTTGGATGGACTCCAGGCCAGGGGTTTGATTGCAATTCCACTCGATTGCCAGGATTAAAGGAGGGCTCTCCATGCTCAGGGAGTGCCGGGAATACTCCAGGGAGCTCTGGGAATACCCTGGGTATATTTTGGGAATACCCGAGGAATACTCCAGGAATACTCTGGGAATAACCTGAGAGTACTCTGGGAATACCCCCAGGAATGCTCTGGGAATACTCCAGGAATACTCCAGGAATACCCCATGGATACTCTGGGAATACCCTGGGAACACTCTGGGAATACTCCAGGAATACTCTGGGAATAACCTGAGAGTACTCTGTGAATATCCCCAGGAATACTCTGGGAATACTCTAGGAATACCCCAGGAATACTCTGAGAATACCCCAGGAATATTCCGGGAATAACCTGAGAGTACTCTGTGAGTACCCCCAGGAATACTCTGAGAATACTCCGTGAATACCCTGGGAATACTCCAGGAATACTTTGGGAACACCCCATGAATACTCCGGGAATACCCTGGGAACACTCTGGGAATACTCTAGGAATACTCTGGGAATACTCCAGGAATTCTTTGGGAATACCCCGGGAGTATCCCAAGAATACCCTGGGAATACTCTGGGAATACCCCAGGAGTTCCCTGGAAATACTGTGGGAATACTCTGGGAATACCCCAGGAATTCCTGAGAAATACCCTGGGAATACCCCAGAAATACTCTGGGAATACCCCAGGAATATGGCACTGTGGGAGATGCGCTGAGCCCGGAGTCAGATATTCCGTTATTTCACAATTCCTCCATCAATTCCCGCTGAGATTGGGGGAACCCCCCGGATCTCCTGCGCATCCAGGGAGCGTTCCCCAGGTCCCCAGGCGGGCTCTGCCCCCGGAGGAGGCTCTGGAGCAGCTCCCGAGGCTCCCGTGGGATGAGCTCCCTGAGCTCCTTTGATATCGGAGCCGCGGCTGGCGGCGCTCCCCGCTCTGGCAGCGCTGCCGAAGCGGTGCCAGCACAGCCGCGCTTCCAGAGGGGCCTGGAAATGCAATCCATGATCTGATAGTTGGGAGCAGCTTTTTTAATTAAGGCTCGGGCCAGGGGCTGGCTGGGGAGGTGGGGACAGGGGGTGTCCCCAGGGGTTTGGCGCATCCCGGCCTCTGGCACCCTGGGCAGCTCCAGGGCTCACTTTTCCTCTGGTGGCACATTTGCAATGAAGACTTTTTGCCCCTTTCTATCCACTTTTACCCCTCTTTCTGTCCCCTTTCACCCTTTTCTATCTCCCCCCTGCCCTTCTCCCTATGGCCCTTTTATCCCACTTCCATTTCCCCCTTTCTGTACCGTTCCCCCCCTTCTATTCATTTCCCCCCCCTTTTTTTATTTCCCTTTCCCCCTTGTATCCCACTTCCTTTCCTTTCTGTCACTTTTATTTCCCTTTCCATTCTTTTCCCTGGCTATTGCCATTTCCTCTTCCCCCTTTTCCTCCTTTTTCCTCCCCCCTTTCTATCCCTCTTTATTCCTTTTCCCCTTATATCCCTTTTTTCCTCCTCTTCTTCCCTCTCTATCCCTTTTTTCCCCCTTTCCATCCTTCACCCCCTTTCCCATCCATTTTTCCTCTTTCCCTTTCTGTCCTCTTCCTCCTTTCCCTTTTTCCTCCCTCCCTATCCCCTTTTCACCCCATCCTTTTTCCTTTTTCCCTCCCTTCCCCCTTTTCTACCTTTCCCCTTTCCGTTTTCTACCCTGTTTTTCTTCCCCTTTCCCTTTCCCTCCCCTTTCTATCCTTTCCTTTATTCTCTTTTTCCCCCTTTTCTATCCATTTTTTCTTTCCCTTTCCCTTTCCCTCTTTCCCTTTTTTACTCAGTTCTTCTTTCCCTTTATCCCTTCCCTCCCCATTTTTTCTCTCCTTTTCCCTTTCCCTTTCCCTTTCCCTTTCCCTTTCCATTTCCCCTTCTCTTTCCCTTTACATTTCCCCTTCTCTTTCCCCTTCCTCCCTGCTTTTTCTCTCCCTTTCCCTTTTCTCCCCATTTCTTCTCTCCCTTTCCCTTTCCCTTTCTCCCCATTTCTTCTCCCCCTTGCCCTTTCCCTTTCCTCCTCTTTTTTCCTCTCCCTTTCCCTTGTCCCCCTTTCCCTTTACTCCCCATTTTTCTCTCCCTTTCCCTTTTCCTTATCTCTCCCATTTTTCCTCTCCCTTCCCCTTTCCCCTTTCCCTTTCATCCCCATTTTTTCTTTCCCTTTCTCTTTCTCTTTCCCTTTCCCTTTCCCTTTCCCTTTCCCTTTCCCTTTCCCTTTCCCTTTCCCTTTCTCCCCATTTCTTCTCCCCCTTGCCATTTCCTTTTCCTCCCTTTTTTTCTCTCCTTGTCCCCCTTTCCCTTTTCTCCCCATTTTTCTATCCCTTTCCCTTTCCCCTTTCCCTTTTCTCCCCGTTTTTTCTCTCCCTTTTTCTTTTCTCTCTCCCTTTCCCTTTCCTCCCCATTTTTTCTCTCCCTTTTCCCTTTCCCCTCCCCCCATTTTTTCTCTCCCTTTCCCTTTCCCCCTTTCCCTTTTCCCCCCGTTTCTTCTTTCCCCTTTCCCCCCATTTTCCTCCCCCTTTCCCCGTCCCCTTTGCCCCCAGCCGGTGCCGGGATGGGATCGTTCCCGTTCTCCTGCGCTCCTCTCCTTCTCCCGTATCCCAGCTGGTGCGCGCTACTGGCTGGTGCCGCGCGAGGGGCGTGAGCAGCTCCGTGCCTGCGGTCAGTGATGAAGACTTTCTGCTCTTTTCATCCCCGCAGCACGGAGCCACCGCTCAGGGCCAGCCGGCAGCTCCTAATCCCCGAATTTTGGCCTTTTCCAGCCCCTTCCCAGCAGAATGCAGCCTTCCCCTCCGGCCGCCTGATGATGAGGTGAGTGAGTTCCCTTTCCTTTGCTGCCTGATGTCATAAAAGTGGGGTTTTTCCTGGGGGGAAGCCTGGGGGGAAGGGGAATGTGCTCTTTGCCTCACTTCGCTGCTGGGGGGTCACTCCAGTGCTTTCCCAGGGTTTGTTCCCCTCGGCATTCCCAGCTGGAAGCTCCTGCATTTCCCTCTGCAGACACAACTTTCTCCCCCTCCTTTCCCCCCTCTCTGCCTCATTCAATGACTCAACGAGGTTTGTCAGAGTTAAAAAATGATGCTCTTTGCTCAAACTATTCGGGATATTTGTGTCATCCCAGAACTTTTGCAGAGGAAAATCGTTGCCATTCCCATTCCTCCCTCCCGAGGCCGAAGCTGCCCCCGGGCCCCCTCTCGGGGCTGCTGCTGCTCCTGGGTCCCTTTGGCTGCTCTTGGCAGCTGTCACCACCCGTGATGGTGCCACCCCTGCCAGGAAAGTGTCACCCAGAGCCATCCCTGGCAGAGCAGGAGTTAATCCCACCCTCCCTTTTCCCCCCTCCCTCGGCTTCAGCTGCAAAAAATATGAAGTGAGGATGGATCCGCTCATCTGCGGAGCAGAGGAGTTGCTTTGATGTCGGTCCTGCTGTCGGTCCTTCCTTTCCTCCTTCCCCTCCTTTCCCCCCTTAACCCTTCCTGCCTGGAATTGCAGCCCCCCCACCCCAGCCCCG
Source organism: Ammospiza caudacuta (assembly GCF_027887145.1). Lineage (NCBI taxonomy): Eukaryota > Metazoa > Chordata > Aves > Passeriformes > Passerellidae > Ammospiza > Ammospiza caudacuta. The sequence continues at coordinate 20,682,913 of NC_080605.1, forward strand.
GGAATTCCGTGTGCGTGGCAGGGGGGACACGCGGGGGGCTGGAATTCCCTTTTGATTTGGCACCCCATTCCCGGGATGCACATCCTTGGGGGGACACCGGGGACAGGGAGAGGGTGGCGAGCACCTTGTCACCTGTGGTGGCCTGGGAAGGCTGAGCTTGGAGGTGTTGGGTGTTGTTGGGGTGGGATTTTTCCTTGTGGGGGGATTTCGGGGGGTTTTAACCCCGTTTTTGCGCCGCTGGAGAAAAGCGCCGCTGCCACTTTAAGGCAGAAGTGTCCCTTTAAGTGACTTTCCATTTGCTGTTTTGGAGAGCCGAGAATTTGGTTTCCCAGATTTCCTCTGAGTTGTGTGCAGGAGGCAGAGGGAGTTAAAAATGACTTGGGGAACCTTCAGCAACTGCAAGGCAGAGGGGAACAAAAAAAGGGGGGGAAATGATGTGTAGGGCATAAACCGAGATTTGGGGGGAGAAAGATTTAGGGAAGAAAATAAAAGAGATTTAGGGAAGAAAATAAAGGAGATTTAGGAGAGAAAAAAAGTATCTGCTACTGTTTCCATTTGGTTTCCTGATGTTGTTCCCAAATCTCCGCCTGGGCAGCAGGGAAATGGGACAGTGGGGAATACAGGGAGCTGGGAGGATGCAGCACCCCGGGTACCCAGGGGTTAACAGCCCTCACCAGCTGGGGAGCATCATAAACTGCACCCGTTCCCCACCAAATTAATTCACACTTTCTTTTCCTGATGTTTGCCCTGGGAAGGGTGAAAAAAATTTAAAAAAAAATGAAAATTAAGAAAGGAGGGAAAAGAAGAGAAAGGGGGAAAAAAAACCCTAAATAAATAATGGGCTGGAAGGGGCTGGGGAAGGCTCTGGTTCCTCAATTAGCTGGGAATTGCCTGCTCCCGACCAACGGAAGGCAGCAGCAGCAGCAGCGTTGGAGCCTCTGGATTTGTGGAGCTCTCTCCAAGTGCCAAGTCTTGTTGTGCGGGACTTTGGAGGGGTAGGTGGAGGAATCCGAGCGCTCGGCTCCCTTAACCCCTTCGGAGCCGCGCGGATTTGGGAACGCGGCTGGGGCAGCGCCAAACCCGGCCGTGGCTCCGCAGGGAGGGAGGGTTTGGGTGTGGAGAGCTCGGGAGAGGAGATTCCTGCTGCTGGGAATTCACCTGCAGGAGTGCTGGGGGGTGAGCTGGGCTGGGTGTCACCATCAGTAACTGGGGACATCTGGGACTGGGGCACAGAGGGGTTTGGGGAGGAGCAGGGGGTCAGGGGTATCCCTGATCCCTGTGCATGGAAGGGGAATCTCAGGCAGTTGGGGATGTGCAGGTCAGGGGGTATCCATGATCCTCATGCATGGAAGGGGAAGCTCGGGGATTTGGGGATTGTGGAGAGGGTCAGGGGGTATCCATGATCTTTGGGCATGGGAGTAGAAGCTCAGGAGTATCCATGATCCTTGTGCATGGAGGAGAAGCTCAGGGATTTTGGGAATGTGCAGAAGATCAGGGGGTATCCACGATCCCCATGTATGGAAAGGGGAAGTTCAGGGATTGTGGAGAGGGTCAGGGGGTATCCATGATCCTTGTGCCTGGAGGAGAAGCTCAGGGATTTGGGGAACGTGCAGGTCAGGGGGTATCCATGATCCTTGTGCCTGGAGGAGAAGCTCAGGGGTTTGGGGAACGTGCAGGTCAGGGGGTATCCATGATCCTTGTGCATGGAAGGGGAAACTGAGGGATTTGGGGATGTGCAGAAGATCAGGGGATATCCATGATTCCTATGCATGGGAAGGGGAGCTGGGGATTGTGCTGTCCACATCCATGGCATGTGGTTCCCTGGAGCAACCACCAGGGAGCAGAGGGCACACAGGTGCAGGGCACGAACAGAGGGCACACAGGTACAGGGCATGAACAGGAGGGAGCAGAGGGCACACAGGTGCAGGGCATGAACATGGTGGGTATAAAGGGTTGGGCTGATGCACAAAAGGAGCAGGTGCCAGAAGCTTTCTGCTGTGGTGTTTCTATGTTTGGGTGAGTGCTTAAAGCCTTCTGAAGTTGTGTGGTGTCACTCTCTGTGTCATGGCCATCTCAGCTGTGACACAGGACAGCAGCCACCAGGGATGGGCTTCCCTTTGGAGCATCTCCTGAGGGTACCAGGATCCGGTGCCTCAGGCTTTGGAACAGACAATCCATGGATCAAACCACTGTGGAAGAGGCTGGAAACCAGAACCTGAGGTATGCCAGAAGAGGATGGATCATTCATATCCAAGAAATCCATCTGGATTTATCCCAACTCCAGCTGCAGAGGGAATTCCCATGCTAAAGCTTTAGGATGCAGTTAGTGATGAGCATTCCCACGAGCAGGGTCCTGCCTGGGGCTGCTCCCACCCCATTCCCTGTGGGATGCACGCAGGGACACCAGGACAGACAAACCCGATGTGGGATGGACTCTGCTCTGTGAGGACATTCATCTCCCTTCTCCAGGATCCTGCTCCACAGGGATGGGATCCAGCAGGGCCTGGTCCTGTCCTCTGTGTTTTCCTTTGGGTTTGGATCTGTTTTCTTTGGGTTTGAGGGTTGGTTCCTGGGCAGCTGTCGCCGCTCTGGGGTTGGGAATGCAGCACAGGAGTGCCCAGGGCTGGCAGGGCCAGGGGCAGGTGTTTGCTCTGGCCTCCTCCAGCTGCTCCCATGCCAGCCCTCCCTGCATCCCCACCTGCATTCCAGGCTGGCATGGGCCTGGCACCCGCTCCTTCCCTTCCCCGGGTCCTTTCCAGCCCTGTGTCCCCAGCCAAAAGCAGCTCCTCGAGGGAGATCTGCTCCAGAGGCTCCTGGAAAATGCATCAAAAGGACCAATGTCGCCTTCAAAACCCAGCCTCTTTTTGGGTTGAATCTGCTGCTTTTTCATTAAGGGATGCTGCCTGTCCCTCCTGCTTAGGAGGCAGGGATGGATCAGCTGGGAAGTTCTAACTGGAGTAGCCATGGTAGGGAGAAGGTTGGAGGGGAAACTGAGGCAGCACTGGTTCAGATCCAGGTGTTCTCCCACCCCTTCTCCATCTTTCCTGGGATCTTTTTGGCTTTCCTGGCCCTTCAGCCCAACCTCAACCAAGTGTCCTCAGACTGGTGGCTGGGTCAGTTGTGCTTTTGGGTATTTTTTCCTCTAAACCAGGAAATTTGGCTTCTCTGAATGTTTCCCTGAGCTTTGCCAGAGTCTATTCCTCCATCATCCATTAGTGATGGATCAAATGATGAACCCAGAGCAGGATTTCCACTGAGATCCCAATTCCCACGGTGATTATCAGGGATAAACACAAATCCCTGGCCTGGCCTGGAGCACCCTGGGCACTTCCTGACCTCCCTCAGAGCCAGGGATGCATCCCTGGAGCATCCTAAACCTGTCTGTGCATCCCTGTGACATGGGGATGGGCTGCTGGGTGGGGCAGGCAATTCCCACATCCATGGCACTGCTCCTGGGGACGGAGGGGGATTTTCCTTCCCATCCCTGCCATGTTTCAGGGCTTTCTTGGCTGGAATCCAGAGGGAGCTGGGCAGGGAGGATTCCCACATTTTCCCAAGGAAAAAGTGCCCGACTCTGTGGTGCTGCTGCCAAGCCTGTCCTGGGTGCTGGAGCTCCTGGGAAGGGGCTGGGATGTGGAGATTTGGGATGTGGGGTCTGTGTGTGCTGGGTCTCTGCCTCATCCATCCTGTTGGGAATTACAAAAATCCTGGATTTAGAGGTGGAGCATTGAAATGGAAGATTTGGGGAGTTTTGTCTATCTCCATTGGCATTAATCCTTTAATTTTTCCACCATTTGGGAGGAATAAACCCTTTTTTTTCATGGTATTGTCCCCTCAGCTGTAGCAGAGCAGCAAGTGGTGCTTCCCAATTGCATTCCCAGGAACACCAGGATAAAAACCTCCGGCCACCTGTGTGAAATCCCTGCTTCCATCAGCCACAGGGATGGGGCCAGCATCCCTCAGCCGTGCCTGGCTGCTGGCAGGGAAGAGCAGGAATCCTCATTTATCCCCAAGCACTCCCCTGGGCTGGGCCATCCCTGCTGCCAGCTGCCATCCCTGCCCTCCCCAGGGTGATTCCCAGGGGCAGGATCCTCTGGACACTCTCCTTTTCCAGCAGGGAGGAATCCTGGCTGGGCGAGCTCTCTGGATGGGTGGGAATGTGAGCCAGGAGAAGTTTCCCAACTCAGGGTTCACCCCGAGGTCTTGGGGAGGGTTACAGGGCTCCAATCCAGGCTGCATCCCGGGGGATTTTTCAGTGGAACGTCCCTCCCCTGGCTGGCAGGGGTCACTGCTGGCACCACTGCAGCCATCCAGGGCATTTTGGAGCATCCAAAGGCAGCAGGAGCTTCCCTGAGCACCAGGCAGTGGCAGCAGCCATGGGAGGAGGCCTTGGCTTGTGGGGAATATCTCCATGGGGTCCTGCATCCCTGTGGGATGGCTTTGGGTGGGGCTGGATAAACCCTGGAGATGGGAATGGCTGGATGCACATCCCAGTGGGAGCTGGATGTGGGGGATGAAATCCCAATGAATGCTGGATGTTGGGAATGCACATCCCAATAGGATCTGGATGTTGGGGAGGAAATCCCAATAGGATCTGGATATTGGGGATGCACATCCTAATGAATGCTGGATGGGGGGGGGGGGGGGTGAAATCCCAATAGGAACTGAATATTGGGAATGAAATCCCAATAAGAACTGGATGTGGGGGTTCCACATCCCAGTGAATGCTGAATGTTGGGGTTGCACATCCCAATAGGATCTGGATGTTGGGGGTTAAATCCCAATAGGATCTGGATGTTAAGAATGACATCCCAATAGGAGCTGGATGTGGGGGATCCACATCCCAGTGAATGCTGAATATTGGGGATGCACATTCCAGTAGGATCTGGATTTTAAGGATGAAATCCCAATAGGATCTGGATGTTGGGGATGAAATCCCTATGGGAGCTGGATGTGGGAGATGAAATCCCAGTAAGATCTGGATGTAAAGGATGAAATCCCAATAGGAACTGGATATTGGGGATGAAATCCCAGTAGGATCTGGATGTGGGGGATGCACATCCCACTCCAGCCAAATCCACCAGAGGGGCCCAGCTGAGCACCCCCTCTGATTTCAGCACAGTGGCTGAGTTTTCCTGAAGCAGCAGCCGATTCCAGCAGCCAGGAATGCTCAGAGGAAGTGATTTTATTTCCCTGCTGGAGGAAGCTGCAGCTCTTTGAAGTGGGCCCAGAACCTCGGGGGGCTTCAACCTTTAGCATCAGGGTTGGATCACCCCAGCCTCAAATCCAGGGATTGTGGCCGCTGAGGGGTGTCCAGGGCACTGCTCACACCCAATTTTGGGAGGAAAGCAGAGGGTTTAGTGCCTGGAGGAGCCCAGATGTGGCTGGGTGGGATTTGGGTCCTGCTGCTCTTGGGAACATCTGGCTTTGCCACTGTGTCCTGAGGCGCTGGAAATGGTCACATCCTGATTCCGGAGCAGCTCTCGGCTTTGGGATGAGGTTTTAGGGCTGGGCCTGTCTGGGTCATTGTAAAACTCCTTTGTGCTTTGGGGCTGTGGCTGGCTGCCCTAAAATTCACCCCAAAAAGGCACCTTCTTCTCTGGAAGCTGCAGAAATGACTCTGTGATGGGATCATCCCTCAGTGATCATCACTGGGATCCTGGACTGGAGTAATGGGAATGTGGGTGGGTTTGGGTCAGTTCCCAAATGAGCCTCACACCATGGAATGTGGGGCAGGCAGTGGCAGGGACAGAGGAGCCCCCCATGGGTCTGTTTGGAGCCTTTTTGTTCATTATTCCATTAAAAAATCAGGATGCTGCTGTAGCAGCCCCACAGAGCTTTGGGGGGAGCCCCCCACAGCATCCTCCTCCCTTCCCAAAATCCCTGACTCCTGCAGCATCTTCCCATCAGAGCTCCAAGGCCTGGATGTCCCAGCAAGGGCAGCTTGGAGCCATCTCCAGCATCCCTGGGATGTCATTCCCATGTGAGCCAGGTGCTCCCTTCTCCTGGATCCACTCCCACGGAGCAGGCAGGACAGGCAGGAACGGCCTCTGCAGCCCTTGGGGTTTGCTGTGCTGGGAATTCTGCATGTGCAGAGTCCTGAGGAGCCCTCAGGGGACACAGGGGAGGTGCTCAGGGCTGCTGCAGGGTGCTCCCAGCCTCAGGAGGAGCTCTGTGCCTGGGGAATCGTCATTTGGCACCATCCGTGGGTCCTGCTCCGTCCTCTCCGTGGGGATGGCACTGCAAAGGCTGCAGGAGCTCTGGAGGGAGAGGATTGATCCAGATGCAGCCCCTGGGATACTGAGGGAGTGCTGGGAGCCCAGAATTCCAGAATCTCCATGCCTCCCTGTCACTCCACAAACCTTTCCCTGGGCTTCCCATGGGCTCCACCAAGGGACACTCCAGGAGTGCTGGCCCAGCAGGGATTGGTGTCCTGGGGAAGCAAGGCAGGATCCCACCCAGAGGATCCCTCAAACACCTGCCAAGGTTGGTTCCTGTGCCAGGGATTGGTGATCCCATCACCTCTGCCTTGCTCCCTGAGAATATTCCCTTTGGAATTAGAAGGTAGTGGAAGGATGCTGGACATGTCCATGAGCCCACACCACTTCTTCTGGGTTCCAGTCTGAGATTTAAAGCTCCAGGTGGGTTTTTCAGCCCAGAAAATCCCAATTTTTCTTTCACTCCCAGCACCCTCAGCTCTGTCTGGGGCTGAACTTTTGCCCTGCAGACAGAGCTGGATTTAATTGCGCCCCATAAAGCAGCTCCAGCTCTTCCCTCCAGGAAGGTTCATGAGGAGGATGGAAAACAGGCCCTTAATGCCCTAAGAATTCACCTCTCTTCCCCCATCTTCCCTTCCCTGAACTTTTAAGCTCATCCAAAAAGCTCCATACGTTGATGGCAGGGCTGGGATGCTGCAGCTTTGCCAGGAGGGCAGGATTTCCACAGAGTTCTAAGTGGAAGCAAATGGTTTTAAAGGAAATTAAGTTTACAGCTCTATAAAAAAAAAGGCATTTTATTGCTTTGCTTTGCCTGTCAGTCAGGAGAGGCAGGAGGTAAAGGAATGCTCAGAGGCTGGAGGCAAAGAGGAGCAGACCCATGGATCTCCAGGTGGATGGATTTGGGCTCTGGAAAATCCCGGATGCTTGGAGTGATGCTTAGGATGCTCCAAGCTCTTAAATGTTGGCTGGGGATGCAGACACAGAAACACCTCAGGGTTTATTTATGGAGAAAACCAGCAAATCCCTAGGATTTATTAATGAATCTCCTCCCGTGGCGTGGATTGGAGGGCTTGGGCTAAGCAGGAATCAAATGGTGGCGTTGGATGTCCAAGGAAGGCAGCAGGAATGGAGGGAGAGGAGGGGTTGGTGCCTTCATGATCCAAGCAAGGAGAAGCCTGTGGGACCCAGCTGGATCCATCTGTGCATGTCCAGAGAAGCTGGGAAATCCCATGGGATGGGGAGGGTGACAGCCAGTGGGGACCTGAGCATGGCATGGCCCCAGTGCCACCCCAGGGCCGTCCCTGCTCTGGATCCTGGATGTGGCAGGAGCTGGAGGCTCTGCTGGGCTCCTTTGGGGCTGCACACCCCCTCCTTGCCAGGCGGGGGAAGAGAACCCATGCAGAGATATCTCTAGAAATCGTTGCCCCCAAAGAATGAAGAATTCCCTATAATTTGCCAGTATTTTGTTGCCCAAGCTTTGTCTCCAGTTTGACAGCAGTTTCCAAGATCCTGCGCTCCATAGATGATTTGCTCATCGCAGCTGCAACGCAGGCAGAGATAGAGCAAACCCATGCTAGTGTTATTACTGAAATCCAAAATGTTGGACTTGACATTTCTGCAACAAAAATCCAGTAAGTTCCACCCTAGAAGTGTCTAGAGATGGAAGATGACTGAGAAAACAAAAACACCACAAAATATACAGCTCCAGTGTCAGCGATCTGCGAGACTTACAACAACTTTTGGGAGAAATCCATTAGGTCAAACCTGTTTTGCTCCAAGGACACCCCCAGGAGCAGCCAGGTGACATGTCCCCATTGTCCCCTGGCCCAGGGGATGGGGCAGGGGCTGCTGTGGCCGTGCCCAGCTGTGGGGGCCGGGGGGGCTCTGCCTGTCCCCGAGCTGTGGGAGAGGCTCCGGAGCAGGAACTCCCCCTCTGCAGCTCCAGCTGTGTCAATAGAGCAGCAGCAACAAAGGGGCTCTTTCTGTGCCTCTGTTTGTGCAGGGGGACAGGGACAGTGGCACCGGGACAGCGGCTGCTGGGGACAGCCCTGTGCAGGGAGAGCTGTGGCTGGCCAGGAAGGAGATGGGAGCGGTGGGGAACGAGGGAATCCTGCTTGTGTCATTAGAGACATTGTCATTTGCTTATTAATTATGTCCAGTTATTACAGATGATGGGAAGTTTACATATATAAATGGGGGAATCCTATTTCTATCATAGCCATAGTCGTTTTCTTATTCATTATGTCCAGTTTTTGCATATTATGAGAGGTTTATATATATATATAAATGAGGGAATCCCATTTGTATCATTATAGCCATTGTTATTTTCTTATTAATTATATCCAGTTTTTACAGATTATGGAAGGTTTACAAATACAAACGAGGAAATCCTGTTTGTATCATTAGAGCCATTGTCATTTTCTTATTAATTACGTCCAGTTATTGCATATTATGGGAGGTTTGCAAATATAAATGAGGGAATACTGCTTGTACCATTAGAGCCATTATTTTTTTCTTATGAATTATATCCACTTTTTGCATATTATGGGAGGCATATATATATTATATATATATATATATGACAGAATCCTATTTGTATCATTATAGCCATTGTCATTTTCTAATTAATTATATCCAACTTTTACAGATTATGGGAGATATATATATATATATATGGGAGAGTTAAGTCACAACATCCCTGGAAGTGTCCTTTCCCTCCTGTGATTCCATTCTATTTATTTATATATATATTTATATATTTATATGTATATAAATGTGGGTTTCCTTTTGGGGCTTTATTGAGAGCAGAAGATCACTGAAGCAAGGGAAGAGCTGTCTCTGGAGCCAGGATTTTTCCCAAATATCGTCCAGGACCTGGGGTGTCTGCACACCCCTGGCTCTGCTGGCACATCCCTCCCTCTGTGCCTCTTCCCCATTCTCTCCATCCCCACCTCCAAGGACCCTCCCTGACAGGAGCATGTGGCACGTCCCGGGACAAAGGGGACACTGGTGGACACCACGGGGACAATGCCAGGCTCTGACCGCTGGTCTCCCACCCGGTGATCCTGCAGGAACTTCTGGAGAGCTCTGCAGGACTCAGAAGCTCTCCCTCACCAGAGCATCTCCAGGAATGCTCTGCAGGCTCTGGAGCAGCAGCTGATCCTGGAAACCTCTGTGCCCTCCCTGTGCCCCCAGGAGCAGGGCCAGCCCAGGTGCAGCAGCCTTGGGGGTTCCTGTGCTGTGCTTCCTCCTCCTCTGAGCCCCAGGAATCCTCTGCAGCCCCGGTGTCAGCTGTGAAAACAAGAGCAGCCCCTTCCTGCACGGCCCCTCCGGCACAGCTCCGCTCTGGGCTGGGCAGCTGAGGGGTCCCAGCACTGGGAGCACTGGGAAGCTCAGCTGTGGCCACTGGGAGCACTGGGAAGCTCAGCTTTAATCACTGGAGGATGCCCAGCCTTGTGTCACTGGGAGCACTGGGAAGCTCAGCTGTGGCCACTGGAGGATGCCCAGCCTCTTTGCCAGCTCCCAGATATCAGATTCTGGGATTGAAGTGATGAAATGGGAGAGGTGAGTCGCTGGATCCACGCATTGTAAAGGGAGAGGTTCCCACCAAAGTCCTGGTGGGAGCATGGAGCTTCTCCCTTTTTTCTCCCCAAATCTGTTCCAGCATTTTAAACCAAACATTTCAGGATCTCATCCCTGCTCTTGGCACTGCTGCCATCCTGCTGGAGATACCAGATTCTGCCTGTGTTTGTCACCAGCCAGGCTCCCAACACAGGGAATGTGCTCCAGGTCTGCTTCTCCCTTCTGCTGGTGGATGAATCCATCAAAGTTTCCTGCAGAGCTGCTGGGAATCTCGGGAAGCTTTGCTCCATCTTGAAGCCAAGGATGTGGCAGGAGGCTGTGCCCAAGCCAGCGTGCACCTGCCTGTGTTGGACTGGGAGCAACTGGGATTCTGCCCCTTGGATCCCCATTTTCTCCATGGATTTGGTGGTGGCACCGTCCTGACATCCCTGCTGTGACACCAGCCTGCTGGATGTGACATCCACCCCTTTTCCCTTTCCCACAGGATGCCCAAGGCTCTGAGAATGAGTCAGGCAGTGAGGGGATGAAGCAGAGCCTTTCCCATTCCTGCCTGGCCTTGGGAAGCAGTGGATTTATGGGAGCATCCATGGAGATATAAATCAGCAGCTCTCCATGGCTGCTGCTGATTCCCACACACAGATCCATGGAAATCTCAGAGCTGACAGAGACAATCACTCCTGGCTGCTCCAGAGGCCTCTCCAGCAGGATCAGGTGACTCCCAAGGAGAGGGGATGTTTGTTCCTCAAAAAAACCTCCTTGCATGGAGCAGGGCTGGATTTTCGCGGCTCCTTCCCCAGCTGGATGCTCTGTCCCTGACCCAAGGGTCACCTTTGGGGACAAACCTGCTGTCCCCTGAGCTCTGAGGATGCCATGGAGCTGCAATTCCCAGGATTCCACCACTCCTTGGAGCCGGGCAGAGGAAAACAAAGCCCTGCAATTAAAGAGCTTCTTAATTGCAGCGCTACACGCGGCTCTTCCGCTGCTTTCTAAGTTTGGGGCCGTAATTACAGCGGCAGGGAAAGGCAGCAGCTGCAGCCCTGTGAGCCAAGCCCTGCCTTCCAGGGATTCTTGGATTTGACCGTCTGGATCCTGGGCTGCAGCCTGGCATGGGATGAAAGGGAAAAGCAACCCCAGGCTCTGCTGGGCAGAGCCCTCGCAGCCCCTGCAGCCCCCACCGGGCTCCTGGGGCAGCGTTTGTTCCTCTTCTGCCTCTTTTTCCTCTTTTTAATGGCTTTTTTTGCAAAGCAGCTTTAAAAAAAAACAACCCAGGGAGGTCCTGTCCTGGTGGATCCTTGCAAGGCTCAGTTTGGAAGCAGCGGCCAGGAAGATTAAAGGGTGCCTGGGGAGCAGGGCTGGGTGTCAGGATGCTGCATGGGCTGAGAGGGAGTTGTCCTCCTGCCGTCTGTCCCTGTCCCCAGCTCAGCTGGTTTTGGGGAGAACCCACTCTGGTGAACCCATTTCCCTCTGCCTTGTAGGGTTGGTTTATTTGGGATCATCCTGCAGCTCCCCAAGCAGCTCTGGTTGCACTTTTGTGCCCAGAGGAGATGGGAAGTGTGGGCACAGCCGTGGCAGGCACACACCCACACCCAGAATGAATGTTTCCCCTGTTTGTTCACCCCGTGGCTTTGAGGAATCCCGGGATGAAGGCCACTTTCTGTGGCAACAGGAGGATGTCTCGGGAGCAGGGGAGGGAAGCTGAATCCAGGCTGAGTTTTGGGTCCCGGATCCCGAACGTTTTCCATCACACAGGCAGGTTTGTGTGGGATCACCTGGGCAGGAAGCAGCGGGGAAAAGTGATACCCCTTCCCCAACACCCCCTTCCCCAAAATCCAGCAGCAGCCCGGGGTTTAATGGAAGAAGCAGCCACTTCACAGCAGCTCCTGCTCCATGTGGGAAAATTATTACTTGCAACATTTGGCTGGAAAAGGGAGGAAAAGGAGCAGCACAGATGAGAGATGCACAAAGTTATTCCTCATCCCCATGCTGGGATGAAGATCCCACATGACTTTTCCTTGAAAAAAAATCTCTTTTAGAGACTTTAAATCTCCAGAGCTTTAAATCTCCAGGTGAAGGAAAAAAATGTTCAAAATGTTCTTGGTCTGTGAATTCACTGGGAAAATATGTGGGGTTTGGTGGCATTGCTGAAGGGCTGAGGGAAAGGAATCCTTTCCGGTGTCCATGGGATTAGGTATTGTCTGGGATTCTTTCTGTGGGCAGGAAAAATGTTCCTGGGATGAGAGTGGCTCTTCAGACAGGGAGTGCTGTCCTGACCCTCTTCCCTCTCCTCCCTGCCTTGGGGAGCTGGAGAGAAACCATTAATGAGTTAGTTGTTTTCACCTTTTTTTTTTTTTTTCTCATGTTTATTGTTTTTAATTGTCGCTGTTGGGAGGAATTCAGTTTTCCAGCCAGGACATAAAAATATCCCTTTTTCTCCAGACTCCCAGAGGATTAGGCTGTTTCATTCCTCCTTCAGTGGCTGAAGATGAGGAAAGGGATGAGTCACATGGATCCCACCCCAGGCTGGGGGAAATTCCCAAATTCCCTAATTTCTGTGCTTCCCAGCACCTTTTCCCACTCAGCATCCCTCAGCGCTGGGATTCAGTTCTGGGAGCTTTGGGAAGAGCAGCAGCATCCTTTCCTCAGACCTCTGAGGCAACACTTTAAAATCTCCCCGTTCTGCCTGAAAACCACATCCCAAAGCAGGAGAGAAATTCCCAATCCTTGCTTTGCATCCCTCAAAAAGGATGTTGTACCTGGAGCAGCACAGCAGCAACAGGTTTGGACTCCAAGCTTCTCCAGCTCAGTCAGCACCAGCAAAAGGAAAATATTGACAGGATGCCATTCTTCAACCCTCGGCCCATTTTTATTTTTGCCTGATGAAAGAAAAACCCAGCAGTATGAGGAAGGGGATTTTGTCGCTTGGAGTGTCTCTGGAGAAAACATTCCTGGGAGCAAACAGAGCCTGGATTTGTCTAGGCCATGAATATTGGCATTATTCGTGCAGGGATGGGGCCTGGGGAAGCAGGAAAGCAGGAAAAGCAGCAGGAGGAGCAGCACAGAGGGGTTTCTCCAGCTCGGGAAGGCTCGTGCCATGGTGCAGCACAGGGATGTGTCCCACATCTGCCACCCAGCAGCTGGAGCAGCAGGAAGGACTGCAAATCCCCGGGCGGGATGGTTCTCATTCCTGGCCCTTTGAAGTTCCAGGCATGTGCCGGGCTCGTGCTCAGCACCTGCGAGCAAACCTGACCTGGCTGAGGGGATGGAGAGGGGCTGGGAACACCGAGGGGAAACCAATGGGAAACTGCTGGAACACTGAGGGGAAACCAGTGGGAAACTGATGGAACATTGATGGGAGACTGAGGGGAAACCAATGGGAAAGCAATGGATGACCCATGGAACACCGAGGGGAAACTGATGGAACACCAGTAGGAAAACCAAGGGGAAACCGATGGAGTGCCAAGGGGAAAATGATGGGAAACCGATGGAACACCCATGGAAAACTGATGGGAGCAGCAATGGAACACCAAGGGAAAACTGAGGGGAAACCAATGGGACACCGATGTGAAACTGAGGGGAAATCAATGAGAAACCAAGGAACACTGATGGGAAACCAACGGGAAAGCAATGGAAAACCCATTGAACATTGAGGGGAAACTGATGCAACACCAAGGGGAAAGTGATGGGAAAACCAATGAAACACCGAGGGGAAACCCATGGAAAAGCAATGGGAGACCCATGGAACACTGAGGGGAGACTGATGGAACACTGACGGGAAAACGATGGAACACTGATGGGAAACCAATGGGAAAACCAATGGAACACCAAGGGGAAACCAATGGGAAAACCAATGGAACACCGAGGGGAAACCAATGAGAAAGTGATGGAACACCGAGGGGAAACGGATAGGAAACCAGTGGAACACCGATGGGAAACTGATGGAACACGGAGGAGAAACCGATGGGAAAATCAAGGGGAAACCGAGGGGACACCGGTGGGAAACCGATGGGAAAGTGATGGAACACCAAGGGGAAACTGAGGAAACCAAGGGAACACTGATGGAACACCAATAGGAAACACACCAGGATTGAGCACAGCTCTCCCCACCCAACCCCAGCAGGCTGTGCGAGTCCGTCCCGCTTTTCCACAGCTTTGGCCCGGCTGGGTGAGGCTGGCAGTGCCCAGAGCCAGGCTTGCAGTGCCTGGGCTGGGACTGCTCCTGGATCTCGCCCGGCTGCCGCGGCGTGCTTGAAGCTGTCCATGAATGTGTCTCTGTTCCCCAGACTTTTTATAGCTCCGGGCGTTTTTCTTGGCCGCGGGCGCCACTGCTCCCGTGGAGAACAGAGAGCATCGCTCAGCGCCGGCCAGCGGGGCAGCGGGGGCTGAGCAGCACAAGTTTTTTGGGATTCTGCTTCCCAAATTTCAGTTTTTCCCCCCCGTGGCTCTGCCCTGGCAGTGGTTTGGTTTGTAGCTCAGATCTGGGAGTATCCTGGTTTGATTGTCTATCCCTTTCTTAAACTTTTCCCTGCATGGCACATCCCTGTTGCCTTCCAGGAGCCGTGGATTCCAGGGAAACTCAGTGCAAGGTCATGGCAAACTTGGCTTCAGGCAGCAGCTGCAGCTGGAGGAAGCCAAACCAGGTCATTCTCCATCAAAATCCCAACAGCTCCTCTCCCCTCTCCATGACTGCAGCTCCTCCTGGGATGTGGTACCCACAGGAGCATCCCAGCCCCATGGCTGGGAGAGGGAGCCTGAAGGAAAGGCAACCCTACAATGCCAAGCTGCTCTCCCTGCTCTGTGGGATGTGGTTCCCTTCCCTCAGAACCCTCTGCATCCCTTTAGGTGTGGGGCCAGCCCTGGGAATGGGCTCAGGAGAGGTGGCAGCTGGAGCATGAGCACCCTGTCACCCCCAGAGGGACACAGGCAGCACCCAGGGGCCACCCCAGCCACGTCCCCCACAGGGATCCCCCAAATCTCCCCATTCCCAGTGCCAGCACGGGGCATCCTCCAAATCTGGGTTCAGCTCAACTTCTCCTTTGCTTCCCTCCCCAGAGCCAGGGGAGCAGTGGGGCTTTGCAGGGACAGGCTGGGGTTAAACCTGGGGTTAGAGCCAGCTTGGGGTTAAACCTGGCTTTAAAGCCGGGCCAGCTTGGGGTTAAACCTGGCTTTAAAGCAGCCCAGCAGGGCACTGGGCCGGGGGTGTTTCCCAGCACAGCCCCGTGTGGAGCTGCTCCCCCATCCCTGTGCTCCGCTGAAATCGGATCCGGCCCCCACCAAGCCGGGGTTTGTCCTGCAGCATTTTCAGAATGTTTCACATTCGGGAGACACCCGAGGAATGTCTGCTGGGGAGGACAAACAGCCTGCGAGAGGACAGAGCCCCTTCTCCAGGGCTGGCCCTGCTCGGGGCCTGCTGCAGAAGGCGTTTGTTCCATGGAAAGAGAAACTGTGGCTTCTTCCAACGCCTTCCCAGCGGGATTCACATCCCCAGAGCATCTCCCGAACACACAGCCAAGCATTTTTTGGGAGAAGAAGCAGCATCCCTGGCTCTCTCCATCCCCTTCCTCCTCCTCCTCCTCCTCGCTGAACCCCTCGCCCAAAGTTGGCACTGCTCGGGCTGCTCCTTTCAGACACCTTTGCTTCCCTCTGCAGGAAAACTCCATCAATTACAAGTTGGCCTCTCAGAATCCCGTTATCCCAAAAAACTGGACCCCAGCAGGGGTGGAAGTGCTGCCGGGGAAACCCGAGTTCATGTCTGCACAACGTGGCCTGCCACAGCCACCGGCTACTTTTATCTCCATCTCTTGACTATTATACTTAATCAGGAAAGGGGAGATATTATACTTTTTTATTTGAAATCCACTTTTATAGAGAGCAAATTAGAATCACTTTTAATTGAAAAAAAAAAAAAGGAAAGAAAGAAAAGCTGATAATATTCTGCACCAAATTTTGGGCAGGGAATAATTAACAGTGCAATAAATCCCCAAAGGAAATGCTCATTAATCTTGTCTTTCCGAAGCAAATTTCAGAGGAGAGCTGATTGAAAACATTGCTAATAATTATAGGAAAGTTGACAGCTTAAAAGCCCCCAAATCTGGCAGCAGTCTCCTCCTATCAGATCCTGTGGGAACTGGTTCAGGCTGGACAGGAGCATCCTGACATTCTGGGACAGGGTTAGGATATGGATAGATAGAGGGGATCTGGGTCTGCAGGGATGGGCTCTGCCTGTGGCTCATCCTGGGGTGACAGGGTCATCCAAACCAGCTGGGTGGGTGGGATCAGGGCATCTGTGCTGGGGCTGCTGGTCCGTGCTGTTATGGTCCTTGTGCCACCTATGGATCATGTTCTTCCCATTGTTCTTGTGCTTCCCTTGGTCCTTGTTCTTTCCATGGTCCTTGTGACACGTATGGATCTTGTTCTTCCCGTGATCTTTGTGCCATCCATGGTCCTTGGATCTTGTGCTTCCCATGGTTCTTCTACCTCCCATGGTCCTTGTGTCATCCTTGGTCCTTGTGCCATCCATGGTACTTGTGCCACCTACGGATCATGTTCTTCCCATTGTTCTTGTTCTTCCCATGGTCCTTGTGCTTTTCATGGTCCTTGTGTCATCCTTGGTGCTTGTTCTTTCTCTGGTCCTTGTGACGCGTATGGGTCTTGTTCTTTCCGTGGTCCTTGTGCCACCTGTGGTCCTTGTGCCATCCATGATCTTGTGCCACCAAGCATCCTTCTGCTTCCCATGGTCCTTGTTCTTCCTGTGGTCCTTATGCCATCCGTGGTCTTTGTGCCACCTATGGATCGCGTCTTCTCATTGTTTGTGTGCTTCCCATGGTCCTTCTGCTTCCCATTCTTGTGTCATCTTTGGTCCTTGTGACACATATGGATCTTGTTCTTCTTGTGATCTTTGTGCCATCCATGGTCCTTGGCTCTTGTGCTTCCCATGGTCCTTGTGCTATTCCTGGTCCTAATTCTTCTTCATGGATCTTGTGCATTTGGATCTTGTTCTTCCCGTGGTCCTTGTGCCACTTATGGATCACGTTCTTCCCATTGTTTGTGTGCTTCCCATGGTCCTAATGTCATCCTTGGTCCTTGTTCTTCCCATGGTCTTTGTGATGCGTATGGATCTTGTTCTTCCTGTGTTCCTTGTGCCACCCATGGTCCATCCAAGCCCCAGGTGAGATCCTGCCTCTCCATCAGCCCAATCCCAGCTGGATTCCCTGGATTCCTTCATCCAGAGCAGTTTGGGAAGGAGCACCAGGATTTCCCTGCCCTGGCTCTCTGATCCCTCTGTGCCTGCCAGGGCTCTGCAGGGATTTTGTCACAGCCAGGACCTGGATGTCACCTGCGGGGAAGTGCCTCCCTCTGCCCCTCTCCCATCCAGGGGCTCACAGCATCCACAGGAATTTCTGGATTTGTGATCCATTCATCCCCTGACTCCAGCTGGGATGTTTAATCGCAGAGAGCCAATTAATTCCTGTCAGTGATGTGTGTGGGTGTGTGCCCAAAGGCAGAAGCACCCCTGAGGAGCAGGGTGCCAAAAGGACAGGGAGCTAAATGGGGCTGGGGTGGGAATCCTGGGATGTGCTCGGGGCTCTCAGGTTTCCTGTCCCTGTTTGACCAGGCCTGGAGCAGCCCCAGGCTCTGCTGGGAGGAAGGAAATGTGAGATTGGCCTGGGCGTGCTGGCATTGCCTGGGATTTTTGGCATTTTTCTCCCTTTTTCTCCCTTTTTTGGGGGTCACAGGAGGCTGGGAGGGAAATGCAGAGTGGGGCCTGATGCTGGGATAGTGGGTGAGGGAATGTGGGATCACAGGACATGCCCTGGTGATGCCCAGGTGCCAGCTGGGGATGTGGATGGTCCTGGCGTGGCCTCTGAGCTCCCCAAATCCATCCTTCATCCCCATCTCCAGCAGCATGGAATAATTCCTCCCCTCCTGACAGCAGCTCCCCTCAGCATCCCCTGCACAGGGGTTTCCAAATTTTCCTCACATTTAAAACAAAGGTGAACCAGAGAGAGGAAAACCCTCCCTTCTGGCTTCAGCAATTCTCTTTTGGATGAGGAATGTGCCCAGGTCAGGCAGCCCTGGGGATGGGGACATTTCCCATTGGGAATGTTTAACACCTGTGCAAGGCCCAAGGAAAGGGAACCCTTCAACCCCTGCTTCATTTCAGTTCTGGGCCCTCAAATTCTGAGGGATGTGCTCATCCAGCCCTTGTCTTCCACTATCCCAGGCTGCTCCAAGCCCTGTCCAGCCTGGCCTTGGGCACTGCCAGGGATCCAGGGGCAGCCACAGCTTCCCTGGGAATTCCATCCCAACCCCTCCCCATCCTCCCAGCCAAGAATTCCTCTCCAATATCCCATCCAAACCTCTCTTTTTCAGTGTAAACCCATTCCACATCCTGCCCCTCCATGCTCTGTGAAACTCTTCCATCACCCACCCCAGTCTCTGAGGAGTTAATTTGCATTTTTTGGATATTTTTGCCAGGGTTCCACCTGCTCCAGGCAGGTTCTGCCATCTCAGGGACCCCAGGGTCCCCTCCCAGCTGCTCTTTGTCACCCAGAGCCATCATTTCCACAAGGCAGCTGCTCTGCCCCTGGCTGCCCCTTTTATCTGGGCTCTGTTAAATGATCTCAAATATGTGATATGATAAAGACAAACAAACACCCGCTCAATTTAGTCCACCCTAATGCCAGACTCTACTTTTACCCAAGTAATTAAGATTAATGCAGTTGATAATTTAGGAAGTATTCTTAAATGTACCCTTCTGGCAGCATCTCACGTGTAATTTTACCTTCGAAGATTTATCGGAGCACTTAGGTAACAGATAGGTCCTCAGCAAACAGGAGCATTTAGGAGGAAAATGAAAGATTAATATTCCTTAAATAAATGGCAGAAGAAGTCAGGCTTTATTCCAGCCCCACAAAGATGCTGCTGTGAGCCCCAGGGAGATGAAACCCAGCTCCCCTCAGGCTCGGGAGGTCTCAGATGTCCCGTACCTCTGGATTTTTAGGGATGCAGATGCTCTGAAGGGCATGGAAACCCAGCAGGGGTTTATTTAGGGCGCACATCCCAGCCTGGCACATCCCAGCTGCTTTTCCTGCTCTGTGGTGGGTGTGGAGAGGCAGAGCTGAGCCCTGGGAGAGCCTCCCCTGTCCCTGTGTGCAGCCATCCCATTCCCTTCGGGATTTCCTTTGGGATGGGGCTGGCACCCAGCTCCCGGAGCAGGGCATTGCCAGCCCACCCTGACCACCCATGCTGGGGCTGGGATGCTGCAGCTGGGGCTGAGCCCTGCCTGGTGTCACCTCCTGTCCCCCATCCCAGGCGTGCAGCCTCCTCTGGAAGGGCCTCGGGGCTGGGAGGGACCCTGGGCATGGAGCCCAGAGAGAGCCTTGTGACAGCAGCTGGTGACACCCCTGCGTCCTGTGGGGTGTCCTGAGAGCTGCCAGGCTCAGCCTCTCCTCCTCCTTTTCCTCCTGCTCTGTGATGGTGCATGGCAAGTGAGGAAGGATTAGGGCTCTTTGCAAAATCCGCATCCCCAGAGCAAGTCTGGAAATTCGCTGCTCACATCCAGCAAATCAATTTTGGATCGTTGTGAGCAGGAAAGAAACTTTCTGAACAACATTCCAACTTCTCTGGGACAGAAGAATCTGCTGGACATCACTTCTTGCTCCAGCACAACCAGACCAGGGCCGTGTCCGTGTGTCCCTCTGTACCTGTGTGTGTCCCTATGTGCATCCCTGTCCCTGTGTCCCTCTGTGTGTCTTCATCCCCAGAATCTTTCCCAGCCTCTCTCCCAAGGTCCTTTTCAAGCTCTCAGCACTAAGATTTGTCTCCTTCTCACTGTGGTTTCTCCCCAAGGGATCCCCAGGTTTTCTGTCCCTTTGGAGCAGCCCCATTCCCCATTCCCCACTCCCAGTTCCCTCCCTGGTGACAAGCAGGGCCCAGGGCTGGCAAGGAAAGTGTCCCATCACCCTGGATGTGATGCTCCCACTGCTGCCTCGTGTCCTGGCAGGAGGCACAGCCCTGATCCTGCTTTTATTGTGCCTGGGACATGGGTGTGATGTGTCAGGATGTGATCCATGTTTTCTTCTTCAGCTCCAGGCTGGAGCTGGGGCTGGCAGGGAGGGAACAGCGAGCCCTTAAAATCCCCATCTTTACCCAAATTTGGGGAAAAGCTCCCTCTGGGAGGGCAGGGAGGGTTGGGAATGGCAGGGGCAGGATTGGGCACAGCTGGGAGAGGTTGGCAGCTCCCTGTGCCCAGAGTGTACCCAGGAATGGGGTTTGGGCTTTGGGCAATTCCCCCTTCCTCCTGCTCCTCCTCCTCCTCCATCAGTTCCTGCCTCTCAGGTTCATGGATAGGATGCACCCAAAGGCATCAGGGATGAGCTGGGATGCAGCAGAGGGCGAAATGGGGA
This sequence comes from Ammospiza caudacuta, assembly GCF_027887145.1. Taxonomy (NCBI): domain Eukaryota; kingdom Metazoa; phylum Chordata; class Aves; order Passeriformes; family Passerellidae; genus Ammospiza; species Ammospiza caudacuta. The sequence goes on from NC_080605.1 coordinate 20,703,119, forward strand.
TCCCATCTCCTCCATTCCCTCATTCCCACAGCCCCCAGTCAAAGGGACCCATCTGGGGGTGGCCAGGATGGGAATTTTGGGGTGGAATCCCCCCTTTTTGGAGCTGAGCACTGCCCACAAGCAGCAGCACCACAGCCAAGCCAGGCACAGATTCCTGACATATTTTTCTCTTTCCTCTGCAGCCAAGAAATTCACTTTTCATGGGAGGTGCAAGTGAGAGCTGGCAGTAGCTGAGCACGGAGGGTGCCAAGGTAGGCCCAGCTGACAGCACGGGCTCAGGTGCTGCTTTTGGGGGGCAGACTCTCCTGCCCAGCCCAGATGGGCTCTGGGAATGCCCCTGGCTGCAGGGATGGATACTCAGGGACCTTCTCTGGCCCTGCAGCTGCTCAGTGGCAGGAGGGAGGGAGATTAAAGGGACTGGAGAAGGGGCAGTTCACAGGGGAAGGGATTTGTCCCAGCTCCAGACTGGGTGGGATTGATCCATCTGGGTGGGATTTCAGTCCTTTAGCCAGGGGTTAAAAGCCTCTTTTTGGGGACAAAGTGTGTTCAGAGTCACCCTTGTGCCACATGAAGCCGCTGAGAGCCCACAGAGCCAGGGGGTTCTGTTTGGGATCCCCTCGTGGAATCGCAGAATTGTTTGGGTTGGGAGGGACCTTAAAACTCTTCCACCCCCTGCCATGGCAGGGACACTTTCCACTGTCCCAGGTGGCTCCAAACCCCATCCAGCCTGGCCTTGGGCACTGCCAGGGATCCAGGGGCTGCTCTGGGCACCTGTGCCATGGCCTCCCCACCTTCACAGGGAATAATTCCTGCCCAATATCCCACCTAACCCTGCCCTCTGGCACTGGGAGCCATTCCCTGTGTGCTGTCCCTCCATCCCCTGTCCCCAGTTCCTCTCCTGGAGCCCCTGAGGCCCTGGAATGCTGCCCCCACCCCTCTCCCTCCCACCAGCACAGCCAAGGGCAGCTCCAGCTCCCTGGCAGCTGCCACCCAGTTGGCATCTTGAGATTTTCCAGCCACCCCCTCCCACGCCTGTCCCTGATCCCTGAGCAGAGCTGCCACACTCCTGGCTGTGACAGCAGCAGCTCCACGGAATCAGGGAATATCCTGAGCCGGGAGGCACCCACAGGGATCATCAATCCAACCCCTGGCCCTGCACAGACACCCCAACAACCCCACCTGAGGGCATTGTCCAAACTCTCCTGGAGCTCTGGCAGCCTCAGGGCCATGCCCATTCCCAGTGCCCAGCACCCTCTGGGAGGAGAACCTTTCCTGATACCCACCCCAAACCTCCCCGGCCCAGCTCCAGCCATTCCCTGGGTGCTGTCCCTGCCACGGGGACCCATCCCAGGCTGGTTTGTTCCCCCTGCAGCCTCTGAGCTCACCTGGACCAAACCCCAGGCGGAGCCCCCCGAGCAGAGCCCCTCACCCCGAGCCCTGCACGTGTCCCAGCCCCAGCAGGGCTGCCCTGGGCACTGTCCAGAGGCAGAGCAGGAACAGTCCCTGCCTGCCTAATCAGCCCGGGCGATAGAGCAGCGATAGATAAGCGGGGGGAGCGTTATCAGGCTGATTTCCAGATGGAGCTGAGTCACCGCCAGGAACCGACTGCCAAGGTCAGGCAGGGGAGAGGCTGAGCCCGGCTCTGCCAGACCCTGTGCCCCCTCTGCCTGCCATGGGAAGGAGCCATTCCCTCTGCTCTGGTGTTTCCTGGTGGGATATTTGGCCTTTTCCTGCTCACACATGAGCATTCTGTCTGGTTCCAGCAGAGCTGGATTTACCCTGGGGAGATCCTTCCCCTGGCAGTGCCCTCCCCACTCTGTGCTCCCTGTAGAGTGTCCCACATGAGCTGCTGGTGGGATCTCACTGTTCTCTCATGGGAAGGAGCCATTCCCTCTGCCCTGGTGTTTCCTTGTGGGATATTTGGCTTTTTCCTGCTCACACACAACCATTCTGCCCTCTGGTTCCAGCAGAGTTTATCCTGGGTTTATCCTTCCCCTGGCAGTGCCCTCCCCATGGTGAGCTCCCTGTAGGGTGCCCTACATGAGCTGCTGATGGGATCCCACTGTTCTCTCATGTTAAGGAGCCTTTCTCCGTGCTGAGGGTGCTGTTGTCCCCCAGGATTTACACCCTGCAGGGAATTTGGGAAGCTCGGAGGTGCTGGGGACCCTCAGCTCAGCCCTGCCCCGCGGGCACAGCCAGCTCCGGTGAATCACAACCCGTCTGGCACGTCGGGCTCCCGGCAGGACGGGACCTGCCCTGCCAGGAGAGTGCCAGGCACAGCTCTCTGTGCCAGCCAGGCTGCTGCCACCGCTGCTGGCCGTGTCCCCTGTCCCCGAGGGGCTGCAGGAGGCCCCAGGAGAGGGAGGATGCTCTGAGCCCTCAGCAGGGCACACCAGGGCAGGTGGGGATGGCTCTGCCTGCAGCACAGCCAGCCTGGCAATAACCACAGTGGGTTTTTAAAAGCCAAACTCCCTTTGCCTCTGTTCCATCCCTTTCCACCTCCTCTTCCAGGAGCTGAAATGTCAAAATCCAGGGAGTGCTGCCAGTGGTAACCCATGGAGGAGCCTGGCGCTGAGGGCAGGCTGGGGCTGTAAAAGCCAGAGGGAGCAGTCCCAATTTCCATTTTTTCCAGGGTTTCCCATCCCACGGGGGGTGAACTGTGCTTGTGCCAGATCCGTGATCCTTCGGGGGATGGATGCAGGAGCTGCCTGGGCAGTATCACTTTAAATCAGCACAGCCCAGCCCTCCTTATCGATTGCCCCATCGGAGCCTCGTGAGGCCCTGGATTTCCCTGCTGGGCCACCTCAGAGCAGTGCCCTGTGGCCACAGCCAGCAGGAGGGACCCCCTGGCAGGGACAGGGGACCTCCAAACCCTGGCAGGGAGATTTTGGCGAACAAATCCCTAATTACACCTTGCCCTTATACCTGTGCACCATCTGTGATTTGCATGGAGTAAATCCACACCCATTTCCTGCCCAGGCTCTGCCACTGCCAGCAGGACGTGGGTCCCATCAGCAGTGAGACAGACTTGCGTGCCACCAGCCCTGCTGTCCCCATCCCCACACCTGTGCCAGCACAGGGAGCAGGATGTTTGTGTCTCCTGGCGCTCAGCACAGCCCTTGCCATGCAAATCCTGCAGCTTTCCAGCCACACGGCTGAGCCTTTCCCTGGCAAAAACAAAAAAAGGCTCCTTTATGTGGCTGAAAAGCCCGACTGTGATAATGTAGCGAGCGCTGGCCTTGGGTATTTTATCTTGGCAAGGAGCCTTTGCAAATTTAAACAGCAGCTCGCGGGCTCTGGAGCCATGGCTGGCGCAGGCATAAGTGGGGCATTGTTTTCCCAGCAGAGCCCTTTGTGCCAAAGGGCCGCGTGTGAGCTTTGGCCGCGGAGCCGCGCGCTCGGCCCCGACCCCGGATCCGTTTCACTCTGCAGGGTGTGACATTGGGGAGGAATTCAGGCCTGGGAGCTGGAACCAGAGAGGGGGGATGCAGCCACCCCTGTCTATCCCGAATATCCCAAATTAACACAGCGTTGGGGGTGCTGGGTGCTCAGATTCCAGGTGGGAATGGGGAGGTGAGGTCCTGGATAGATGCAGGGCGCTCCCTTTTTCCTTGGAAAATCTTCTGTGCTCAGGTCACTCCAGGGCAGGATGGGTGAAGCCAGTGGGGTTGGGATGTGTGGGAATTACACCCAGAAACAGAGGAATAAACTTAATTTCCTGCTGCTCATGCCCTCCCAGCAGCGCCGTGCCCTGACCCACTGCAGCAGATGGTAAAGAAACATTTCCAGTGAGGGAGGAGAAAAAACCCCTCACTGTTTCCAGCAGACTTCTCTTTAGAAAACACACTCTTTAAAGCTAAACTTCACCCTTCTTTTTATTAAAACCTTCTTCATATAAAATCCTGGTGGCGCCTTTTAAAAGGCTGCGCTTGACTTGTGCTCCGCGTCCAACGCCCCGAGGTCTGGGTTGTAAAATCAGCTGGTAAATTCGGGACTCAGCTTTTCTGGTTTTGCCTCCTTTATAACATCTAAAATTTCCGGGGCAATTCGCAGGGAGCCTGGTGAAGTCCTTTCTCCAAGGATTTCAGAGCAATGAGGGGCAGCTCCAGGGGGAAAGTGCAAAATCCTTTCCCTTCGCCTTCCCTCCAGCAGCGGGGACCTGGGGACACGGGAACATGAGGACACAGGCACTCGGGGACATGGGGACGGAGAGCCCTTCCCAGGATGCCTCTCCCAGCCCATCCCGACAGCCCTTCCCACTAATCCGTAGGTGGAGCTCTTCTGTCATCTTTTTCTGCTTATGTCGCTAAGAACTAACCCAGAAATAGCTTTCCCGGGAGGAAAAAAAGTGCTTCCTCAGCAGCTTTTGCCAGAGGTGAACCGCTCTGAGCATCCTTTGAAGAGCCCGAAGCTGCAGGGCTTCAACCCAGTGGGAGGGTTGCCATGCCCCCTCCTCCAACCACAGCCCAAGAAAAGGGGCCAAAATCTCTCCTGGCCCCTTCCCTGACTGACTCCCAGCCTTCCCCTCTTGTCTCCTGTTCCCTGCAGGTCTGGAGGATGCGGCAGAGCCCTGGTGGCCCTCGGGACCCACCCGCAGCCCGGCCCCGGGGAGCTGCTGCCCCTCTGCCGGTGCCCATCGGAGGGGGACCATGCCCGTGACAGGGGCACAGCAGCTCGCAGCGGGACAGGAACGGGACAGCGGGGCTCTCTAGCCTTGTCCCCTCCTCGGTATCATGACTGGAGAGACCCAGCATGTTTACACCATCAGCGATACTGAGGCTGGCCCCAAGGAGCCCGACAAGGATTTTGGCTGTGAAGGCTGCGGGGACAAGAATGGCAGGGCGCTGGGTGGGGAGGGGACAGCCCCCTTCCCCAAGGACAAGGAGCCCCACAGCCAGCGGGAAGCCGTGATCCGGCCGCAGCAAGCGGGGAAGATCGACTTCAAATCCCTGCAGTGCAAGCCCAAGTTCAGCAATGACAGCACCTGGGGAGAGGCCAAGGGCAGCCCGCTGTCCCCACTGTCCCCGCCGGGGAAGGGCCGGGCCCGGGACCGCGGCCGGCGCTCGGCCAAGGGCGAGCGGGGCCACCAGCAGCTCTACCGGCTCAGCATCGCCGGCGCCCGGCCCAGCCCCACCATCGGCATCGCCTACCCACAGCAGAAGGTGACGCCCCCAAAGAAGCCGGAGGTGACCCCCACGGCCGGCAGCTACCGCTTCCATGTGCCCGGCATCGCCCAGCGCGACGCTGAGCTCCGGCCGGAGGAAATCACCTTCGGCCGCTGCTTCCCTGACACCGCCAGCAGCCGGACCTCCGCCAGTTATACCTCACAGCCCGGCCCCAAGGGGCAGCCCCCCGCCGCCAGCATCCCCCTCAAGAGCCCCGGCACCCATGGGCAGCTACATTATTTAGAGTTCCAGGCAAATCGGACCGAGTCCTGGCCTTCCCCGGAGAAGAGCTTTGCCGGTGCTACCTACGGGATCTCGGTGCAGAAGCCCAGCTCCTTCTCCGAGGGTGGCAAAGTCACTGTGCACGGCCTGGGGGCTTTGCCGTGCCAGTTCCCCTTCCAGCTGCTCCACGAGGCGGGCAAGGAGCAGTTCCACAGCAGCCAGGAGTACCTGGACGTGGGAATGACCGCCACCGCCCAGCTGGCTCCCGCTGCCTTCGCCTTCCACTCGTCCCCCAGAGAGTGGCCGGAGGAGCCGCCGGGTGGGGGCTCCTACGAGAGCGTGTCCCCCGAGGGGAGGCTCTACGGGCTGCCCGCACCACCGCCGCCACCGCCACCCTTCCTGCATCCGCCGCCCCCTCCGGCCCTGCACCACGGCTCCTTGCCCTGCTGCAAGGGCAGGGCCGAGCATCCCGCCGAGCCCACTGGTGCTCTCCCGTCATCTGGTGCTATCGACCAAAACCCAAGCACTTTCCAAGAAAACCAAGCTGTTTTTCCGTCTAGTTTACACTCGCCTGCCATGCCAAAGCCGGTGGGGAAGAGGCAAGCCTCGGCCAAGGACGGCGTCCCCGGCCCGCGGCTGCTGGCGCAGAGCAGCCCCCTGAGAAGGAGCGTGCCACCAAAGTCCCTGTCCCAAGTGCACTTTCAGAGCAAGGCCTATTGCAGCTCCCCCGCGGGAGCCGTGCCTTTCGAGACGAGCATTCCCACTACGGCACCCACTCACCCCCGGCTTGTGCAAGCTTGGGAAGGTGCCACGAAGGCGTTTTCTCCCATGAACCAGAATTCAGCACCTTATTCAAACCCTGTTGGAAACCAGTTCTCATTCGAGTGCCAGTCTGGCCCCGAGCAGAGGCAGCACAGGCAGAAAAATGCCAGGCTGCCTTGGCAGCAGATGCACGTCCCTCCTGCAGTGCCCGGTGCCAACAGGCTGGAGCTGTCGAGATACATCAGCAGCCAGAAGCTCCCCTTCCCCCTGGGCACATCGGACTGGCAGGGCAGCGGGAAAGCCCAGAAAGGGCCCCCCATAAGCAATTCTCCGGGGTACCACAGCAAAAAGCTGTTATCAGGAGAGAGCCTGCAGAGGGGAGATCCCAGCGTGACGGGAGCTTTCTCCTTTGAGAGTGGGAAGGAACCAGGGTCTCCTGCCTGCGACTCAAGAAGCAAAGCCCTGTTCTACACTATGGCTCCAGCAGCTCCTCCTCCCTCAAGGAGTTCATCGGGCTCAGGGCTGGTCCTGCCACCATCAGCCTTGGCAGCTGCCTCCCCTTGTGAGTCCCCACTGCCGTCCCCTGTCCCCAACCCCACGTGTGGCAGCACCTGCTCATCGCTGTCCCCCATGTCCAGCAGCCCACTCAACTTCGAGGACAGCCAGATGTCCGGAGCGCTGACACCCTCGCCCTTCTTCCAGCACCCCTGCCACGCCAAGGATGCCAACAAAGCCTTCCACCCCTCCGAGGTGCTGAGTCCCAGCTCACTTCATTACCACCCCCCGGACTCTGTCAAGTCGTTCAGCTTCCCTCCGGATGCTCTGAAAGAGGACAGCCTCCTGAAATGTGCCCCGGGCAGCCCGTTCCACCAACCCAGCGGGGAGGTGGCCAAAGGATGCTCGGATGGACTGGATGGGGAGCAGCTTCCACCACCCTACTCCTCCCATCACCTGCTGGCCACCTCCCTGAGCAGTGCCAGCCTGGACCAGCTGGACGTGCTGCTGACCTGCAGACAGTGTGACCAGAACTACAGCAACCTGTCCTCCTTCCTGCAGCACCGCCAGTTCTGTGCCTCCCACCCCTCTGCCCAGGCAGAGCCTAGGGATACTCCCCGTGCAGCTGAGGGGCGCAAGGTGCTCCCACCAGAGCCTCCCAAAACCCCCGGCCTGGCGCTCTCTCCAGACCCCCAGGGACATCTATTAGCGTTAAACAAGAGTGATGATTTCTTGCTGGACGGGGAAGGCAAAAGCGAGGGCAAGGAGGATGCTCTGAAGGGCGGCCTCTTCCACGGCCTGGCCGCCGGCTCCCTCCCGCTCAGCGCTTCCGACCTGGACATCGACGATGCCAAGCTGGACAGCCTGATCACCGAGGCCCTCAACGGCCTGGGGTACCAGTCTGATAACCCCGAGATCGACAGCAGCTTCATCGACGTCTTCGCCGATGAGGAGCTGCCGGGCATGAAGGCGGCTGGCACGGCCCACAAGGCCAAGGAAGGGCAGGCCTCGGAGAGCAAATCCAAGCAGGCAGCAGAGGAGAAGGCAGCAGGAGAGGCCAAGGCTGGCTGTTTTTTTGAAGATGGGGAGCAGGTGAAGAGAGGGGCAGGAAAGCGGCACCGCCACAAAGGGAGGGTGGCACGGAGGGTGGCACCTCAGGAGCCGGGTCCTGGGCCAGAGGGAGCAGAGAGGACAGCCAGGCTGAGGGCAGGCAGGAAAAACAGCATCCCACCAGCCAGCACCCCCAGGAAACTCGGCCAAGACCCTGCCAAGAACGAGGTGGGGCCAGGCATGGCCTCCAAGAGCTCCAAGCCGCCGCGGTTCTCCATGAAGGACGTGAGGAAGAGGAAGCCCCGAAGCGGGACGTGGAGCAAGGAGCTCATCCACAAGATCGTGCAGCAGAAGAACAAGCTCCACAAGCTGCAGGTGAAGAGCAGCAAGCAGGCCCAGGTGCCCCAGGCCAACGAGAAGCCACTGGCAGCCACCAAGGAGGGTGGGCTGAGGGAATACGACTACGTGTCTGACTCGGATGAGGAGGGGGCAGAGTGCAGCAAGCCCCGGGGCAGGAGGAAGCGTGGCACAAGATTCATGGGGAGGAGCAAGTACAGCTTCAGCAAGAAACGCCTGGGCAGGAGTGAGAGGGCCAGAGAGAAAGACCCAGACTGGAGCTACAGCCGGAAAAGGGACGGTCAGAAAAGGGAGGCACGGGAGGACGGGGATGTCCCGAGTCAGGAGGATGCTGAGGAAGAGGATTGTGCTGCCAGAGCCCAAAGGAGAAGCAGCCACTCACCTGCTGGCAGCAACCACAGCGTGCCCAGGGAGATGGGCACGAGCCCACCCTGCGCTGGTGGGGCTGGTGACAAGGGTGGCTTACAGAGGAGGAGGCGCTCGGGCAGCCCAGCCCATGTGCCAAGGACTCCCCTCAGCCCTCCCCAGCACAGCAGCCCAAAGATGAGCCAGGAGAGCAAAGAGGACATTCCCAGGGGGAGCAGGAGGTTTGGCTCAGCCAGGCCTTTGCTGGCAGGCTCCAGGACACGGCCAAGTACTGAACCAGATGTTGCTGCCATGGACTGTGCAAAGGAGGAGCCATCACTGCAGCCCCAGGAAAGGCAAATGCCCAGCACGGCCACCCCAGGCAGGAGCCCTGCCAGCTTCTCCTCTAAGGAGGGGCTGGAAGAGCCCAGAGGAGCAGCAAAGCTCCTGGGTGAGGCAGGAGAGCCCACCCTGCAGGCTCAGGGCTCTCCTGAGCTCACCATGGACCACCAGAGGCAGCAGTTTGCCCCTTTCTCAAGTGAAGGGCTGAAGTACCACGCAGAGGAGGTGATTGCTGCACCTCACAGCAGTAACAAATCGAGTCCTGGCTGTGGGAGTGCCACTTGCTCGGAAGCAGGAATCAAATTCACAAAAGGACAGGGGCTCTGTGACACTCAGAAGGATTATCCCAGTCCCACAGCAGCTCCCAGCTACGGGGGGGATGCAGTGGGAGTGATGCTCGCTGCCAAGACACCCGATCCCTATGCCAGCAGTGACAACACATTTTTTGATCCCAAAGGCCTTCCTGGTCACTACGAGGACAACCTCTTCCCAAAGCCCCCAGCCCTGGGTTCCTCCCACATGGATGACATGTACCTGTGCCGGGATGACATCAGCGCCAGCTCCTTTGAGCAGAAGCACTCCAGCATCTCCCCTTTCGCCACGGAGATGCCGCAGGGCAAAGTGTCCTCCCCTCTCGGCTTTGACTCCTCGTCGATATTTGGCGAGCTGCCCGTCTCTGAGTTTGATCCCTACGAGGGCAAGGACGGATATGTGACACCCTTCCCCTGTGCCCCCCGCAAGCCGCTGCCCTTCGAGCAGCCCTACCCGCCCTTCCTGCCCGAGAAGGACTGGTCCCTCATGGAGGACGTGGCTCCCATGCTGCCAGAAGACATGGCTCAGTTCCACAGCCTCTCTGTGGAGAAGCCACCGGCCAAGAAGTTCCCCGAGGAGCAGGAAGGAGCTGTGCCCAGCAGCCAGCTCTCCCTGCCGCTGCCAGATAGGATCACAGATTACAGCGTGGCTTTCATGAGCAACATTTCGGATGACGAGCTGGAGATCAAGCGCTTGGTCACAGAGCTGGAAAGCCAACTGCAGAGCGGCAAGCTGGACTCCGAGGTGGCCGTCACCCTCCAGAAACCCGAGCCAAACGTGGCTGCCCACCTGCGAGCACAGGGTGCCGAGCGGTTCCCGGTGCTGCCGGCAGAGCCAGAGGCAGGCCAGGAGAAAGGGCTGGTTTTGGCAGGTGAGCTGGGCAGATCGAGCCTCTGCACTGGGGAGAGGCTGGCAGGGGACAAGCCAGACGTGGTGGTTGCCCATGAGGACTACGAGAGACCCAGGGAGCCCTGGGCGTGCCCGCTGGAGCTGGGCTCGCTGGAAACCCGGATGGGCATCCCAGCCCCGCTGGCCACGAACCATTTCTGCTCCAAAGACAGCAGTGAGCAGCTCCAGGGAGCTGAGGCCACTGAGGAAAGAGACCTCAGGAAGATGGAAAATGGGGCTTCTTCCAAAAGTCTACCTGGCTCAAGCACAACTGACCAAACAGAGGCTCCCATCTACACCAGCCCTGTGACAAAAAGTCCTCCTGTTGTCACCAACTCCATGTTCCCCGAGACCATGGGTGCAGCAGAAGTAACCAAAGACCCCCTGCCATGCCAGTGCAGTGCTGAGGGCTTCCCCATGCCAGGGAAAGCAGACACTGATCCTGCAGAGATGGAGAAGTTTGATGCCGATCTTCCAAACCCTAAACCCCAGTTTGGCTTTCAGCAGGGTCCCGCCCCAGCCTTGGATCTCGCCTTTTCACCTCATGTCAAAGAGGTCCCAGATACAGAGGAAAAACCCTTGAGCAGGACTGAGCCTCCCAAAACAGTGAAAAATGCTGTGGATTTCAAAGGGGGTGGTGATGGGCCTGGGCTGGTGGAGGAGACGGAGGAGAGGAAGAGTCCCAACACCTATCAAAGACCTGCACCCAGTGACAAAGCCTTCAAGCCCAAAGTGCTGTTCCTTGAGATGCTGAGTGCACCCAAGGAGACCGATCACCCTTCCCAGGAGATGATGGGGGCATCCCAGGAGGCATCTGCCAACCCTCTGCAGCAGCTCCAGCTCTTTGTTGCCCGGACGGTGAAGAACAACGAGGAGGAGCTGTTGATGCCCTGCTTCCCCGGGCTGCTGGCTCCCTGTGCCACCACCCACATCCAGACAGAGCACCAGGAGCAGAGCAGTGCTGCCTTGGAAGGAGAAAATCAGACCCAAGGGGAAGGGGATCTCCCCAGTGGAAACAGCACTGGAAATATCACTGCTCCAGGGACAGAGGTGCTTTCTCCCAGTGGATGTGAGCAGCTGGAGCTGTTGGGTGCAGAGGGCTCTCACCATGCAAAACAATCCACGTCGGCAAAGCTGGAGGTGCACAATAATGTAACAGAGCTGCAGCACTTAGCAAATGAAGCCCCAGAGCCGAGGGACATTAATATCCCTGCAGATGGTGTTTCCCAGGAGCACGATGACCTCTCACCACCCAGCAGCACCGCCGTGACCTCGCTGCCAGGGCAGGGGAGGAAAGATGATCAGCTCAGGGAAGAGCAGGAGGGAGATAACAACACAGCGACCTTGGCATTTAGGAAACATGAGCAATCCCACCCCAGCCGTGGTTTGCTCGAGGAAGAAACGCTGGGCAGAGAGGAGGGAGAGAGGCTGGAAAGGAGTTGGGTGGGGAAGGGGGTACAGCACCAGGGCAGTGCCCCCACCAGTCCTGTCAGCCCCTTTGGTCCCTCTGAGGGGGATCTCCACCAGGATCGCAGTTTGGGGATGGAGATAAAAGCTAGCATGGTCAGTGCAGATGTTCCTAGAGAAGGGAATGGCAAGTTGTCCCTCAATGGCTGTGATTGCACAGGGGAGTCTCCAGCCAGCCTGCTCTCACCAGCCAAATATTCCAACCTCAAATGCTTGCAGAGAAGTGGGACTGAGGGAGAAGAGGTCCCCAGTTTAGGCACTCAGCTCTCAGATGAGAAGAAATACAGCTCCTCCCTGCTTGCAGCACCAAGTTCATCCATCACAAAGAGTTGTCCTCCCGAGGCCAGCAGCCATCACATCCATCACACTGTGAGCCCAGCAGAGCAAGGGACATGGGAAGGGGCACCTGCCTTCCCTCCCTCGCTGCATCCCTGCGGGGCTGTGCCAACAGAAGCGGCTGAGGAACATCCTCATCACCTCCCTGATGGTGTTTTGGGTAGCTGTGAATCACCTGGAAGAGAGGGGACAGTGAGACCCTGCACTCTGCTGCATGGGGATGGTCTGGTGGGCTCTGCCTTGGAGATGGGTGGTCCCCAGGAGCCGCCTGGGAAGGACTGTTCTCTTCCCTGCTCTCCGCCTTTCCACCAAAAGGGTGTTGGGAGAGAGATCCCCGAAAACACCAGTGCTGTGCTGCCAAATGTTAAAGAAAACCAAGAGTGTGCCATCACAGACACAGTCATTAACTCCACCCCTCCAGAAACCCAGGATTACCCAACCCAGCCCACAGAGGATCTTCTGCCTGTGGAAGAAAGGGAGGTCAGCCTGAACCAAGAGAACAAGCTTGAGAATTGCTCCCATGTCAGGGATAAGCATCCAAGTGAACCAGAGGCTTTGTGCAATGGTTTTGCTGTTCAAGACATGTCAGCTGCCATCAGCAGATGTCTTACAAGGGTTGGAGATCTTGGTCCTGCTGAATTAAATGGCCACGAGTTTCCAGGGGCAGCAGAGGTGAGACTTGGTCTTTCCAAAACCACAGAGAGTGAAGGAAAGAGTTTAAAAGGGGAGAACTCCAAAAGCCATGGGGTTGCAGAAGCTGGGGGTTGTGTGTTGAACAGCATGGGCCAAGGAGAGGACTACACACCCAGCAATACTCCAGACCCATCCCAAAATGAGCTCCACAAAGGAAGGAAGCCCAATGGACTCCCAGTGACCTGTGACATTTGTTCAGCCACTTTCCGCTCCAAGCCCGGCCTGACCAGGCACAAAGCTGTCAAGCACCAGGTGAAGAATGGTGGTTTGCCACAGCCCAGCAGGGCTCCCAGGTCCTCTCTGATTCCTGCTCACAAGACATCAAAATCATCCCAAAAGGTGCCCAGGAGGAGCCCGAAGGCATCAGCCAAAGACAGAACCTGCAGCTCACAGGCACTGACCTCCACCGTTGAACGCATCCCCAAGAAAATACTCCCAGACCTGGAGAAAGAGCCCAGCACGCAGATGCAGGAGGTGGTGAGCAGGGTGCTTAGCGACCTCAGTGTGATCTCCTTGGAGATGTCCCAGGAGCTGCACCACACTCGCGTCCTGCAGAGGGAGGTGAAGGCAAAGGGACCACGCCTGAAGGCAAGGGGATCGGGAGAGGCAGCGACTGGGAAGGATTCAGGATGGCAGACCAGGAAAGGAGAAAAGGGCAGAAGGAGCCAAAGCAAAGATCTCGGTGAGGAGAACAGCAGTTCTGAGAAGCAGCTCAACAGGAAAGTGAGGCGAAGGAAAGCGAAGGTGTTTCCCAGCAGGAATCGTCCCTGTGAGCTGGAGGAGAGCACAGGTCCTGCTGCCCTCAGCTCCAGCCTGCCCCAGATCATGGAGGGCTTGCAGGAGCCAGAGGGTTGCATCTCCACAGAGGAGCAAAACAGGACCAGCACAGCACAGCGCTCCCAAAAAGCCAAAGAGTCCTCTGGTGCAGCCAAGCTTGAGGAAGACCTGGGCAGCAGGATGGGGTCTCTGAAGGAGATGGTCAGCAAGGAGACAGCCACGGGCAAGGTCACCTGTCCTGGGCAGGTGGAAGATCCAGATGCAGTGGAAGACACGCAGGCTTGCAAAAAATGGATCAGTGGGTTTGTGGAGCAAGTGGCGAAGGGATGGGGCAAGGTGGGCACAGAGCAGCATCGTGGTGCTGATGGCACAGAGGACATGGATGCTGGGACAAGGGACAGTCCTGTGGCAGGCAGTGACACTAGGGACTGGAGTGGTGCCCTGCAGGGTCCCGCAGCTCCTGCTGAAAGGGTTTTGCTGCTGGAGAACCAGGATTTGGGAACCACCCCGGATGTTCCTGGGCATGGTGCTCTGCAGAGCTCGCCGAGAACCAGCCCTCCTCCTGCAGAGCCAAAGCGCTGGGTGAAGGCAGATGTGCCACCAGGCAGGGAGCTCTGCGGGGACAGCACGGCCTCCTCAGACCTCCAGGGCTTTTTTGACGATGATTCCACCTTCTCCCAGCTGTTCCCCAGGGATGAGCAGCTTGTCCGAAGGAAGTGCACGCGGGTGTACGGGAAGCGCAGCAAGAAACCCAAACCTGTCCCCGATGTCAGCCTGCAGCCAGCGGGGGCCATCGACTTCTTCACCATCCGCCTGGCCTCTGACCTCAGCGACACCAGCTCCTTCTGCGTCACCAGGGAGGACCCTGGTGAGTATGAGACCGTCTCCGTTGACGATGCCCTGATGCTGAACATGTGTCATGGCGGCAAGGCAAAGAGCGGAGATGCTGCTCCAGATGGATCTAAAAACATCGAAATGAGGTTGGACCAGGAGGTGACCGACCAAGGGAAGGAGGACATTGACCTGGAGGACAACATGCTGACCTTCTTGTGCCAAAACAGCCACATGGACAACGTCCCCAGCTTGAACATTTGGGGCAGTCTGGAGAAGGAGGGGGAAAGCCTCTCTGCCGAGGACATGTTTGAGCCTCTGATGGACCTTGAGGATGAGCATTCGCTCCAGGAAGTGAACTCTGAGCCCCCTGACCTGGCAGAGGAATCCTACAATGCCAAAGATAACGGGGATTCAGACTCCCCTGAATTTCACACCATTGACATCGAGATGCTGAATGCAAAGCTGAAAATGAGAGACATGTGCTTCTTCAGCCCTTGCGAGGATCTTCCTGGCCATGACGACGACAGCGCTGTGAGTTTGAAACCAAAGTCGGGCAAGCACAGGAGCAAGCTGGAAGATGGCAAACTGGGGAAAAACCGCGGGGACATCACCATCAAAACCAAAGACAAGCAGTACAAATGCAAAGTCTGCTTCCAGTGGTTCCTGACGCTGGGGGAGCTGGACTTCCACAAGCTCTCCCACAACCCTTCCCCTCCTCCCACCTGCTACATGTGCGTCCAGCGCAAATTCAGCTCCCGGGAGCAGCTGCGGGACCACCTGAAGGAGAAGCACGCCAGGAACAAGGCCGGGCTGTGGGCGTGCGGGATGTGCCTGAAGGAGATCTCCGACGTCTGGATGTACAACGAGCACCTGCGCGAGCACGCCACGCAGTTCGCGCGCAAGGGGCAGGCGCAGAAATCGGTGATGGGCCTGCCCGGCTGCTTTGGGGAGGACAATGCTGCTGTCACACACTTCCTCAACACCATCATGTGCCGCAAACCCTCCAGGTCCTCCCAGCACGGCGACTCCAGCAGCAGGCATGGGGTCAGCAGAGAGAGCAAGAGCCCCAAGGAGGTGCCCCTTGAGCAGGAGAAGGTGATGAAAGAGCCCATGGAAAGCAGTGTCAAAGTGAAGCCACCTGCACCCAGCTCGTCCAAAGCATCCTCCAGCCCATCTCCAGAGCACGCAGCAAAAGGTGAAAGCACCCCAAAATCTGTCCCCATGCACCCAGACTGCAAGGACCCCTCCCGGGACTGCCACCACTGTGGCAAACAGTTCCCCAAACCCTTCAAGCTCCAGCGGCACCTGGTCGTGCACAGCTTGCAGAAGATTTACTTGTGCCACAAGTGCCCCATGTTCTATCAGGAGACCAAAGAGCTCCGGAGCCACCTGAGCCAGGAGCACGGCGTGGTGGAGGAGCAGGAGATCAAGCACACCACCCTGTACGCCTGCGAGCTCTGCGCCGACGTCATGCACGTCATCAAGAAGTCCTTCATCTGCAGCATGTGCAACTACACCTTCTCCAAGAAGGAGCAGTACGACCGGCACATGGAGAAGCACCTGGCGGGCGGCAGCAAGACTTTCAAATTCCGAGGGGTTATGAGGCCTGGTGCTGCCTGCAGGGAGGGCAGGGAGAAGGTGAAGGAGGACGGATCTCTCCGGGAGGGAATGCCACCAAGCAAGAAGCAGAAGGTGGCTCACCATGGCAGCTCAGTCCCACACAGGTCACCAGTCCACCTGGACCCCACGAGTGACCTTCACCTGGTGGAAGCTGGAAGCCCCAGCCTGCAGGTTCCCACTGAGTCCTTCCCAACAGCACCTGGTGGCCTGGGAGCACCCCAGCCCTCCATGAAGGCAGAAGTCATGGTGGGTGACTTCTCGGAGCTCCTGGCAGAGATGGAGAAGTCCCCATTTGACCTTTTGCCACCACCACCCTGCCTGTCCCCATCTCTGCCACCAGCTGCTGCTGGCAGCCCTGAGCTCAGCCACATCCCTGGCCTGTCCATCGAGGAGCTGGAGAAAGGAGCCTTTGATGGGAAACCACTTCCTTTCTTGGACTCGCCTGAGTTTCCCATGGACCTTGCTGGCTTGGCTTGTCACCAGGCCACCAACCAAAAACTGTCCCCTCCCCTCCTGACCCAGAAACGTGGCGGTGCTGATGCCCATAAAACAACAAGCACAGGCAACAAAGATGAATTCAGTGCCTGTATCCTGGAAAATCCCAGCACAGACACCAACGCCGTGGAAGGGATCCCTTTTCTCCAGCTTGCCAAGAAGGTCTCAGAGCTTCCTTCTCCTAAGGCAGAGTCTCCACAAGCCCCGGACACCCACAAATGGGGCAGCCCCAATGATGCCTCTGCCTGGGAAGGTGCAGCTAAACCAGCATCTCTAGAAGGTGCCCACCAGCCCCTGCCCCCAAAGGACAAGTCAGCATCACCCCCAGTCAACAGAGCTTCCAAAGATGCGGTGCCACCAAAGAAAACCGTGAGCAGTGAGGCTGCTCCTGGTGTGGGCAGCCCCGAGGAGGCTCAGCAGCCCATCTCAGGGAAGGAGAAATCCATGCCTGAGGCTAAGGACAATAATGCTAACACCAAGGAACAAAGTGGCAACACAGGCAAATCCAGCAGCCACCAGCCCAGAGATGAGGTGGCCAGCAACACCACGAGACACAGCAAGCTTCACCCCAAGAGGAGGAAAGAACACAAGTCCCTGAGCCACCGGGGCAGCTCCGGCTCCCGGGAGAACATGGAAGGAGACGGGAAGAAGAAGAAAGCCCGGCCACCATGCCCGGGCAGGAGCGAGAGCACCGCAGAGCTCAAACGTGGCAGCTGGAGCAGCGCCGAGGCTCCCACCCCGTCCCCTCCTGGCAGGAGGGACACGCACTGCAGCAAGCTGGCACCCAAGCCTAGAATGGGCCCCCAGCTGAAGAAGATGGTGCTGGACCCTTACAACCAGAAGAAAGGGGAGCTCCGCCACGCCAACGGGGATGTGAGGCGCAGGAAAGCCATCCTGGGCAAGAGCCTGCACCAGGTGCTGGCCAAGGGGCCGGCGCCGTCCCCGCGGGGCTCATGGCACGGCCACCGCGGGGCCAAGGCGGCCGGCCCGGCCAGCTACCACAGCGCCGAGTCCCAGAACAACCTGCTCAGCCAACTCTTTGGGCAGAAATTAACCAGCTTTAAAATTCCTCTAAGGAGAGATACTTCAGAATAATTTATGGAAGTGACTTGTGGTGATCCTCAGCTGCTTTCATGGGGTTTGCAAGGGAAAAAAATTATCAAAGCATTAAATTCGTTTGTGTAGCATGATTTCTCTGTCTAGCTTAAATGAACTTGCACTGCAGCCTCTGTGAAATAGTTTGCTTTGTGTCTACTAATCTACTTTAATTCACCTGATTTATCATGCAAATGCTAGAACTTTGATGTTGCTGATGATTTTCATGAACTGAAATTGTAATCGCTTTGGGCAGACTGAATCGTTGAGAGCAATTGCTTTATTGCAGAAGTGCTGAGGTTATAAGGATACTTGCAAATCTCAGACCCTTTTGAGTCTGTGTCTGTGTTATCTTTGTACAAAGTACTTGAAGAGATGAACTTCATTCCGTAGACGTCTTATTCATAAGGTGCAGTACACTGTAGAAAGCGAAGTGTTTTTTTTTTTTTTTGTGGAAGATTTTGCACAAATAATCCCGTACAATTCATTTAATTGGGAGCTGGCCTGAGCGATGATACAATTAAAAAATTAAATTAAGACCCAAGTGTCCTATATTTTGACAGCCATCCCTAAGAATTTTGTTTCTACATCGTCAAGAGAAGGACGACCCAGCTCTGGGGTTCTGGGGCTGTCGGAGCCCTCCAGAGGATGCTGCCACTCTTTGACCACTGTAGACGATGGGACTGGAGGAGAAGCGTCCCCGCGAGCAAACTGCACCTTGACACTTGTGACAAACTCTGATTTTTTAGGGTTTCTTGGGGTTTTTGTGTGCGTGTGTGAGCGTGTGTGTGTTTTTTCTTTTTGTTTGTGGGGGGGGGTTTTTTTGTGCAACGAGAAAACTGTGCCAATTTACCGCAGCAAAAACCGATACTGTCCGAGTGCCCTCAACGGTATCACTTCTAAACTCTTACTGTATTGACGTAGTGGCTCTATAGGTATCCGCTTGTACTATGCAGTTACTGGTGCTATTCTTCATTTGTAATGTGAATACAGACTTCCTTGATTGAAAAAAAAAAATGGGGAATTGGTAGGGAGAAGTGATTATCTGTCAAAAAAAAAAAAAAATGGAGCAGGAAAAGAGAATTAAAAAAAAAAAAAAAGGCCAATTCAAAGGGGAAAACATTCAGTCTTAGGGAGAAAAATTAACTTTGGGGGAAAATCCAACCTGGGGGAAGAAATACAACTTAGGGGGAAAAATACAATTTTAGGGAAAAAACACAACTTTAGGGAAAAAGCTCCTCTATGCTGGTACTCCATAGTGTCAAAAATGTTACGTCACATTAAACGAGCGCGTTCTACAACCAAACTTTTGGATCCAGAAAGAAATCTCAGGTGCAAATGAGGACATGGAAAGATTTTATTGAAATACTCCCAAGTCAAGGAGGTGAAGTAATGCACTGATGTGATATGAACAGTCAGAGTACTTTGCGTCTGTCCTGCAATGATTTTTTTTGTTTTGTTTTAGAGTTAAAAGGAAAAAAAAAAAGAGGCTTTATTCTGTTAATATGTATCTTTACAATTCTTTGTATTGTATAAAAAACTATTGTAGGTAATTTACCTTGGGTGCAATGTGTTCTGTCAAAAGTTTTTATTTTGATATTTTGTCCAGAGAAGCAGAGAGAGAGCAGGAAACGCCGTTTTATGATGTTGTCCGTGTGCTTTTAAAGTGCCTCTTTAATATTGTTAAATAAAGTATGAGATAAAAATATGGGGTGGTACTGTAAAGTCATCCATGATTAATCTTTTCAAATATATTCCAATATTTTCACAGAAATTCCATGTCTGCGTAATGTTTGTGGGATGTTTGAGGCGTCCTCCGTAAAGGGGCTGAGGAGGTCCTTGGTGCCACTGCTGTCACCTCAATGGTTTGCAAAGTGGTGGAGCTTCTCAACAGTGAAGATGCTCCTGCAGCTCCTCTTCCTCACAGATCTTGTCCAAGTGCTGCTCATGGCAGGAGAGTCTTGCCCTTGAGGGGAAAAATCCAAGGTGATGATGGTGATGGTGGTGGTGGCTGGTTTGGTGTTCCTCAACTGGTGGTGGTGATGGCACAGTTAGGTCATCATGGATTGGCCATTGTCACAGCCCAATTTGGTCATTACCAACTGGCAGTGGCAACAGCCTGATCTATCATCATCAGGTGGTGATGGTGGTGGTCCAGTCTGGTCATCATCACTTTGTGACGGTGATGGGGTTACCTAGTTTGGTCATCACCAAGTGTTCATGGCCCAGGTTGGTCATCAATTTGTGGTGAAGGTGGTAACAGTGATGGAGATGGTGATGATAATGGCCCAGTTTAATCATTCCCCATTTTTGATGATAATGATGGTGTTGATGGTGACGGCCCAGTTTGCCCATCTCAGATTTATGGTGGTGTGGTGGTGATGATGAGGATGGTGATGGTGACGGCCCAGTTTGCTCATCCCCAGTTGTTCGTGGTGATGACGATGATGGTGACAGTGCTGGTGACGGCCCGGTTTGCTCATCCCAAATTCATTATGCTGATGATGATGATGGTGCTGATGACATCCCACTTTGCTCATCCCCAGTTGTGATGGTGACAAAGATGACAGTTTTGGCCATGGTGATGATGGCGACAGCCCAGTTTGCTTATTCCCGCTTGATGATGATGATGATGGTGAGGGGCCATTTTCTTCATCCCCATTTGATGGTGATGGTGATGATGATGGTGTTGGTGATGATGATGATGATGGTGAGGGCCCATTTTGCTCATCCCTTTTTGATGATGATAGTGATAATGATGGTGTTGGTGATGGTGATGATGATGATGCTGCTGCTGGTGATGACAATGGTGATTGATGATGATGATGATGATGATGATGATGATGATGATGATGATGATGGTGAGGGCTCATTTTGCCCACCCCCATTTTATGATAATGATGATGGTGATGACGATGGTGATTGATTATGATGATGATGACGGTGCTGCTGAAGGCCCAGTTCTCTCATCCCCGCTTTGTCCTCGAGCTGACCTCTGCGGCCCCGCCTGGCTGGGCTGGGAGCCCCCACAGAGGCAGTGTATTCCACCCATCCATCCTTTAATTCCTGTATCCCATCCTTTAATTACCGCCGCAATCACAACACGGAGCCGCTGTCAGTGAGAGATAGCTCGGCACCGCCGGCTGGGATCCTCGCCACTCGGGGCTTGTAACTAAAACTGCAGGATTAATTTGATTAATTGATAGAATTATTTTCCAAACTACTCTTTTGTTTATGGAGGCTTAAAATGCTTGCCGCCTGCACCCTCCTGGTGTGTTGCAGAGTGGAGATAAAGTGGCTGAAAATAATTAGTATGGCTTAATTTAGGGAAAAAAATAACCTCAAAAGAATTTTGCAGAAAATTTAAGGCGGCACATTTTACTTTGTTTTGGCAGGAAATATTATGGAGCTGGAAATGGGACTTTTATGTTTTCCCTGTGCTATATTTCACCAGGGCAGCAAACCTGCAGGGCGGAGGAGGAGATTTTCATGCCTGGTTGTTACCAGAGCTCTCCCACACCTCCAGATTCATCACCTGGGCACCTGGAAATGAGTCTGCTGGGAGCCAGGGGAATGCTGCAGGGATGGGACCCATCCCCAGGCCCTGGATGGGTGCAGGGACCCCTTCCCAAAGCTGCACCCGTTTTCTGGAAGCCCAAGACATGAGTGATGCCCACCTCTGGCTCGGGAATGCCACTCCCCAGGGAGATGTTGGCATCATCCCCCCATCTCTGGGGGCTGAATTATTTAATTTATCCTTTCCCCTCTAAATGTGAGTAGGTTTTTTCCCCCCTGTTCTCCCCCACATCCCACTCCCTCAATCCCCCCCACCCATCAGCTCCTCTGAGCTGCCCAAAGGCCCCGGGTTTGCTGAGTCCTGCATTATCCAGCAGCGTTTGTCACTCGGGAGATTGCAGGCCCCTGTCACCGTAATTCCAGTGAGGATGCAAAGCCAGGCAGCTTCTCCCTGTGGGGATTAACTCCCTGCTCAGCAGGGGACAGCAGCACAGGGGGGCTCCCCTGGACCCAGCACAACTGGGGGGTCCCAGCCCTGCAGCCCCAGGATATGGGGCCAGTCTGCACCCACACGGGGTGGGACAGATCCAGGGGCTGCAGGGTGGGTCTGATGGGAGCTGCCTGGCATTGATGGAGCCCCTCAGGGGGGATTTCTTGGCTTCTTGCCACCACCCTAAATTTCCCTCAAGCTGTTTGCTCTTCAAGCCCCCCCAAATCTTTTCTCAGCCCCACAGCCAAGTTTCTGAGCCAGAGGTGCTTTAAGCCTCTCCATAAAGCCTGGAGGATAACAGGATCCACCATGGTTGTCACGCTGCAAGCAGGGGCTGAAGATTTAGGAATTTTTTTTTTTTTTTCTTTTGAGTCAAATCTGGCCGTTCCTTGCACAGCAAGAATTTAAAGCCCAGCTCCCACTTTCCTCCCCAGGGTGTGTGACAGGGAGGGATCCTGACAGGGTGCTGAATTCATGCAGGAAAACCTGCAGCCCTGGGGTTGTGAAGAGTGGGAAGAGGAGCACAGGAGCCATGCAGCCCCCAGGGATGCCATCCTGCCA
Organism: Ammospiza caudacuta; assembly: GCF_027887145.1. Taxonomy (NCBI): domain Eukaryota; kingdom Metazoa; phylum Chordata; class Aves; order Passeriformes; family Passerellidae; genus Ammospiza; species Ammospiza caudacuta. Next base: position 20,724,941 of record NC_080605.1, read on the forward strand.
GCAGTGATGCTCCTGAAGCCCAGGAATGGCTTGGATTGCTCCTTTTGGGAATTAGAACATCATTCCTACAGAAGGAGATAGTAAGAGGGAGGGGGAAATAAGCACTGAGACATCCCAGCCTTGGATTTGGGGTGTGGGAGCTGCTCACCCACACATTCCCACCTGGTTCAGGAGCACCCAGCACCATTTCTACCAGGGGAGGTTTAGGGTGGATATTGGGAAAATTTCTTCATGGAAAGATTTGCCCAGCCCTGGCCCAGCTGCTCAAGGCAGAGCTGGAGCCCCCAGCCCTGGAGGGGTTTAAAAGCCACGTGGATGTGGCACTTGGGGACGTGGTTCAGTGGTGGCCTTGGCAGTGCTGGGGCTCGATGATCTTGGAGGCTTTTCAACCCTAAACCATTCCAGGCTTGGGATTTGGTTCAATCCCAAACCCTTCCACGCTGCCACCGCAGCTCCCGGAATTCCACAGCAGTGGGACATGCCCAAGTCAGGGAGGAACATGCCCAAACCGTGCCCAAACCGTGCCCAAACCATGCCTAAACCATTCCCAAACCGTGCCCAAACCATGCCTAAACCATTCCCAAACCGTGCCCAAACCATGCCCAAGCTTTGCTCCTGCCCCGTCCCACCCGTGTCACATCCATGCCCAAGCTGTGCCCAAGCTGTGCCCAAGCTGTGCCAAGGACCCCGGGCTGAGCCAGGGCGGGTGACAAGTGGCACCCAGGGCCGGGTTCTCCTGCCAGCAGGTGGCAGGGCCCTTCTGCAGGTGATGCCAGTCCTCCCTCTTGGGACAACAAAACCGCCTAAAATAGGATATTTTGAGCAGGAAAAAGGCTGGGTTTGGGGCATTGGCAGACCGTGCCAGGGGGCAGTGGCACCGGGGGCTCAGCACAGCCCCCCAAAATGCCCCCCTGAACCCTGAAATCCGTCAGAGGCAGCGCCTGGCTCTTCCCATTGACATTCCTGCGCCGCCGCCGCCTCCTCTCGCCGCGTCTCTAATAATATCAGGGCAGATTAATTGGCACTAATACAAATGTACACAGCTCCATAAAAAGATGTCACCTCGCTCACAATGGGGGGAACGGCTGCTCCCGCATTATCTCTGCTCTGCAGGCGTGTAATTCACTCCTCGGGAAAACACGCTGTTTGTTCGGCTCCCCTGCAAACAGCACGGCCTCGGGAAGGGAGCAGGGAGACACCCAGCCCTGCCTCTGGCACCGCCACCGTCCCCGTGCAGGGCCACCCATGGGTGCCCCCGGGGGACGGGGCAGCGGGATGTGGCATTTGGGGACATCCCTGTGTCGGGATATGGCATCTGGGGACATCCCCATGTCGGCATGTGGCATTTGGGGATGGGGTGTGGCATTTGGGGACATCCCTGTGTCGGGATGTGGTATCTGGGGACATCCCCATGTTGGGGTGTGGCATTTGGGGACATCCCTGAGCCGGGATGTGGCATTTGGGGACATCCCCGTGTCGGGATGCAGCCTTTGGTTGGTGGTTGAGACTGAGAATTGTCACCCCTGGAGGGTCTAGGTGGGTGTGGGATGGTGCCAGGAAGGGAATTAAAGGGACATTGGCAGGGATGCAGCCCTTGGGTGGTGAGAATTGTCACCCCTGAGGGGTCCAGGTGGCTCTGGGTTGGTGCAGAAAGGGAATTAAAGGGACATTGGCAGGGATGCAGCCCTTGGGTGGTGGTCAAGACTGAGAATTGTCACCCCTGAGGGGTCCAGGTGGCTCTGGGATGGTGCCAGAAAGGGAATTAAAGGGACATTGGCAGGGATGCAGCCCTTGGGTGGTGAGAATTGTCACCCCTCTGGGGTCCAGGTGGCTCTGGGTTGGTGCAGAAAGGGAATTAAAGGGACATTGGCAGGGATGCAGCCCTTGGGTGGTGGTCAAGACTGAGAATTGTCACCCCTGAGGGGTCCAGGTGGCTCTGGGATGGTGCCAGAAAGGGAATTAAAGGGACATTGGCAAGGGACGTGCCAGGGGAAGGACTGCAACCTGTTTCCTTTGCTTCCCAGGGCAGGGTGGCAGCGCCCATCAGCTCCAGCGAGGCCTTTGGGGCATTTTTGGGGGGGAATGCAGCCCCCCGTGGGTGTGACAATGTCCCCTCATGATGCTGCCACCCCTTCTTCCAGCACAAAGAGCCATGGACAGCCCCCATCCCTCTGCTGCCATCCCTGGGCAGAGGAAATTTGGGCGCCTCATCGGTGTTCACTCCCCCCAGCCCCTCAAACCCGCGCAATTAACGACGCTGTGTTTAATTAAACGCTTGTCTAATTATCTCGGCGTAAGCAAACACGCCAGGTGGGTACCACGAGGGACATCCATGGATGTGCCAGAGGAACCGGCTGGATCTGCAGCGCCCCCAGCCCCAAAATCCCCACAGCAGAGCCAGGGGGAGCCCAGGGACCCCCAAAAGGGCTGGGATGGGTTTGGGATCCCCTCAGGAGGCAGAACCATCACGGCTGGCACGGAGCAGAGCCCACTGCAGGCTCCACAAGCGCAGCAATGCCAGTCCTCCCTCTTGGGACAAAAAAACCCTAAAATAGGATATTTTGAGCAGGAAAAAGCTGGGTTTGGAGCCTTGGCTGGGAGGGAGGGGAGAGCTCCACAAGCAGAGCTGCCCCCCGAGGGGATGGTTCCAGGGATGGTCCCAGGGATGGTCCCAGAGATGGTTCCAGGGATGCTCTCCAGTAAGGCAGCAATTTGAGGCCATTTGAGGTGAAAGGCGCCACCAGCACGGTTTTGGGGGGTGGTCAGTCAGAGAGTCTTGTCCTCAGCAGCATCTCCCTCCTTCCATTGGGTTTTTTTTTCTTTTTTCTCCCCTGGATTTCTTCTTAATTCCTAACTTAATTTCTTTTGACATCCTCATTGCCGGTTTGACCTCTTTACTGGAATCATGCGCTGCTTAAAACTCATTATCCCACCATTGAAACAGGAAGTTAATTAAAAACCCTTTAAAAAAAAAGAAAAAGAAAACGGGGGGAAAAAAAGCACATCCCATGTCCGGGCATAGATGGAGAAGGGATATGACCGAGCTGTGCCATGTCCCCACAGCCCCCTCCATTGATCCATCATTATTTGGGGACCACCAGCCTTCACCACTGGCAATGATCAAAAAACCCATCAAGATTTGGGGACCACAAGCCATCACCACCAAATCCCCCTGATCCAAGGTCAGCCACGGCAAAGTCCAGTTTGGGAGAAATTGTTGTTTTTCACAGGACAATATTTCCATCGTGGATTCAAAATCTAAGTGGCTCCTGTTTAACCCATGTTTCAACCCAAAATTTGTCCGTGCTCACAGGTCACCTGACTGGGATGATGCCAAGGGGGGACCCCAGGACACCCACACCATCCCAGGGTGTCATGGGGTGTCCCCCACCCCATGGAAGTCACAAGTGGGAGGTTTTGGACCATTCATCTGGAAATGAGAGGGGTTCCAAGGGATCCAAAAGAGCACCACAGAAGGTTTGGGGGGCGCCATAAGAGGCTTTGAGGATCTGCAAAAGGTGAATTGGGACCCAGTGATAGCACTGAGGTTCCAGCAGGGGGACCTGCTGTGAGTGCAGGAGCTTCCAGAGAATCACAAGGGATCCCAGAGGGGAATTTGGGGAACCCAAAGAAGGATGAAAGACCCCAAAGGGGCAGTTTGGGATGCTGGGGATGGGTTGCGGAACCCAAAAGGAGGAATTCGACCTAAGGGGGTGGTGCCAGACCCAAATCAGGGGCTGGAGCCTCACGGGGCTCACAGAGCGGGGCCGGGACCCCTTTGGGACCCTTTGGGGACCGCGGCGGGAGCGCGCACGGAGCCCCCGCAGGGAGCGCGCCCCGAGGCCACGCCCCCTCTGCCGTTAGCCCCGCCCCGCCGCGCGCGCCATCCGGTGGGCGTGGCCGGCGGGGGGCGGGGGCCTATGGGCGGCCGCGGCGGCGGCGCTGGCCCCGCCCCCCGCAGCGCTCCGCGGGTTTGATCCGGCGCGGCGCCCATTGAGAAAATCCCGCGGCGGCGGCGGCGGCGGCTTCGCTCCGCCGAGCACGGCCCGGCCCCGGCCCGGCCCGGCCCCGGCCCCGCGGGCGGGCGGGCGGGCATGCGAGCAGCCGGGGGCCCGCCCGCCGCCACCCACCTGCCGCCCGCCCAGCCGCCAGCCGGGGCGCCGGGCTCGCCCCTCGCCGAGCGATGTCCAGGAGGAAACAGAGCAACCCCCGGCAGATCAAACGTGAGTGGCCGCTACCGGCACCCCCCTCCGCCGTTCCCTGCTGGACCCACCGCATCCACGCCCCCTCCCCGCTTATTTTTGTGCACCACCCCTTCGGCGGCAGCGCTCCCGCACCCCTTCCCCCGTTGCCCCCGGTACTCCCGGGACACACCCGGGACACACCCGGGAGCCCCCCGGGACGGCCGCCGTGGGTGCCCGTTCCCGCTACCGGCCGCTCGCCTGCCTCGGTCTCTGTCCCCGCCGCTCCCCCCTCCCTCCCGCGCCGCCTCCCCCCCGCCAGCGCGGTGGCTCCGGTACCGGCTCCCGATGGGGGCCCCGATAAGGCTTTAAAATATTCCGTTCTGCAAGTCCCGTCCTGATAACATCGCTCTGTCGGGACGGCCTGAAATTGTGATCTTATCTCCCCCGCCTGCCTCCCATCCAGCGCCGGCGGCCAGGGCCGGGGGCTCCCCGAACCCCCCCCGGGCTCCCGATCGCCGCCGGGCCACCCCAGCCCTGCCGAGGGCTCCTCACCCTGCCAGGGCTCCCCATCCTCCCTGGGGTACCCCAGCCCTGCCGGGGGCTGCTCACCGCGAGGACAGCGCCCTGACCCTGCCAGGGCTCCCCTTCCAGTACGGGGACCCCCATTTGCCTGGGCGCTGCTGGACCCGCCGTGCCACCGTCCCCATGGTGCCCGTGTGCCATCCTCCCCACCGGGCACGCTGTCCTTGGCCCCCCAGGTGCCGCTCTGCATCCCAGCCCAGGTGGGACGTGGCCATGAGGAAGCGCCGCAGGATCCCTCGGGGCTTTGGGCACATCCCTGTCCCTCCCTGGGCACATCCCTGTCCCTCCCTGGGCACATCCCTGTCCCTCCCTGGGCCATGGTGCTTCCCGAGGGTTTCCACCGGCCGGGCTCTTGTTTTGCTCCAGCGAGGATGTACCAGCAAGGCAGAGGAATCCTGCAAAGTGCTGGAAGTTTTTTGGTGCCGGGCTCAGCTTGGCTTTTCTCCTTCCTCTCCGGTGTGTGTGTGTTTTTTCTTTCCCCCTCGAGTCGATGGAAGCTGCTGATAAGAGGGAGATGGGAGGATAGGGAAGGCTGGCCACCATGTGATAATCTACCTTTATCTTTCTCTTGAAATAATTGCAAGGCTGAGTTGCACCTACCTGTTTCCCTGCCTGGGGTGATTGCCGTGGTGATAACGCTCAGCTAGACTTTTACCCGGGGAGAGTTAAAAATAGTCCCAGCTGCCTCCTTTCTTTTTTTTTTTTTTTTTTTTTTTTTTCCGGGATACTTTTCTCCTTTGGCTTTCTCCAACTTCCGCGGCTTTATTTCGGCAGAAAGCCGCGTCTGGGTGGCTGCAGCTCGCTCAGCCGGCAGCGCTGGGAGCACTGGGAGCGGTAGCGCTGGAATCCTGCGGGATGCCCGCTCCCAGCGCCCACTTTGCGGGGCAAACTGGGGCAGGACGAGGCCGTGGCAGCTCGGCCGGGCGGCGGCGGCTGCTGCTGCTCCTCGTATCTCCTTCCTCTGCTGCTTTTCTGCAGAGATGTGAAGAAATGATAAAGTGGGAGGCTGATCTCAGGCCGCCGGCGATGGCCAAAAGTGATTAAAAGCTGAGAGCTTGGAAGCCTTCCTGTATGTGTCAACATGAAAACAGTCATTAGAGGCGGCGAGCGCGGCGAGAGCGCCCTGCCGCTGCTCCATCGGGGAAGGTATGCATGAATCAGGGCTCCGGTAACCAGACTCCTCTCATGTACACACCGGACCTGTTTCCACAAAGTCTATCCTCCTTATCATCTCGGCTGGAGCATTAAAAACCTCCTCCAGATTGGTATCTGCTGATTTTATTTTCCTGGGTGACGCGACGTTCTCGCTCGGGCTTCGCCTTCTCTTGCGGGGTTGGGGTTTTGTTGTGTTGTTTTTTGGAGCCCGATGCGAGGCGCAGATTAAGGCTCGCGGGGAGATCGCCGGGAGAGCGGGCGATCGCCAGCGCAGATAAGGCAGAGATCAGACACCGGACTATATTTAACCGGCTGCTTTAACCTTGCCCTCCTCGCTGCCTTTCCGGGCCGGAGCCGAGCGGGGACGGAGGGGCCGGGGGTGCCGCTCGCTCCCTCCGAGCCCCCCCGGCAGCGCTGGGCAGGTTTCAGAGCCGATCGCATCGCGATGGTGGCTTTCGATAGCGCAGAAAACACCCCGAGCATCTCTGCCTTTCATTTCTGGGGGTTCCTGCCCGCAGAGGACAGTTTCTTTCCATCCTTGCCTGTGCCACCAACCTCCCTGCAGCTGCTTCTGCCTTATGAGGTGGTTGATTTTTTTTCTTTCTTTCTTTTTCTTTTTTTTTTTTTTTTTTTTTTTTTTTTGTGTGTCTGTCTTTTGTTCTGCTGGTAGATAGATGTGAGGGGCTGATAGGGAGCAGGAGCTGATCTCCAACCCAGATAGCCTGTTATATTTATTAACTTCAAACATGGGAGCGCGGGCGCCCAGCTGATGAGCGAGGCTCTGGCAGCTGCCGGTGCTTTCACAGCGCCGGGTCCTGCGATGGGGGAGCTGATAAGCGCGAGATTGATCTCATCGCGCTGATGTGCCTCCCCCTCCCTTGTTCTTTTAATACACATTATTTTTTATTATTTTTTTGTTGTTGTTCCTAAGCGAGCTGGAAGCGCGTGTTTTGTCATAGTTGCAGGGGCCTGTTTGTGGTTTGTTTTTTTGTTTTTTTTTTTTTATGGTGGTGGGTTTTTTTTTTTTTCCTTTTCCCTTTTTATTCTGCGCTCAGCTACAGTAGATCTGAGCTCCCGATAAGCGCCAAGCCCCGATCTCCATCCTGATAGAGATTGCCAGGGCTGATAAGGAGCACTTATCTCTCCCCACCAGACCGGAGCAGGATTCGCTACAACAACAAACACAGCAAAGAGGGGCAAAAGGGCTCCAACAATTTGTTCCGCTGCAAATGTGATTAACGCAGGCACTTTAATTATCTGATGGGGGGCAGCTGCATGTGTGTTTTTGTTTCTCAAGGTGGTGGGGTGGTTTTCCCCCCCTCCACGTGCTCTGTGAAGCGAGCTGGGTTGAGAAGCCGAGCTCTCCCAGCTCCTGTTATCGGCTGCAGATGTTGCATTAGTTTGATGAGAGCTTTGACTTTTTTTGATCGTTATCTCCCATTCTGCACCGCCGAGCGAGCGCACGGGCTGGGCTGGAGGGGGGGGGGGGCGAGGTGAAAACACCGTCATATTTTTGCATGTGGATTTTCTTTAATTGCCATTAGATGGTGTCAGATAAGGAGCGCGATCTGCGCTGTTAAAGCCGCCGTCTCTCGATGGGCCGTGCTGGGCTCGGGTGCTTTTATTTGGTTTTATTTTTTCCTCTCCTCCTGCACGCTCGGGCGCTCCCCGGTGATGCCGGGCAGGGGTGGCCGTGGGAGAGACCGTCCTTCCCTCCCTTGGGGGAGCTTGGAAAATCGCGTTTCTTTAAAAGATGACAGTGGCCAACCCAGCGTCTATTTTTAGCGGCGGCGTGGTGAGCCGGTGGCGTGGGATGCTCCCGGCACGCCTCCTGCCCGCTCCTTCCCGCTGCCTTCCCTCCCTCCCGAGTCCTCCTTCCCTTTCAGGTGACTCTGTTTCAACCTCCTCTGCTTGTTGCTTTTGGTTTTTTTTTTTTTGTTTTTTTTTGGCCTGTTTTTCCCTCTGCGCTCTGATGCAGCTGCACTTTTCCATCCCTGCCACCTCCGTGCCTCAGTTTCCCCATCCGCGCCTCCGGGGTGGGGGTGTTTGGGGAGGGGTTACCCCGGGGTGCTCCGTGGGGTGGGGAGGGTTTGCTCCTGAGATGAGCTGGGTTCCATCAGGGCCTCTCAGCTCTGCTCTAAAACCGGAATTCTCTGCCCATCCCGGGCTCCCTCAGCCTCCCATCCCCCTGTACCCCACTGCTGGCATCCCCAGGGTGGCATCCCCGTGTCCCACATGTCTGTGACACCCACGGGGCGCTGCCTGCCTGCCTGCCAACCCCTCCCCTCTTGAGCAAACAGCCCCGAGGCTTTTGCCAGCCCTGGCGCGGCGGTGGCACCGAGCAGCTGGCAGGGCGAAGGTGGCAGAGCCCTGTGGCACCGCTGCCCCCGCAGTGGCTCTGCCCAGCCCAGCTGTCACCGGCCTCGGGGATGTGACACTGGGGGCTCCCAGGGCTGGGGAGCATCGTGGGATAGGGGAGGGAGTGGTGGGATACCAGTGGATCAGTGGGATTCTGGTGGGATGCACCAGCAGAGCCCACCGTATGGAGTTCTCCCAGCCACCCCCAGGTGTTTCCCACCGGGCACATTCCTGCCCCGTGGAGGGTCTGCCCCAGCCTCAGGTGGTGCTGGAAGAAGTTTCCCTCCCCTTGCACAGCCAGGTGTGAGCACCCCTGCAGGGCCCAGCTCCAGGAGAAGCTTGGCAGCTGGTGGCCAAGGGGACAGCTCCATCCACCATGGATAATGGAGAGATGGCACTGCTGGCCAGTGCCACCGCCCCGTGCCCTGCCAGCTGTGGCACACTGCATCCCTCGATGCCAGGGAACCCTGTGAGCCCTTTGGGGCCGTGCTGGGGGTGCATCCCAGGATGGCTCTTCCTGGCCAGCCCCGGGAGAGGAGGATGAGGAGGATGCTGAGGGAGCCAGGCCTGGATCCAGGCTGGCCATGGCCAAACCAGTTCTGCCAAGGGCCCGGCGAGGGAGGTGAGGAGGCTCTGCCAGCAGCTCCTTCCAGGGCCGTGGGCGCTGGGGCTGGGTTGGTTTTGTGTCTGCTGCTGCTCTTCCACCTCCTGAGCCCCCGGGGGACACCCCCACACCATCCCCAGCGTGGGCACAGAGCCATGGTGATGGACTGTCCCTGGCACCCCGGGGAAGTCACCTCCAGCCGGGATTTACACCTCGGGATCCCGATGGCGAGGTTGGGCAAGGTCTTATTTTGCACGGTGAATCACGAGGCCACCTAGCCAGCTGCAGCTTCCCCTTTGGCCAAGTTGTGATGGGGCCAGCTCGGCAATCAGGGCTGGGGAGGACAGCAATCCTTTCCCCACGGGTATTGCAGGAATTGTGCAAGGAGGCAGCGCCATGGCACAGGTGAGCCCGGGTTCCTGGAGAGGGGCAGCACCCCAAAGGCATCACCCTGTCCACATCATCCTGGGGCAGGAATCTCCGTGCCATGGGACATTCCCAGACCTGAGGGGACACCCACATCCCTGGGAGAGGAAAGGACAAGGCTGCCCAGAGTGGGAGCAGCAGGGCTGGGGATGGAGCTGCTGGTGCTGCTGGATTTGGGGTCAAACGCAGCCGTGCTGGCCGAAGGAAGAGGATCTTTTGAGGATGTTTTCTATCCGTCCTGCTGCAAAAAAAACCAAAACATGATCTGCCTTGGAAAACACTGGATGGGGCGTTGCTGTGGAGGGAAAACCAGCCCAGAGCTTCCACAGAGGCACAGCCAGGGCTGAGAGCTGATGCTGCCCAGAGAGAGGGATGTGAGCAACCGGCAGGAGCGAGGAACCTGGAGCTCCTCAGAATCAACATTAGAGAAGATGAATTGGAAAAGGCCTCTGTGCCAGCCCTGCACCACACTCCATGCTGAGGATGTGGATTTTTTTCCTTCCCGTGGGGCCAAGAAATCAGCTCCCCCACTTTAGAGAGGAGCAGCAATGGGAGCAGCAGGCCAATATCTCCCTTTTTTTTCTGCGCCACATCCCATGACTGCTTCTGCTGCCTGACTCAGGGCTTTTGGCCGCTCCAGCTTGGCCGGGCTGTGTCCTGCTGCTCCTTTTATCAGGAAAGTTCAAGTGTTTCGGGGTAATAGAGTTCCCTCTTCCGATGGCTGCCCGGTAAAGGCTCCACATTGTTCCTGCAGCAACATGTTTTTTTGGAAGGGCTGAAATGCCGAAAGGAATGCAACTGCTGACCTTGGGCTGCAGTGGGGTTAAGGAGTGTGTGCCTATGAGTCACTCCAGATAAGAGCCTTCCACGGCTCTTTTCCTCCAAAATAATTCTTTATCTCCTCTTTCTCACATCAACATATTTTCTTGACATCTCCCCTTCGATAGCGCGTGGAGGAAATGTGCTCCTCGGGTTTGTCCATCTGATGAAATGTGCATCCATTGTTTTCCCTCGGCCTTGGCCAGCTGGGAGCCTGACCCCAGCATTTGGGGATGTGCCTCCCTGTCAGTGCCAGGGCTTGGGGATGCTCAGTGGGGTCATGGCTGGGAGATTCTGGGGTCAGTGTGTGGGTTTTGGGATGTTCATTGCGGTCAGTGCCTGGAACTTTGGCAGTATTTAGGATTTTTGGGAATGCTTGATGGAGTTAGTGCCTGGAGACTTTTGGGATGTTCAGTGGGGTCAGTGCCTGGAGTTCTGGCAATATTTAGGATGGGTCCCTGCATTTTTGGAGCTGCTTGGTGGGGTCAGTGCCTGGAGGCTTTTGGGATGTTCAATGGGGTCAGTGCCTGGAGCTTTGGGAATATTTAGGAATGGTGCCTGCAGTTTTGGGAATGCAAACCCAGAGTTTGGGGATGTTTGATGGGGTCAGTACCCCTTGCTTTAGGGGTGGGCTTTGGGGTCGGTGCCCAGGATTTTGGGAGTGTTTGGCATGCTGGATTTTGGGGATTCCCCACAGATTCAGTGCCTGGAGCTTTAAGGATGCGCCTTGGGCTGAGTGCCCAGGAATTTATGGATGCTTGAAGGAGTTTGGGGATGCACCTTGAGGCTGTGCCTGAGCCTTTGGGGGGGATGCTCAGCAGGGTCAGGAATGTGCCTTGGGATGGTACCCAGGGTTTTGGGTGGAGGAAGAGTGAAAAGCAACTTGATGCTTGATGAGATTGGTGCCAGGGATTTTGGGGATAATTCTTTTGGTCGGTGCCTGGGGTTTGGGGATGTGCCTTTGGGATGGTACCCAGGGTTTTGGGATAGTTGATGAGACTGGTGTCAGGGGTTTTGGGGGTACTTCTCTTGGTTAGTGCCTGGGGTTTGGGGATGTGCCTTGGGATGGTACCAAGGGTTTTGGGAAGCTTGATGAGATTTGGTGTACTTCTCTGGGTCAGTGCCTGGGCTTTGAGAGTGTGCTTTGGGATGGTCCCCAGGGTTTTGGGATGCTCGATGAGATTGGTGCCTGCGGTTTTGGGGATGCTTCTCTGGGTCAGTGCCTGGGTTTGGGAATGTGCCTTGGGACGGTACCCAGGGTTTTGGGATGCTCGATGAGATTGGTGCCAGGGGTTTTGGGGATGCTTCTCTGGGTCGGTGCCTGGGGTTTGGGAATGTGCCTTGGGACGGTACCCAGGGTTTTGGGATGCTCGATGAGATTGGTGCCAGGGGTTTTGGGGATGCTTCTCTGGGTCGGTGCCTGTGGTTTGGGGATGTACCTCAGGGTTGATACCCAGAGTATTGTGATGTTGGAGGAGTCAGTCCCCGCGGCTTTGGAGATGTTCCCCCGGAGCTTTGGCAATGTGAGACCGGGAGCCTCAGGCAGAGCATCCCCATCCCGGGAGGGCACGGCGGGCAGGAAAAGCCGCTCTTCCCTCCCCTCCCTGCTCGGCCGGGAAGTTTGGCCGCTCTCTCTCTCTCTCTCTCTCTCTTCTCCGTCTCCCAGCCGAGGCCTCTCATGCTACTCGCAGCTCCTATGATAATGCGGAAAGTTGAACTGGCCCCATTACTGCGCTGCGATGGTTGCGGCGATAAGGGCGCGATAATGGCAGCGATAGCGGCAGCTCGGTAGCCAATGGCTCCGCCGCTCCTCCCATTAACATTCCCCACCACGGCCGGGCTCGGAGCTGCCTATCTGCTCTCCATTTCCACTCCTCCGCTAGATAAGAATGGAAATACTGACTTCATAGCTCACTGATTAAAGTGTCTGGATTTCTTGATAATACACAGATAAATTATGTTTTTCAAAAAGAAGGTAGGGAAGGGAGTGCGAGGGGAGGGAAAAACCTCCAGTCCATTTTTATTATTTTTTTTTTCCTCTTTCCTTCCCTCTTTCTGGCCGTGCCCTGGGAGTTGGGATTTCGCTGCTCCAAAATGCCCTTCCCAGCTGGAGGGCAGAGCCCTGTGAGGTGCCCTCAGGAATGGGGGGGATACAGAGGATTTTTGGTGGGATGGAGATGCTGTTCCTGCACCCAGGGACCTGCTCCCATCATGGGCAGCTTGGGCTCTGCCAGCTGTGCCACATGGCCAGGATCCTGCAGGTGGGATCTGTCCCCAAGCTGGCAGCACCAGGGATGCTCAGGAAGCATCTCCATTTCTCCATCTCTGCAGGATGTGCCCTGGATACTCATCCCTCTGCCCCATCCATGCTCAGCTCCTTGGCTTTCCTCCCTCATCCCCACTGGAGCAAACAGAGCTTCCAGACTCCTTAGCTTGGAGCAGGTATCGACCACAAGCCTGTCTGAGTTTGTTTCATCTAAATATAAAACTAAAGAGCAAACAGTATAAAGTTCATTTTTTAATGTGCTGCCCCATTCCAGTTGGGCTGCTCTCTTTATTTTTTTTTTAGGGGAACTGTGATAAAAAGCAGAGATAAAGCCAGGACTGTTTTGTGTAGGAGTCGGTATCTGCGTTATCTATCTCCCTTTTTCACTCTCCGGGCAGCTCTGTTGTTTTTCGCTCTTATCTCGCTCCACCAAAATGCCAAGAACAGGAAAAAAAAAAAAATTAGAAAAAAGAAAGAGAGAGAGAGAGGCAGCACAGGCACGTTTGCACAGAGAGAACTCGGTGTCCACGGAGCTGGGCAGGAGAAGGGCTGGGAGTTGGAGGAAGAGGAGGGTTGGGAAGGATTTTGGGAGCAGCGCTGTCCCAGGGATCTCCATGTGCCAGGCTTGGTGCCAGCTGCTCTCAGCTGGGCCACCCAACCTGGCTGTGCCCTCTGAGGGTCCTTCCCTGCCCCTGGAGCCCCACAGCTCCTGCTGGCTCCCTGGAGTGCTCCAGGATGGCTCTGGGAGCTGGGATGGGGCATCCTGTGGGACTGGGAGCAGCAGGGACATCCCAGCCAGAGCATCTGTGCTGATACCCTCCTGTCCCCATCCTTGTCCTCATCCCTTGGGCCTTGTTGTCACAGACTGAAAGCCTTGGGGTGGACACTGAAAACCATCCCTGTTCCCTTTCCATGCTTTTGGAAGTGGGATGGACCTGGCAGGACCTGGAGGCGCTTCCCACAGGAAGGGGGATGGCTCCAGCTCAGCATCTCAGGGTAATTTGTCGCTGGATTAGCCCAGAGCTTGACCTCTGTCCTCGCTGTCACCTGCTATTGATGTGCTCAAGTGCTGCCTGAGCATCCCCACCCGCAGCCACTCCCGCCTGGAATGTCTTTATTCCAGATGGGAGAAGTATCCGAATTGAGGGCTTTTCCCCCAGTTCCACTCTCTGGCAGGGAGCAGGGGTGGCATTGAGGGTTTTTCCCCCAGTTCCACCCTCTGGCAGGGAGCAGGGGTGGCATTGAGGGCTTTTCCCTCAGTTCCACCCTCTGGCAGGGAGCAGGGGTGGCGTGCTTGGAGCCTGATCTTCCTGGATGGAATTTCTTTGCGTATCCAGCGGCTCCTGAAGCGCCCACATCCTGGATCACCATGGGGACAAACACCTCCCACTGCTCTTGGATGGGCTTTGGATGGAGGCAAGCCCCAGGCAGGACCGGTCCTTCTCTCCCAGTCTCAGCAGCTGCCTCAGTTTCCCCGCTGTGCTCCTGTGGTGGCTCCGTGCGCTCTCCAGGCCACGTTCCGCGCGTCCCTTCTCTGGAGCATCCCCATCCATCCATCCTCCGCGCCCGGCACGGCTCCGTTCCGCTCTCTCCAAATCTATCAGGGCCTTATCGAGCCCATCTGAAACCTAAAGTCACTCCATTGTCATTGTCCCCGGCTCCGTTGCCCGGCTGCCTCCCCTGCCCGCTGGATGCGCCGGCGGTCCCCGTTGGGAATGGCGGCCCCCGGAGCGCCCCAATCTCCCGGAATCTCTCGGTGCTTTATCGGCCCATCGGAGCCGGCGCTGGCGCCGCTCGCTGCTGATAAAGTTACAGAGTTCAGGCAGTGATGAATGTTCAGTAACTGCACCCGCCACGATCCCACCCGGGCTTGGCAGCGCGAGCAGCTCCGGCTGAAACCAATCCCTCCCCTATCAGCAGCGCTGCTTTTTCTCAGGCTCGGCCTCTCCCCGCTCCTGCTCTTCCCTGGGGGGCTCCCCTGGGGCAGCACAGCACCGAGGGAGGCTCCGGGGGCTCCGTCCCATGGGGAGGGTTCTGGATTTCGCCCTGGAATGGCTTGGGTTGGGAAGGAACTTGGAGCTCTTCTTTATTCCAGGTGGGAGAAGTATCCAAATCCAGGGCAGGGATCTTCCGCCAGACCAGGCTGTGGTGGTTGGGACAGAGCAGCTCCCCAGCAGTGACTGGAGCATCCCATCCCATCCCATCCCGAGAAATCCCAGTCTTCCCAACACTTCCGTTCCCACCCTGTCCTTCATTTCCCTATTGGAAAAATTAGGCCTAAGTATGTTATAAATGTAATCATTATTTTAAATGTAATCATTATTTTAAATGTAATCATTATTATAAATTTAACAGTTATTGTAAATACCATCCCACAAGCAATGGCAGCATCCCATCTCATTGTGAGAAATCCTGGCCTTCCCAACACCTCCATTCCCACCCTGTCCTTCGTTCCCCTCCTGGAAAAATTAGGCCTAAGTATATTTTAAATGTAACGATTATAATAAATTTAACAATTATTATGAATTTAACAATTATTATAAATTTAACAACTATTGTAAATACCATCCCACGAGCAATGGCAGCATCACCCACCCCCTCCATCCCCTGACCATCTCTATTCCCCCACCACCCTTTACTCCCCTTCCTGGTATAAATTAGGCCTAATAGATTATCAATGTAATAATAATAATCAATATAAAGCCCCTCATGAGCAACTGGAGCATCTTCCCATCAAGAATTACAGCATCACCCAGCTCCTCTGTCCCCTATTTCCCTCTGGGATAAATTAGGCCTGAATACAAAAATGTAATAAGCCTATAAAATTAATTTGTAAATGATTATAAATATCCCCCATCAGCAATCCCAGCATCTCTACCACCTCCTGGATAAACCAGTAATAATTTAATACCAAATCATGATCAATACATTATAAATCTCCCCCTACACCTCCCAATCCTCCAACCATACTCTTTTTTCCTTGCCCTTTTCCCCCAGAGCACCACGGGCAGGGTCAGGGGTGAGCTTTATCTGGAGGTGATGGAGAAGGGCCCCAAGTTTGAGATAAAGCCCCCTGGGGCCGGCCCCAGCCTCTATCAGCTCCGTGCACGGGGCTGATCTCTCACGGGGAGATACCCATGGGAACAGCCTGGCCTGGGATGCTGCAGCCGGCCTGATAGGGGATGGAGGGGCTGATTTGTGCTCCAAAAAACCCCTTTTTCCACCCAGATAGACCCCAGAGTGTTGGAATTGAGTGCAGCATCACCGCGGGGAGGTTCAGCACCGGTTTCTTTGTCCCGGCTTGGCATCCCCGGTCCGCAGGGAACGGGGAGCAGCCGAGGTCGTTGGTAAAACAAACATCGGCAGGGCCCAGGGAGGAATTGGGTGAGAAGAGCGGGCGGGTGGCCCATCAGATAGCGGGTTTGCAGCATTTGCAGCCCGGCTTGTTCTCTGGGTGTTTCTGGCACGGCCCTGCCACCAGACCCTGGGGAATCCCGGGGTGCTCCGGGTCCCACCAAAGCACCAGGGCTGCCTTTGCTCAAGGAGCAGCTGGGACTGGCTCCAGGAGCATCTTTCCCCGAGGAATTCTGCCCTGCTCCTGCAGCACTTTGCTCTTGGCTCCGTAATTTAGGGGGAAAAGAGGTGGTTTAGGGGCAGCGAGGAAGAGATGCTTGAGTGGAATTCTCACGTTTCCAGCATGAGGTGATGGATGAGTATCCTGGTGATGCTTTGTGCATCCCAAAACCTGGTTTGGAGCCCTGCCTACCTGCTTTTGGGTTGGTATTCATTATTATTATGGTTATTATTATTATTATTGTGGTTTTTAATTGGAAGAGGATGGTGCCAGTGCAGGGATGAGGAGGAGCTGGAAGGATGGAGAAGGGATCCTCCATTATGCTGCCTGCCTGGTGGAGCTGGAATATCCCTCAGGATTCCCTGGCACAGCTGGGATGTCCCCACTGTCCCCCCCAGTGCCAAGGCTGAGCTTTGAGGTGCCTGGAGAGAAGGTTTGGGATGCGAGTTCACCCAGGTCCAGGCTCTGTCTCTCATTCCCTGACTCCTGGAGCCCTCCTTGGACTCATCCCCTGCCCGATGGGACTTGGAGGAATTTTTATTTTTAGAAATAAGGGTTGTGGATTCCCAGAATGGTTTGGGTTGGAAGGACCTTAAAGCTCATCTCCTTCTTCCCCCTCCACGGGCGGGGACACATTCCATTTAGCCCAGGTTGCTCCCAGCCCCATCCAACCTGGCCTTGAACGCTTCCAGAGATGGGAATTGGAAAGGAGTCGGATGGGAAATTTTATTTAAATTCGTATTTAAAAATAAACACTTGGACCTGACAGCAGCGCCGAGCGCCAGCCGGGGAAGGCAGGTTGCCACCAGCCTGCACGTGTTCCCAATCCAGGACCTGCTTTCCACCATGGGAACTCCTCCTCCTCCTCTTCCTCCTCCTCCTCCTCCTCCTCCCTGCTCCAGAGCCGGTGGGAAAGTCTGTGGCTGTTGCTATTTTCTATCTGTTATCAAGGCCTCTTATCACTTTGCTCTTGTCTCCGTGCCGGCTCTCCGAGCGCCCAGGGTCTCGCTCTTGGCAGCCTGGAAAAGTCCCCCCCCTCCTCCTCCTCCTCCTCCTCCTTGATTCCCTATATTCTTTTGCCTTTTATTTAATTTACCAGCTAAGCACAAAGAATCAAGAAAAGCTTTATTGTTCCTGCGCTGGGAGAGCCTTAATTGGAGTGCAGTGATCAAATCATTACCTGGATAACGCCGGGTTTCCCTGGGAATGCCGACCCTCGGCCCAGCCCTGCTGACACGGCCACAGCTCCCTGCAACTTTGTACAGTCACTGCCTTTTTTTTTTAATATTATTTTTTGAGGGGAAAAAAGAGGAAAAAGAAGGAAAAAAAAAATCCTTGCTCGTTATCAATAAAAAAAAGGAGGGAGGGAGAAGAGTTAATCGTCGAAGCGGAGTATCTTGGAAGGGAGCGTTTTTTGGCTCTTCCCCTCTCTGTAAAACCAGCCTCAGTAATTCAGTTTTAAAGCATGAAAAAAGGGAGTTGATGAAATTCCACTATCAGCACTGAACCAATATGCAAAATATCTCGCCGAGAATCAAATAGCTATTATGTTTTCATTTCCATTTCAGCGTATTTGCTTAATGAAGAATAGACAGATCAGGCCAGCCGAGGGAGGCTGTGTGCGGTGATAACTGTGCAGGGCTCCCAGCAATCCTGGGCAAGTGACGCTCCCTCCGCTCCTGCTCCTGCTCCCTCTCCCTCACTTGCTTCTTTTTTTTCCCTTTTTTCCCCTTTTTTTTATTTCTTTTTCCCCAGTGGTTGGTTTAACCCACACAGCTGGGGGGTTGGTGGGCACTGGGTGCTGCAGTGGGGCTGGGATGCACCCAAGGACACCATTCTGGGATGCTGTTGGCCACCCAGCCTCCCCGTGGGCACTGGTGACACCGTGGTCCCCAAACCCCTGCTTTTACAAGGTTAGATTTATCTTGTTTTTATTATATTTTTATTTATATTTATCTATTTTATTCATCCCATCTCCCTTGGGAGTGCTTTGGGGTGGGATGCATCCCAGGGCTGTGTGAGATGATTCCAGGATGCTGTTGGCCACCAATCGTCCCCATACCAGGTTTGACACGTTGGATTTATATGGAGCAGCCCCATCTTCCTCGTGGCTGGGCCTTGGTGTTTTGGGGTGGGGTGTGGGTGGTCCCAGGATGCATCCAGGGATCACAGTGAGAAGATTCTGGGATTGTTGGTTCCCCATCACCTCGTAGGTATTGGGTGACACCAAACCCCAGCTGGATTTAGGTGGAGCATCCCCATCTCCTCCCTGACTGGGGATGGAGATTTCAGGGTGGGGTGTGGGTCATCCCAGGGTGGATCCAGGGACCCCAGTGACGGTCCTGGGATGCTGATGGCCACCCATCATCCCTGTAGGAACTTGGTGACTCCACACCACTCAAAGCTGGATTTATATGGAGCATCCAGTTAGATTTATATGGGGCATCCCCGTTTCCCTCCTGGCTGGGGATGGGTATTTTGGGGTGGGATTTGGGATGCATCCATGGGATGCTGTTGGTCGCCCGTCATCCCTGTAGGCCACGACGCTGTGGTACCCAAAGCCATCCTCATCCTCCTGCTGCTTTCCCAGGTAGGATGTGGGTGGTCTCAGCACCCTTGGGTGGATGCCAGGTGCCCTCCTGGTCCCACCCATCCCTTCCCAGCCCCATCCAGCCCTCCCTGGGCAGGCTGGAGGTGCCAAAGCCCAGCGCAGGCGAGCGTCGGGTTAACTTTATCAGAAGCCCAAGAGCCGTGAAGGCGTGAAGGAAGAAATTAGCCTAACAATGTTTCATTTACAGCGGGAGAAACGATTTGTTAGCTGGCGATTGTTTCTGAATATTATCAGAGCCTTTTTAATTGTGCTGGAACTGAAATTAGCAGAATTAGAATAAATTGCCTTCCCTTC
The DNA here is from genome assembly GCF_027887145.1 of Ammospiza caudacuta. Classification (NCBI taxonomy): domain Eukaryota; kingdom Metazoa; phylum Chordata; class Aves; order Passeriformes; family Passerellidae; genus Ammospiza; species Ammospiza caudacuta. Next base: position 20,743,814 of record NC_080605.1, read on the forward strand.
TCCGGCAGCCTCTTTATTCACGCTCATTGTTGTGTGCTTTGTATAGATTATGGGCTCTTTGTTCTGCTGCTGTAAATATACATGCCTGGAGTCACGGCGAGCAGCTGAGGTCTGCAGACGGGCTGGCCCTGCTCTGATCCCCCCGTGGTCCCCCCGTGGTCCCCTCATGGTCCCCGGTCCCGCGGCGTCGTGCGGTGCCAGCCATGTGTGCCATGCGTGCCACCGGGGCTGGGCCCTGCCCGCCTGCCTGGGGATGTGGCTGCGTTGCCATGGAAACAGATGGCAGGGCTGAGGGGTGTCCCCCGCGTGCGCCCTGTTTGTCCCCGTGTCCCCCCTGCAGTGCCATCCCCGTGGGTCGGTGTCCCCTGTCGGATAAGGGGTGGTGGGGATCATTTCTGGGGTGTGCACAGAGCCCCTCTTGCTGCCAGGCTGATTCCCCACCGTGCCCCAGGGAGGGGACACCTGCAGCAAGACATGGCCACCTCTGCAAGGGGACAGCACCCCAGGGAGAAGCTGCACTGCAGGGATGGCTGAGCAGAGCTTCCCTTCCTTCCCTGTGGGGCATCTCCTCCCAGCATCCTGATTTCCCAGCTGGCAAAACCCCCTGGCACCTTTTCCCCGTGGCTGTGCCCTCCTCACCGCCCTGTCCGTGCTCCCACAGGGTCCCTGGCAGCGATGGAGGAAGGCGAGGACGCCCCGGTGGGGGACAAGAGCCCCTCGGAGAGGGACGGGGCCACCTCGGATGGCGAGGGCTCCGCCGAGCGCGACACCTGCAGCCCCCCCGGCAGTGAAGGTGAGCCCTGCGCTGTCCCTGCTGTCCCCTCCCCACAGGGACAGGCCCTGCCACCAGAGCAACCTGCTGGGATTAGCTCAGGAAGCAGCCTGGCCGCTCCTTGGGGTTGGTGGGCGAGTGACAGTCCCCTGTCCGTCGGGGTTCCATCCCTGTGGGCACAGCCCTGTGTCCCTGGGGGTTCCATCCCTCTGACACCCAGGGGACAGCCCAGATTGCCAAGTCAAGTCCCTTGGGGTATGAAGGGACCCCCTTGGGGTGTGGAGTCACATAGTCACTGTTTAAAGTGACCTTTCACAGGGATATTAAGTGACATTTGGGGTATCAAGTGACCCCTTAGGTGCAGAATGACCCTTCCCCCTAGCTTGGGGTGCCAGTCACATTCCCTTGGGGTGCAAAGTCACGTTCCCTCGGGGTGCAAAGCGTCCCATGCCAGGGATGCAGAGTGACCTCTCGGGGTGCAAAGTCACATCCTTTGCAGTACAAAGTTCCTCTCCGCACCCGTGATGAAAGACACGTCCCTTGGGGTGCAAAGTCCCCCCGCTCAGGGGGACAAAGTCACACCCCCTGGTGAACCAAGTGACTCCCCCGGGGTGCCAAGCCGCCCCAGAGGGCACAGGTGGCCGTGACACGGGTGGGCTGCGGGCACGGGGCCGTTGGTGGCACCGTGCTGCCCACGCAGCCGCCAGGCTGGAGCCGAGCTGTGCCCCACCCCAGAGGTGGCTGCGACTCAGGGCCGGGCTGAAACAGTCCCAGATATCCTTTGAGTTCCTTCCTGTGGAGGTGGGGGCAAATCCCAATCAGTTAATGTTTGCTGTGCCCTTTGAGATAACCGCGCCGGGGCAAGGCTGCACCGGCTCACGGAGCTCCCGGCAAACCCCGCTGCCTGCAGCTGCATCTGGGGGAGAAATGTCCCCAAAACCAGGGCTGCCAGGCCTCGGTGCAGCAGGAATCCAGGGCTGCCAGGCCGTGGTGCACCAGGGATCCACACAGCTGGGGCAGGGAAGGACCCCAACAGCCGGGATAGGGAAGGGATCCTGAGAGCTGAGACAGGGAGAGATCCTGATAGTGGAGTAGCGAAGGGACATGAATAGCTGGGACAGTCAGGGACCCCAACATTTAGGGACCCTGATAGCCCCAACAGGACGAGGTAGGGGGAGATCACAAGACAGGGAAGGGACCCCAAGAATGAAGGGCAAGGAAGGCACCTCAGTAGCTGGGGCAGGGAGGGGACCCCAGTATTTGAGGCAGGCCAGAGACCCTAAAGCTGAAGCAAGGAGTTGACCCTAGTTGGAGCAAGGAGAGACCCCGATTTCAGCAAAAGGACCCCAACAGCCAGAGCAGGAAAGGGATCCTACAGCAAAGCAGGGCAGGGAGCCTGATAATTGGAACAGGGAGGGGACCTGATAAGTGGAGCAGGGAAGAGACCCCAGTATCTGAGTCAGGGAGGTCTCCCAGGCAAACTTTGCTCGCTGATGGAGGGAATCAGGGCCCTTATCTGATGGGGGAGCCGGGCTGGGGGCGAGGAGCCGGAGCCGGGGCGCGGAGCTGCACCTGGCACTGGCCTGCCTCGATAAAGAGGTGATAGCAGAGATAAGGCCCAGCAGCAATAACGGCCACTAAAGCTTTCAGCGCGATGGATAAAAATCGATATGCCAGGCACTTTGATTTATAGCCAAAAATAATAGGACTTTTATACCCGGTGATTGATTTATTTGATGTTAATCATGGAGCTTATCACCTGTATTAATAATCTGCAGTGGTGGTGACGTCACCCCTGGGCGGCCGCGGTGGCGCCGATCGATTGGGCTCCGCTGCTCGATCCGCCCGGGACGCCAAGGCAAACATGTACTTTGGGCACTAATCTGCCACACTGTCATATGCAGATTGCCTTTATCAGCCCATCTCCAGCAGCAGTTAATGGAGAAAATAATTGTTATCAAGTTGCTATGAATACGCCACAAATAGAGCCGTGAGGGGAGCGGGGCTCGGCCCGCTGGCGTGGCACGGCATGGCATGGCATGGGTGTGCCAGGCAGTTGGGGTGGGCTGATGGGGCACTCCCAGGGGGATGTGAATCCCCTCCCTGTGCCCATCCCAGCCCTGGGTGTTGGGTGTTGCTGCTCTGGTGGTCCCAGCCCCTGGGGATTGCTACCTCTGGAATGCCCTGCTCTGACCTGCTGCCTTCCCCCTCCTGCTGCAGAGTCCAGAGATGCTCTGGAGAGTCCAAAGGAGCTGGAGAAGCCAGATCCTGGAGAAAACCCCCAGGAGCCAGACAGCTGGAATGGGCCAGGTGAGTGTCTGCTGTGGGGCCGTCCTGCTCCATCCCAGTGTCCTGAGATCTGCTGGAACAGCCTCCAGCATTCACCTCCTCTTGCAAACACCAGTATGAGAGGAGAACTAGGAGCTGGGCAAGCTGCAAACCCCAGAACCCCTGCAGAGGGGAGATGTGAGGTGATGGGTGTGATCCCTGACATCTCCAGGGCGCTGTTGGGATGGTAAAGCATGGATCTGGGAGCAGCAGGGATGCCATCCCCACAGCTGGCATCACACTCCCTGGCACTGGCAGGGTTTGGGCCCGTCCTGCGCTGCACCAGGGCACTTCACCAACATCCTGGCAACCACAAGAGCGACGCTGGGGTGGTTTGGTGATGGTTATCAAAACCCCAAGGAGCAAATTCAGCCTCTATCTCCCCCTGGTATCTCCACACGGGCACGGGGGCACCAGCGAGGCCAGGCTGGCCCTGTGGGCACCCCCAGCCCTATCACCCACTTATCTCCAAAGCCACGGGGTTATAGACGTGTGCCACACAGATTCACAGAATCAGGGAATGTCTGGGGTAGGCAGGGAGCTCTGGAGAGCATCCAGCCCTAGGCAGGGACGCCTGGAGCAGGTGACACAGGGACACATCCAGGTGGGTTTGGGATGGCTCCAGACAGGAGACCCCACACCCTCCCTGGGCAGCTGGGCCAGGGCTCTGCCACCCTCCATGGGAAGTTCTTCCTCATGTTGAGGTGGAACTCCCTGTGCTTTAGTTTGTGGCCATCACTCCTTGGTTGGGGCTGTGGTTGTTCCACTGGGAGTGGCTCCTGGCAGGTGGATGGGGATGGGACCAGGAGCACCTGGCACTCCCAAGGGTGAATGTGCCACATTTTGGGCGCATTTTGGGCCCTGTGGGTGCTGCCCACACCCTGCTCCTCCCAGGGGAGCTCCCAGCTTTGGCTGGGCGTGTTGGGCAGTGCTGGAGGACAGCGATGGCCCTTTGGAGATGGACGCCCAGGGCAGGTCCCGCTGTGTCCCCAAGGCCACCAGGCTGCAGCAGCCCTGGGAAGCAGTGCCTGCCAGCACACGTGCTCCTGCTGCAGCTGCCCAGATCCCCACAGTCCCCTTCCCCTTCCCGAGGGGAAGCTCCTGCCGGCCCCGCTGATATCCCAGCCCTTCCTGCATGTGGTGTCCAGGAAGGAGCTGGAGGCCACCCCCTGCTCCTCCTTATCTGCTCCCAGCCCTTTGCCCCCAGCGCTCCCGGGGCAGGGTGGGATGGGGCTGCACCTCCCACCCCACGTTCCCCCCATCCCCTGTGGGGTCAGCACACCGTGCTCATCCCAAATCTCCCCAAGGAGCCTGGCCGAGGCCGTGCCTCCCCTTCTCCTCTGGGTTGTTTGCATTCTTTATGTAAAAGAGATTTGCCGATGGGGCCCTGCAGCCCGTGCGCGCTGTGTGATGGGAGCGGTGCTGGTGGCAGCGGCGGGAGCTGCCGGCGATGCCGCGCCGATAGAGAGCTCCAACCGCCGCCATGGCCCGGCTATCAGGGGCTCTGCAGGCTCGCCCTTTATCGGGGATGGAGCTGCCCAAAAGGGAAGCTGGGAGCAGCCTGGCTTCGCTGCTTTATCGGGCAGGATCCGCCGGCTGTCAGCGCGAGGATGCGCCGCGCCCGGGGGGCTCCGATTGCACCCCACGGAGCTTTGGGGGTCACTGGGTCACCCCCGCTGTGGGTCAGGGATGCCAAGGGTCATCCTGCTGATCCAGAGGGGATGTGGCCTGCCAGGAGCTCGCCCTGGGGCTGCCTGGCCCCTCCTGGCCGGAGTGAGGAGGGTTTTGGTTTAGCTTTGAAGTGACCTTGTTCCCTGGAGGGGGCTGAGGCTCTTCCAGCTGATGGGCAAGTTCCCGGGGGCTGGAGGATGAAATCCCAAACTTGGGAGCCTTTACAGATGTAAGGACTCACCATCCCTTCATCCAGAGCGCTGGGACAGCCTGGCTCTGTTCTGCTTGCCAGTGGGAGCATGGCCGTGCTTTGTGCTCGCTCCATCCTCTGGCGGGGCTGGAGACAGCACGTCCATCCTTCCCAGATTCCCCCAAACCATCCCAAATTCCCCCAAACCCTTCCCCACAGCCCCTCCATCCATGCCTCAGGTTCCCATCTTTCCCATTCGTTTTGGTTGGCCCTGGGGAAGGTTGGGTAGCAGAGAATTTCAGGAACACCCAGAGCCTCCAGGGCTGCCCCAATCCCTGCCCTGCCAACCTCAGCAATCCCAGCCAGCTTTCCCAGAAGGATAAGAGGAAAAACTCTGCAAAATTCACATGGAGCTGGTGCAGGAATGCAGCAGAGAGCCCTGCTGAGGGTCAGGCTGCTCAGCCTCATGATGAGCACCAGAGGGTTCCCACTGGGAGCTGCTGCAGCCCCTGGGAATCCTGGATTCTTCCCTTTGCACCAGGTAGGATGGAGCTTTTTGCTTTTGTCCTTGTGGGAGCAGCACAGGCAGGGACAGGGTTGGAGCTGTGACCAAACCCAGGGTGGATTTTGCATTATCCCACCTGGGAATTCCCTGGGAATTCTTCACCCCCTTCCCTACACCAGCATCGCTGTTTGCAGCTCCACCTTGCTGAACTCCCTTGCCTGTTTGGGCTTTATTTAATATCCAATTGCTAACTATGAACTATTAATTTAATATTAATATTTCCTCTGGGCAGCAGTGATGGCTCTGGGTTGATTACAGAGCTCAGGCTCCTCTCCTGATCCCCCAAACCCCTCACCCCCATCCTCCATATCAGGATGGCACAGAGCAACTCCTCATTTATTTTTTTTTTTTTTAGTGCATCTAATTAAAACTCCCAAGTCCTTTTTTCCCCCCCCTTTTCCTCCCAGCTGCCCCTTCCCTTCAGTTGTGTTTATCTCCCTCCTCAATAATCTCTGGCTGCCCAGGGTTTGTCTGGAAACCTCAAGGTTCATTATCGGGGTGAGCAGGGCACAATGGGGGGGACGGCTCCTCCGGGGGGGGACAGCACCCCCACATCTGCCCCGTCCCTCCCCTCCACCCTGGCATGTGTGGGTGGGAAAATTATCCCAGCTATTCCCTGTTATCACTGGGAGAGGAGCAGCAGAGAGTTGTGTCTGTGGGAGGCTGCTGAGGGATGGGGGCACTTGGGGTTCAGGGCATTGGCACCCCCAGTGTCCCAAATCAGGGGGGCCCAGCACCCTGAAACCCTCCCATGTGTGTCCTCCTGCCAAAGGCAGCAGGGTGGGGACAATCCCAGCACTGATGGTGGCACCTGTCCCTGGTTTGGGATGAGGAAGAGCAGCTGGGAATGTCCCCCTGTGCCTGGGGTCACTGCAGGGTGGAGGGGACAGCTTGGGGACACTGATGGTGAAGGGATGCTCTGACTGGTCTGGGGACGTTGCTGAGTGGATGATCAGACCAGTTTGGGGACAGTGACAGCGTGGAGGGATGCTCAGGGTGTTGGGGACACTGAGTGTGGAGGGATGTTCAGAGTGTTTGGGGACAGTGACAGTGTGGAGGGATGTTCAGAGTGTTTGGGGACAGTGACAGTGTGGAGGGATGCTCAGGGATTTTGGGGACAGTGTGGAGGGATGTTCAGGGATTTTTGGGGACACTGACAGTGTGAAGGGATGCTCAGGGTGTTGGGGACAGTGACAGTGTGGAGGGATGCTCAGGATCTTTGGGGACAGTGACAGTGTGGAGGGAGGGATGCTCAGGCATCTGTTCCCATTTTCCCTGGCATTTTCCTGCACTCTCATGGTGAGAGCCCTGAGGGTGATGCCTCCAGGTGGTGCTGATTGACAGCTGTCAATCACTCATGTTCCTGCTCCGCCCTGCCTGGATCTGAGGAATTGGGAAAATTTGGGGCTTGAACCCCCCATCTCCATCTGGGTGCCCCCTCCTGGGGGTTCTCCCGCCCCCCAGGCCCTGGGGCTGTGGCAGGGTCCCCCTGTGCTCCCCTCCCCTTTCCGTTCGGGATATCTTCCCTCTGCATCAGCTCCGGGGCCCCTGCATCCCCTTCCTCCCCTCTCTGGCTTCCTGCCCTCCCCAGTGCCCTCCTCCTGCTGCCTGGGCACAGCCAGGGGTCCCAGGAGAGGGGACAGGGTGTCCCTGGCACAGGGGTCCTGCCGTGCTGGCAGCCCTGGGGCAGCCAGGAAGTTTTCCTCCTTCCCATCCTTCCTGAGCTCTTTCTGGTGTTTTCCCCAGTGTTTATTCCTGTCCCCAGGACACAGGTCACAGGTCCTGTGTGTTTCCTGCATGTCCCTTGTGAGGAGGATCCCAGGGAATGGGGGCTGCCTTGGGATGGCATGGGAACCCCTTGGGATGGGGGACAGAGCAGGGACAGGGCACCCCTGGCACAGAGGTCCTGGCAGCCCCAGGGAAGCCAGGAAGTTTTGCTGCTTCCCATCCTCCCTGAGCCCTTCCTGACCTTATTTATTCCCAGTGTTTCCATCCACATCCCTGCAGGCACAGGTGCCAGTTCTGTCCTGGCATGGGAACCCCTTGTCATGAGGGATGGGCACCCCATCCCAGCAGGGCACAGCAACACCCCAAAGGCAAATGTCTGGCAATGCTTATCAGCCCATCCTGCAGGGGCAGGGCACCCCAGCTTCCGTGGGGTGATCCCAGGGCACACGTGGCACGGCCGGTGCCACCCTGCCAGCAGCGCCTGCCAGCTGTGCCCCACAGCTGGCGAGCAGAGTGGGCCCTTTTGGGGTGCAGCCCCTCCTGTGCGTGCAGCCCCCCAGGAGCTGGGTGGTGCCCAGGGGCAGGGCTGGCTGCTCCATTATCCAGGGGCAGGGTTCAGCCCGATAAGGAGTCGCTTTTGGACTCGGGCAGCAAACAATCAATAAGTGGCGAGCGATGGGCAGCAGAGATAAAGGCAGAGATCCCCCCTGGCTCCCGCCCCACCGGGGCCTCCCCAGCACCCCAGAGCAGGGCACAGAGCCCAGCTGTGCCACAGCCATCCCCTCTGCACCCACAGAGCTGAGCCCAAGCAGGCTGAGCCCAGCAAGGCTCGATTTAAACCCTCCTCACTCCTTTGTCGTCCCCAAGGCTGCCCTGATTACTCGAGCACCCGGGACGGCAAAGCCGGGATAATCTCCTTAGCCCCTTTGGAGAGATTTCCCTTTGTGAGCCGAGGTGAAGAGTGGAGATGCTGCGTGTTCACAGCTTAAGACTCTTCCCAATCGGCTCCCTCCATCTTATCGGAGCGGTGCCATCACATCATTGCAGTAGTTGAGTTGTCAGGATTTATTCCTTCCGCCGCGCTCTCGCCGCTTCTAAAAACAGCAGCTGGGGCAGGGCTGGGGAACTGGGGGAACTGGGGGGAACTGGGGCTTCTCCAGCTCGGATTTCCCCAGGCAGGATCAGGGGAGCCATGGGAGGTTGGTACCCGTTGGTGGATCCATCCCTCCATCCATCCCAGTGCCAGGCCGGCTCCTGCAGCCACCCACGTTGGCTCCTGGGTGTTCCAGGGGTGCAGCCACATCCAGGCACTCACATTTGCTTTCCTTGCGGGAGGGAAGGGCAGAGGGTGCCAAACCATCCATCCCATCCCATTTCAAGCTGCTCCTGCATCCCTTTGCCTCCCACATCCACAGGATTTGAACCACATCCAAATGAACTGAGGAATCTGGAGGTCCATCCATCCATCCATCCATCCATCCATCCATCCATCCATCCATCCATCCATCCCTCCCTCCCTCCCTCCCTCCCTCCCTCCCTCCCTCCCTCCCCATTTCCCAGTGTCTCCATGCCCAGGGCTGGCTCTGGCTGTGCCCCCCAGGCTGGCACAGGGCGAGGTGGCTGATCCCAGGCTGTGATCCCATGACACACTGATAGCACTATTTATCCTGATTGTATCCAGGCAGCTGCAAACACTGCAGGGCCCTCCAAGCCTGGGTGCCCACTGAGGGGCAGAGCAGTTGGTCTGGATGGGGTTCAAGTGCTCTGGATGCAGCTGAGGCAAAGGGATGTGGGAACAGCTTGGAATGGGGTGGGGAGGGATGAGTGGGTTTGTCTGGGGGCCCTCTGCCCTTCCCTCCTGCTCACTCCCACAGGAAAACAAATGGATGTGGCTGCATCTTCAGAGCTTCCAGTGCTGCTCCTGGCAGTGCCATTCCTCTCCCTGGCCCTGGCAATGCTGTGGTCACCGAGCCCATGGGCTCTGGCCGTTCATCTCCATCACACCCCGTGCTGGAGGAAGGCTCAGTGATGCCTCCCTGGAATTGTGCATCCCCACAGCTTCCTCCCTCCCCTGTGCCCACCCTGGACCCTCGGGATGGGCAGGAATGTGGGTGCCAGCCGTGCCTGCTTGGCCATGGGGTGGTGACAGGATTAATCTTTGCTCCTGGCACAGCTCAGCCGATTCCTTTGGAATCTCTTGATGGGAAGATAAACCAGGAGCAGCCCCGTGTTCCCTGTCCCTGTCACACCAGGCAGGTGCACCTGCCTCTCTGGGGGCTTTTCCTCCTTTCCTCCCTCCCTCCTTCCTCCCTGCTGCTTTTCTCTGTGCCCCAGAGCAAACAGGCCGGTCCCTGCCCCGATTTGGTTAATGAGCTGGGAGATAAGCCCTGCTCCCTGATAAGGAGGGACCGATGGCCAGGTGAGATACCTGGGGGGTGTTCACCTGCCAGGGGATCCCACAGGGAGCTGCAGCTCAGGGACTTTGCTCCAGGGCACCCCAGGGGCTGGCAGCAGCTCTCCCCAGCCTTGCAGGCAGTGGGATGTGCCTGGATCCAGGTGGGATCAGTGGGATCACTCCCTGGTGGTCCCACATAGGGACACAGCTTCTGCCTTTGGGCTTTGTTCCCAGTGTGGAGCACACAGCATCTCCCAGGCCTCCTCATCATGTTCCCTGTTCCTTCTCAGCAGTGCTGTGTGTTTAGCTGGAAAAAATCATCTTTCCCCTCCTTTTTTCCCTCTCTGCAGCATCCCTGGCTGGCCCAGGCACACTCATCCCTCTGGGGGAGCTCCCAGCACCACAGAGCAGGGGTTCAGCACCATCAGTGGGGTTCCAGCACCCCGTTTTGGGGCGGGTGGAGGCCGTGGGGCTGGCGGGAACGGGGCTGGCTGTGGCAGCACTATTTTTGTCCCCCTGTCTGGAACGGTTTTCTCTTTATCAGCGCCTGCGTGTTTTCTCTGCTGGGGATTGATACACACAAGATGAAGTGCTCTGACATGGGAAGTGTCAGGCGAATGCTCTTATCTCACAGACATGGTCTCCTGACCCAAACGCTGCTGATTACCACTGAGACGGGCAGGGGGGGCACCCGCAGGGGGACGTGGCCGTTGGGCTCCGGGCCCCAAAAGCAGCCGGGATCTTTGGGGTGCCAAAGGCAGAGGGGCTGCTGGGGGTTTAGGGGTGCAGGGGAGGCTGGGGATGCTGAGGCTGGGGGAGTTCAGCGCTCCAGGAGCGTTTTGGGATCGGATGGGAGGTGCTGGAAGTGTGGAATAATGTGAGGTCTGACTGCCCCGCTCAGCCACGCTGGTGGTCACTCTGCTCCCTGCCTGCCCCAGTCCTTCATGGACCCTTCGTCAGGCTCACTTTGTGCCAGGGAATAAATCCCAACAGCTCCTTCATCCCTCCTCCTCCTCTTCCCTGTGCTGGAGGAAATGGGCAGGGGGATGCAGGGCAGGAGGGTGCCAGGGATGCAGGGCACGCACAGCCCGTGCCATGCTCATCCCCAAAACCCCTTTGCAGGGATGAGATCGCAGCTGCACACAGAGCTGGGATCTCCATGGATGGCCAGGGTGCCTTTGGGAGCACTGTGGCTCCAGGGGCTCCCAGGCTGTGGGAGTGGGCAGGACAGGGGGGCTGAGGCAGAGCCCACCACCAGCAGGGCTGGGGGCTCTGCACAGGGCTGCAGGGTGGCAGGGACCAGCCTGGTGACCCCAAACACCTCGGGGAGTCCGGACACCTCCCAGTTCTGCCGGGATGGCACCGGCTGCTCCCCTGGGATGAGTTTCGGGCAGTGCCCAGGGTGGCCAGAGGGGACCCGCTGGTGGCAGTGGCACCTGGGCCATGGCAGGTGACACCACCCAGCGCTCCCAGTCGCTCACCTCAGCTCACCCCAGCGCCGGGAGGATCCAGATGTCAGCCCTGCTAATAAACACATCAGATTTCAATCTCCGCAGCCCTGGGATCGCTTTATCCTCCCCGCGCTCCGGGCTCCAGAGGCAATTTTGCCTTCAGCCAGCGCAGCCTCCTCCCTGTCCCCGGCACCCGGGACTGCCTGCACCCCTCGGGGCTCGGGGGGCTCTCTGTCCTGCCCTGCAGGGCTCGGGCACACGCGGGATGGGTTCGTTCTGTGTCCCCGGGGAGCTGCTCGGTTTTGGGGGGCAGCATCCATTGAGGGGCAGGCGGCACATCCATCTGGGTATTGGTTACCTGCCATCTTATCTGCGCTCCCAAAGACAAAGGCACAGTTAAAACATTTTCGAGCAGCCTTCATAGCGTATTCACATGTTATCTAACCCATTAAACCAGAGCCTTATCAGATAATCAAAGCCATTAAGCCCTGAAGCTGCTGCGACTTCGGGTGCGGGGATGAGAAACGCTCCTTCCTCTGCCCGGGGCCGGGCTGGGACCCCCGGGCTGGGCTGGGACCCCGCACGGGACCCTCACCAGCAGCTCCAGACAGGTGCCCACACCCCTGGGATTTGGGGTGCTGCAGTCTGGGAGGGTTTTGGGGCACACCCCACTGATGCTGTGCGTGTCTCCCCACAGATGAATTGGAGATGCGATCCCACACCCCCGGGATTTGGGGTGCTGCAGTCCAGGGGGGTTTTGGGGCACATCCCACTGATGCTGTGCGTGTCTCCCCACAGATGAATTGGAGATGCGGTCCCACACCCCTGGGATTTGGGGTGCTGCAGTCCAGGGGGGTTTTGGGCCACACCCCACTGATGCTGTGCGTGTCTCCCCACAGATGAGCTGGAGCTGGAGGTGCGGGATGGGCACAGACGGGTGCGGAGCCGCCGGAGCCTCCCCGAGGGCTTCTCCTGGGGCCCCTTCCCGGGCAGCATCCACAGCGAGCCGGCATCGCCGGGCCACGGCGACACGGTAAGGGGCACCCGAGGGGACAGGGAGCATCCCAAGGGGACAGGGAGTACGGTGAGGTGGAGGAAACATTCTTTGGCAAGAGAAGTCCCTGCCTGAGCTGCTCAGATTCCTCAGGGAATCTCCTGCTTTGAGGTTTCCCTGCCAGCCCAGAGCAGGGGACAGGAGGACATTGCCATCCCCTCTGCACAGGCTGCTTGGTGGCACCTGTCTCCTCACAGGGGAGATGGGATCTGCTTTTTCCCATCTCAGATTTGCTCCCTGGGGACTCTGGTGGTGCCTGGAAAGGTGTAGGGAAGGGGCAGGAGAGGAGCACCAAGGGGATGGTGGCTGTTGGTGGCACCACTGGGGGAGCAGAGGAGGAGGGAGGTGGCCATGAGTGTGACTCTGGATGTTTTTAGGCTCTGGATCCTCCATCCCAGCCACGTCCTTCCCTCCACATCCCCCCTGAGCCGCACACAGGCGGCTCTAGCCCAGGATCCTCAAGCCCTGGCTCCATCCCCACCTCTTCCTCCTCCTCCTCCTCTCTCCTTTGCTCTTTTTTTTTTTTCTCTTTTCTTTCTTTTTTTTTTTTTTTAAGCTCAGGCCCGTTTATCTTTGCTGAATTAAATCCTTGATTAACCCTTATCTGCCCAGTTTGGCTCCCTATCTCCCGCTTGGCGCCGTGTGTCCAGACACCCGGTACAGGATGATTGATTTCCCCAAGATATGCTCAGCTTTTTTCTGATACTTCATTTATTGTCTAAATATTTTTGCTCCCATTTCAGCAGCTCCCTTATCGAGCCCGGCTGATGATTCCCAGCCCTGCTCTCCTCTGCCACTCTCCTCCCTCCCTATCTCTGCTCGGGGAAGGGAGGAAGGAATTGCAGCCCCATCCCTGATAGGGGCTGTCACCCTCAGGTCCTTTCCTCTTTGTTGCTGGCGGCGCTGGGGGGGAGTGCAGGGGGTCTCCCCCAAATCCTGCCTGGCTCCGCTCTTCATCTCCGGGGAATAAACCCCAAACAGCACCCTCATCCCTCCTCCTCCTCCCTATGCTGAGGTGGAGCTGGTGAGATGTGGAGTTGTGGGAGATGATCCCAGCCTGGGGTTTTGGTGGGAGCTGGGAGCACTGGGTGGCTTTGATATTCCGTGGTGTGGAGCACCGTGTGTCCCATGGGATGAGGGAAAGGGAGAAAGAGCCGGAGGATGAGGAGGAGGAGGAAGATGCCTACTCGCCCCCACCTGCTCCCAGAGGGTTCCCCCAAAAGATCCTTGCACAGGAGGGTGTGCAAAGCCTCTTGCAGACATCTCAGGGTGCCGAGGGCAGTGAAGCCCCTCTGTGACTGTCCCCAGTCCCCGGGTGCCCGTGTCCCCCCGGGCAGGGCCGGGCAGGGCCGTGCGGATGCGCTGCCGGCGGATGCGGAGCAGCTCGGGTTTCAGATGGGAGTGCGATGGTTATCGGGCCGTGCAGCCACACAGCGACCTCTTTGTTCAGGGAGAACAAGGGAGGGCTTCACGCCGGGCTGAGGCCGCCGTGGGGAGCTGGGCTGGGCACCCCGGGGTGCTGGGGGCACCTTGGGGTGCAGTGCAGGCAGCCCCTCCAGGCAGGGGTGTCCCCATGCCGGGAACAGAATTCCCAAGGGACCCTGGGGTCCCAAAGCCCCCAGCCCCATTTCCCGTGTTCACAGGGGCAAGGGAGGTGCACCCACCTGTGGCAGTGTCACACTTGCGTGCCACATCCGTGTGCCAGTGTGTCACACCCTTGTGCCAGCATTGCACCCATGTGCCAGTGTGTCACACACATGCACCGGTGTGTCACACCCATGTGCCAGTGTGTCACACACATGTGTCAGTGTCACACACATGTCTTGGGGGCTTTATCAGGCTGCCGGCACTCGGCTCCTGGCAGTGATAAGGCCCCAACTGGCTGTGACTGTCAGGCTGAGTTGGAGGGGTTGGAAATATTGGGATGGATAATTAGATTTCATATCGTTACTGCAGCAGCCATCGGAGGATCAGGGAGATTAATTTTCCCCCCCTTGTGCTCATTAATATTCATTAGAATGCAGGGAGGCTGAGCTGGGCACGGGCTGAGCAGGGAGTGCTGTGACCCCCTGGCAGCCCCTCAGTGACCCCAGCACATTTTGGGCAGTGCTGTGACCCCCTGGCAGCCCCTCAGTGTGACCCCAGCCCCATTTGGGCAGTGCTGTGACCCCCTGGCAGCCCCTCAGTGACCCCAGCACATTTTGGACAGTGCTGTGACCCCCTGGCAGCCCCTCAGTGTGACCCCAGCCCATTTTGGGGAGGATGTGACCCCACCTCAGTGTGACCCCAGTGCTGACCCCTGTCCCTGCCCCACAGAGCCCCCCCCTGACACTGGTGCTGGGGGACGAGAGCTGCTGGCTGTCCTTGCTGCCCCTCGTGCCCCGAGAGCCCGATGCCAACGCCGTCATCTACAGGAAGGGTTGGTACTGGGGGCACTGGGGGTGGGTGGGAGGGGTCCCCATCCGTGTCCCCTGTCCCACTGCTGGCTGTCCCTAGGCTTGTCCCTGTCCCAGCTTCCCTGGGTGGCTGCAGCCAGTGGGGCTGGGGAGGGTATCAGCAGGGATGGGCATAGAGATGGGAGCAAGGATGGGCACAGGGATGGATCCAGGGATGGTTGTAAAGATGGGCACAAAGGTTCAGGGATGGGCACAAGGATTGGCAGAAGGGTGAGTGCAGAGATGGGTGTAAGGATGCAGGGATGCAGAGATGGGCACAGGGATGTGGCAGGGATGGGTGCAGAGATCACACAGGGATGTGGCAGGGATGGGTGCAGAGATGGGCACAGGGATATGGCAGGGATGGGTGCAGAGATCACACAGGGATGTGGCAGGGATGGGTGCAGGAATGGGCACAGGGATGGGTGCAGAGATCACACAGGGATGTGGCAGGGATGGGTGCAGAGATCACACAGGGATGGATGCAGGAATGGGCACAGGGATGGATGCAGAGATCGCACAGGGATGTGGCAGGGATGGATGCAGGGATGGATGCAGGAATGGGCACAGGGATGGATGCAGAGATCACACAGGGATTGCACAGGGATGGATGCAGAGATCACACAGGGATGTGGCAGGGATGGATGCAGAGATGGGCACAGGGATGGATGCAGAGATGGGCACAGGGATGTGGCAGGGATGGGTGCAGAGATCACACAGGGATGGATGCAGGAATGGGCACAGGGATGGATGCAGAGATGGGCACAGGGATGTGGCAGGGATGGGTGCAGAGATCACACAGGGATGTGGCAGGGATGGATGCAGAGATGGGCACAGGGATGTGGCAGGGATGGGTGCAGAGATCACACAGGGATTGCACAGGGATGGGTGCAGAGATCACACAGGGATGTGGCAGGGATGGATGCAGGGATGGGCACAGGGATGGATGCAGAGATCACACGGGGATGGCACAGGGATGGATGCAGAGATCACACAGGGATTGCACGGGGTTGGATGCAGAGGTCGCACCGGGATGTGGCAGGGGTGGCACCGGGATGTGGCAGGGGTGGCACCGGGATATCTGCAGACCCGGGCACGAGCCCGAGCGGCTCCGGGAGGGCGGTGCGGGCTCAGCGCGGGCAGACACCGCCATCTCCAGGCCATGGCCGGGAGGGAGCAGCGGCCGAGCCGGGACCGCGGGCACAGGGCGGGACGGAGGGGCCGGGCCAGGCGGGCAGGACGGGGTGCGGTGTCCCCGCTCACCGCTGTCCCCTCTGCAGACGAGGCCCTGTGGTGCCGCACGACGCGGGCGCTGCGGGAGGACGAGCCCCTGAGCGCCCTGGTGGTGGCAGAGCCGCCGGCTGTCCCCAAGCACGGCGTGAAAGCCGAGCCCGGCGAGTCCCCGTACCCGGCGGCGCTGCACTCCGACATCCAGCTGCTGCCACAGCAGGCCGGCATGGCCGCCATCCTGGCCACCGCCGTGGTCAACAGTGAGGCCGGGGGGACACGGGGAGGGACACACGGGGAGGGAGAGGCAGGGAGGGACACTTGGGAAGGGACACACGGGGAGGGACACACGGGGAGGGACTCACGGAAAGGGACACATGGGGGGAGGGACACATGGAGAGGGTAAGTGCAGAGGGACACACAGGGAGATGCAGGGAGGGACACACGGAGAGGGACATGCAAAGAGGGACACAAGGGGGGACACACAGAGAGGGACATGCTTGTATGGACACGCTGGGAGGGACAGGCAGGGAAGGACACGTGGAGAAGGACACACGGGAAGGGACACACAGGGACACGCTGGGAGGGACACGCAGAGAGGAACATGCGGGGAGACACACACAGCACCACAGCCCTGCGGGGCTCCCCAGCCGGTCCCACAGGAATGTCCCTGTCCCCAGCCCGTCACACAGCAATGTCCCTGTCCCCTGCTCTCCACAGAGGACGTGTTCCCGTGCAAGGACTGCGGGATCTGGTACCGCAGCGAGCGCAACCTGCAGGCGCACCTGATGTACTACTGTGCCAGCCGGCAGAGCGCCCGTGCCGGCTCCCCCGCGCTGGACGAGAAGCCCAAGGAGACCTACCCCAACGAGAGGGTCTGCCCCTTCCCTCAGTGCAAGAAGAGCTGTCCCAGTGCCAGCTCCCTGGAGATCCACATGCGCAGCCATAGCGGTATGGCACGGCATGGCATGGCATGGCACCCCTGGTCTGGAGGCTTTGGGGTGGCAGCATGGTGACCGGTTAGAGGAGGCTGGGCTGCTGGAGGGGCAGGGAGGATGCAGGGCTGGAGCACGCCGAGCAGTGGGATGAGGCTCTCCCCAGCTGGTTTGGGGCACTGGTTTGGCACTGCTCGCTTGTAGGTCTTCCCCCATCTCAGACCTGTAGAGACAGAGGGAGCTGGCCCTGTGGGGTGGCTCTGTGGGTGTCCCCATAGTCCCTGTCCCCCTCCCCTCAGCACTGTGTCCATCTGTCCGGCAGGAGAGCGGCCGTTTGTCTGCCTGATCTGCCTGTCCGCCTTCACCACCAAGGCCAACTGTGAGCGGCACCTGAAGGTGCACACGGACACCCTGAACGGTGAGTGACCCACGGGGACAGCCCTATGCCACCCAGGGATGGGCACTGTCCCTCCTGCCCTGCTCGCTCAGCCCCGTGCTCTGTCCCCTCAGGTGTCTGCCACAGCTGTGGCTTCATCTCCACCACGCGGGACATCCTGTACAGCCACCTGGTCACCAACCACATGATCTGCCAGCCAGGCTCCAAGGGCGAGGTGTTCTCACCTGGGTCAGCCCTTCCTGCTGCCAAATCCCTCGCTGCTGGTGAGTCCTGGGGCTGTGGCCATGGGGTGACATGGGATGGCACTGTCACCCAGGGCTTGTCCCCAGCTGGGCCTGCTGGTGGGAAGGGAGGTGGGAATGGTACATTGTCCCTGTGCCAGGATGTTGGGAATGGGGAACGGGGTGCCAGGGGTGTTGGGAACAGGACATGGCAAACATCCCTCTGCCAGGATGTGTGGAACAGGGAACGGGGTGAGGATCCTGCCCTGGGGGTGTCATAACGGGGGGACAGGGCAGCACCCCATGCTGGTGCTCTCGGTGACGCCAGTGCTGATCATCCCTGTGCTGGTTCTGTTGGTGACACTGTCCCCTCTGTCCCCCTGCAGGGCTGAGCCAGCCGAACAACGCGTCCCTGCGCAAGTGCAGCCTGGGCGCGTTCCTGCCCGAGGCGCTGCCGGCCCTGCCGCCGCACGTGGTGCTGCCCGGCCCCGACACCGCTCCGGTACCGACACCACTGGCACCGCCCGCCTCGCCCCCCGACCCCCGGGCCGGCAAACTCTCACCCCCAGCCCAGCCTCAGAACGGGGAAGGGCCTTCATCGGCATCCTCCTCATCCTCCTCCTCCTCCACGGCCGGCGAGCCCGTGCGCATCAAGGAGGAGCCGGCGGGCAGCCCGGCCAGCGAGGCGGAGGCGCCCAGGAGCGGGGAGGGGGCCGGCAGCCCCGAGGGCGGCTCCCGGACCTCGTCCCCCCGCAGCCTGGCCTCGGCCAAGGTGAAGTCGGAGCTCGCCAGCCCCACGCCGGGCTCCAGCCCCGTGCCCAGCGAGCCGGGGACGGGCACGGCGGGCGGCACCGTGTTCCTGCCGCAGTACGTGTTCGGCCACGAGGCCGCCGTGGTGCCGCAGGCCTCGGAGATCCTGGCCAAGATGTCGGAGCTGGTGCACAGCCGGCTGAAGCAGGGCCACGGGGGCACGGTGCCACCCGCCATCTACACGGGCTCGCCGCCGGTGCCCAAGGGCGCCACGTGCTTCGAGTGCGAGATCACCTTCAACAACATCAACAACTACTACGTGCACAAGCGCCTGTACTGCTCCAGCCGGCACCTGGCCGAGGACAGCCCCCCCGGGGCACGCAAGCTCAAAGCTCCTCCCGGGGCACCCAAGGGTCCCTTGGCCCCGGGGACGCTGCTGTCCCCCCCGACAGGCAACGGGCAGGGCCCGGCATCGGGGGACGGGGAGGACGCCGGGCGCGATGCCACCCCGCCATCCGCCACACCGGAGGGCAAGGCTGAGGATGGGGGCACCAAAGCGGGGTCCCCCGAGGCAGAAGGGAACTCGGGGCGGTGCAGCGAGGACAGCCAGAGCCCCGGCAGCTCGGCGGGCGACGAGGGGGACGAGGACCCCAGCAAGACGCTGTGCGAGGCCTGCAACATCCGCTTCAGCCGCCACGAGACCTACGTGGTGCACAAGCGCTTCTACTGTGCCTCGCGGCACGATCCCCCCCTGCGCCGCCCCGCCGCCCCCAAAGTGCCCTTCCTGCCGCAGCCCCTGCGCACCCGCAAGCGCCGCAAGCTCTACGAGATCCACGGCGCCGCTCGCCGCCCCGCGGAGCCCCCGCCGGCCCCGGAGCCGCCGCCCGCAGAGCCGCCCGCGGCCGCCCCCGAGCCCCGCGCCGGCCCCATGGACGCCGAGGGTCCCATCGACCTGAGCAAGAAGCCGCGCTGGCAGAGCGAGCCGGCACCCACACCGGTGCCGGCGCCGCTGCTGCCCCTGGCCGACTACCACGAGTGCACGGCGTGCCGCATCAGCTTCAACAGCCTGGACGCGTACCTGGCGCACAAGAAGTACCAGTGCCCGGCCACGCCGCTGCAGCCGCGCACGCTGGAGCACCTGCAGAAGATGAAGGGCGCCATGGCCGCCCCCCTCAAGGGCCGGCACAGCCCCGGCAGCCCCGGTGAAGGGGACCCTGAAGGAGGGGTGCGGGTGAGGGCGGCCCCGGCGGGCAGCCCCGGCATCCCTTACCCTGGGGCGGACTCGCTGCAGCGTCACCCCAAGGGCTCCCTGCCACCGCCGGGGGCCAAGGGTCCCCTGGCCGCCTGTCCCTACTGTCCCCTCAACGGGGCCATCAAGGGCGACCTCCTGGAGCACTTCCGAAATGCCCACGGGCTCTTCGTGGCCAAGCCGGGACCACCGGAGGCGCCCGGTGCCAGCAGGACGCCCGAGCCCCCGCTGCCCACCGCGTCCCCTCCGCGCCCGCCCGGCCCTCGCCTCCGCCGGGACAGCGCCAAGGAGGGCAGGGACAGCAGGGACAGCCCGCGGCCCCCCGGCTCGCCCGCCTCGCCCGCAGCCCCCGAGGCTCTGCGGGAAGCCCCCCGCAATCCCCCCACGCCCCCCGCCTACACGGACAGGGGGGTGCAGACGCCCCCGGGCAAGGCCGTGCCCGGCCCGGTGCCCAACGGGAACCACAGGTACTGTCGCCTGTGCAACATCAAGTTCAGCAGCCTGTCCACCTTCATCGCCCACAAGAAGTATTACTGCTCCTCCCACGCCGCCGAGCACGTCAAGTAGCCCCCCCAGAGCCCCCCGGCACCGCGCGGGGGGCTGCAGGGGCTGGGGGATGGGACCGGTGCCTGACACCCTCCCTGTGCAGGGGTTGGGGTGATGGAGGATCCCCCCCGGAGGCTCCACCGGGGGAGCTTTGGCATCTGGAGAGCCCCAAAGTTCACCCGGGTTGGGCGATGAGGACACTGGAGGTGGGGTCAGCCCCCACCTGTGCCCCCGGGGGAAACTGAGGCAGGAGGACTGTGCGTGGCCCTGCCCTGGGGCCTGCAGGGGGCTTTGCCCCGTAGACACTACGGGGCTGGGGTGGCGGGCACGGCACCCCAGGAAATCTGGGGGTGTCCCCACTGCAGAGCAGACCCTGTGAGGATGGAGCTGCTCTGGGAACTGCGTGTATAAATAAGTGTGTACAGAAATAAATATGTCTGCTAAACACCTGTGTGGGGTGGGGGACACTGTGGGGGCTGGCACAGCCACCAGCAGCCCCCCGAGGGGCTGGGCCATGGGGACATGGGGTGTGTACAGCCACGGTGACAGCAGGGACAGGGCATGATGTCCCAGCGCTGTCCCCGGGTGGCACCTTCAGCAGCCATGGGGCAAAGTGCTGCTCCCAGATGGGGCTCAGCTGGTGCTGATGGCTCATTAATTATCAAGGTAATTAAGCCCCACAGCGCCGGGTGGGGCCCGGTCTCTGCCACAGGAGCAGTCCCTGCCTGCAGCTCCAGACCCTGCTGTGGGTGCCCAGGTGAGTGTGGCTCAGGTCAGGTGTCCCCCACAGGGTGACAGGGGAGGATGGCCCTAAGGACCCCCCAGAGCATGGCTCCTCACCTGCCCACAGCTCATCCCAGTGCTTCCCAGTATTCCCAGTCCAGCGGAGGCGGGCAGTGGGTTGTTCCCCTCCCTCCCACCCTCTCTGGCAGGGATGGTGCCTCAGGATCTTTCTGTGTCAGGGACAGTCCCCAAAGGCCAGCCCAGTGCCCCCAGCCCTGTTTGTTTCCCAGCTGGTATCCCTGGAGCTGCTGGGCCCTTGGGATGCCCCCAGACCTGGCCAGGCCAGCAGCAGCAGCACCCAGGGTTGTGCAAGGCTGGGGTGGGCACAGGGACTGCCCCTGCCCAGGGCTGCCAATGGGGCTGGGGACCCCAGGCACCAGAACACCCCCTCGTGTCCCTCCCTCTGTGCCAACCCTGCACAGGCAGGGGCACGGGGAGATCTCTCATCCCTTTAAAGGGAGCAAGGGCAGGCGTGGTGCCAGCTGCCACAGGCCAGGGCTTTGGGGTTAGCCCCATTACTGTGTTGTGGGTGTCTCAGCTCTGTGCCAAGGAGTGGGAGCCAGGCTCTGGTGCCAGGGAGGAGGAGGATGATGATGAAGGCAGCAGCTCCCCTGGGGAAGCGCTTGCGACAGGTTCCCTCCTGGCACCTCTTACACCACCACCAGCTCAGGGTGCCAAGCAGTGCAAGGGCTAAGCATCCTGGGTGTCCCCCCCACAAAGACAACACAAAACACAGCTGAAGTCAGGAGAACTTTACTTAAATAAATATATTTACAGAGCAGCAGCTATTCCAGAGCAGGCTTGGCCACACTCAGCCAGCGGAGTGCAAGGAGAGGCTGTGCCAGGCACCGTGGCAGCCTCTGCCCAGGCATTGACCTAGCAGGGTGCTGAGACCCCCGAGGGCTGGGGGTACAGCAGAGGGGACAGGCCAGGCCAGCCAGCCTCACTGTGACATCTTCTTGTAGGGCAGGGCGGGGAGGCTGCAGGGCAGGAGGTTCTGCAGGGGCAGCGAGCTCTTCTCCTCTTCCTTCTGCTCCTCCTCGGTGGCATCCAGGAGCTGCTGCATGTAGCACGAGGTGCCCAGCAGGACGTGGCCCGTGGCCTGCATGCTGAACAGTGCCCAGCGCAGGGCTTCCCTGGGCAGAGAGAGAGGGGTCAGCGTGCCACGGCAGGGCTGGGCAGTGCCCCTGTCCCCAGAGTGTCCCCTGTGTCCCCAAACCCCCGCACTCACTTCACCAGGCGCCGGGCCCCGTAGCAGCGCAGGTCGTAGGACATGCTGTAGGTGCCATACAGGGTGGCTTTGACGTTGAGGCAGCCCAGGTCCTTCGGGTGGGTCTTGTACAGGTCGAAGGTGACGCAGGCAACGTCGATCCTGCGCGGGGGCTTGCGGGACAGGCTCACCTGGTAGCCACGTGTCTGTGGAGCAGCAGCACCGCGGTCACCTGCTGCACCCCACCCTCCCAATCCCACCTCAGCATGAGGGGACAAACCAGCCCCTCAGGGGTCCCTCACCTTGGGGGCAGTCCAGCTCTGCCCCTTGCTAAGGGCCATCAGGGCCGTGCCCTCCTCCAGGGTCCGGAAGAAGGATTCTGTCTCCACAGCCGTGCCGTCCTCATCCAGCACCAGCGCGATGGGCGCGGGCAGGGCCAGGGCGCTCTGGGCCTGTGGAGGGGCTGGGGGTCAGCAGGGCTGGGGGCAGGCCCTGGGCGGGCAGACAGAGCCCAGACAGATGGACAGAGGGGCAGACAGACAGACAGACCTGGCGCAGCAGCTCGGCCAGGCTGGGGGCCATGACGCCCTTGCGCACGCTGCGGTCCCCGTTGCACACGCGGTAGGGCTTGGGCCGTGGGGCCGGGCCCGCCAGCAGCTGCTGGGTCATGGAGGCGCTGGCTGAGACACATCTGGGAAGGGACACAGGGATTGGGGTGTTCTGAGAGGCAGCGGGACCCCCTGGCAGTGATAGCACCCAGGGAGGGATCTGGGGGATGTCCCCCATGCTGGGGACAGGGGGTCCATGGCACTTACTTGGACACGGGGGCAGCCAGGCGCTGGCTCAGGGATTTGGCGTAGTCCATCTTCCAAGGGGCACGGAGCAGCCTGCGGGGAGGAAGGACAGTGGCTCCCGTCAGCTCAAGATCTGTTTCCACCAGCACGTCCAACTCCGCTCCAGGGGTTCTTCTGCTGCTTTCAGCTCCCGTCTGCTCCAGATCTCCCCGCTGGCAATGCCGGTGACAGAATTGAGCCAGAGCTCTGTCACCCGCTGCCTTTACAGGGGCTGGTCCTGCCCTTTGGCCGGGGCCAGGCCAGCGGTGGCCGCCCGGCCAGAGTCCCCTGCCAGCAGGGCTCTTGCGCAAAGGGACACGCGGGGGCTGAGTCAGCGCTGGAGCAAAGGTGAGACAGCAGCCCTGGGCTCTGGGAGAGGGCACCGGGGCTTTGGGGCCAGGGACACCCATGGGAGCACCCCAGCCCTGCTGATCCAGGGGTATCTCCAGCCAGGAGCCTGATCCAGGGGTATCTCCAGCCAGGAGCCTCATGGGGGTCCAGCAGAGCTCCCATTCCCTCACCTCCAGGGAACAGCAGCTCTTCTCCCGAGGATCAAACCCGTCCGCCTCACCTGCCCTTATGTACCTGTCACAGAGGCTCCTCCCTCCCCAGGCCGCACCCTTCTGCCCGCCGGGCCTAATGGGTCCGGTCCGGCCGGGGAGGGACCGGGAGCCGGGCGGGTCCGGCTGAGGGGGCACCGGGAGCCGGGCGGGTCCGGCTGAGGAAGGACCGGGAGCCGGGCGGGTCCGGCTGAGGGGGCACCGGGAGCCGGGCGGGTCCGGCTGAGGAAGGACCGGGAGCCGGGCGGGTCCGGCTGAGGGGGCACCGGGAGCCGGGCGGGTCCGTTCGGGGAAGGTCCGGCTGACAGGGTCCCATCAATCCGTACGAACGCTCCCGTGGGTGTCACAGGACGGTGCCAGGCTGTTCCCAAGGGTGCCCAGGGACAGGAGGAGCTGCGCTGGCCACGAACCAAACCACGAGAGGCTCCCTCTGAACGCGAGGAGAGCCTGTGCCCATGGAGGGTGGCACAGCCCTGGCACAGCTGCCCAGGGATGTGCGGTCTCCTGTCTGGAGCCATCCCAAAGCCACCTGGATGTGTCCCTGTGTCACCTGCCCCAGGTGTCCCTGCCAGAGCTCCCGAACATTCCCCGATCCTGCGGCACGCGGGTGCCCCGTCCCTGTGCGCGTGTGCCACCCCGGCACATCTGGAACCTGGCACATCCCTGCCCCTCCACGTGCCCGCCCGCACACGCCCCATGTGCAGATGTTGGCGCGTTCACGCGTCCAGCTGTGCGCGCACACCTGCGCTCCGTCCATGCCGTGCGCGGCCCCTTTAAGAGACCGGGGGGTGGGGGGGTGTCAGAGCGCGCGCTCCCCCCTCCCCTCGCCTCGCGCCGCCGGGCCCCGTCGCGCGCGGATGACGTCACGCCATGGCCGCCCTGCGCCGCCGCGAGTAGAGGCCGCTCCGCCGCCCCGTCCCGCGCTGCCGCCGCCGCCCCGCCGGTCCCCGCCGGCCCCCGCCGCCCCCGGCCCGTCCCCGCCGCGCCCCGCACCGCGCCGGGCCCCCGCCGCCCCCCGACACCGGTGAGCCGCCGCCCGCGCCGCCGCGGCCTAGCGCCCGGGAGGGGGGGCGGGCCCGGGCCCGGCGGGGGGAGCGGGGGCGGCACCGGGGAGGGGGGGCCGGGGGCAGCCCCGGGAGCGGGAACGGGGCGGGCGGCGGGGACAGCAGGGGAGGGCCCCGCGGTGTTCTACAGGGGGTCGGGGGGAGGCCGGAGGGCGCGGAAATGAATGAATTCCCCCGCTCGGTCGGGACCGGGAGTGGGACCGGGCGGCCCCGGGTTCGCGGGGAGCCGGGGGACAGCGGGGCTCGGCAGGGACGCGGCGTGCGGGTGGCTCTGACTGTCCCCCTCGGCCGGCAGCGGGAGCAGGGACAGCGCCAGCAGCCGCGGCCCGGGGGCACGGCAGGAGAGCCCGCCTGGCAGGAGAGGAGCCCCGGAGGTGAGCGGGCACCGCGGGGGCACGGCCGGACTGCCCCGCCTGGCACGAGAGCAGCCTCGGAGGTGAGCGGGCACACACCGGGCACCACGGCAGCCGAGGGTGCTTGGGGTTTGTCTGCTGCAGGGTCAGCTCTGAATGAGTTTGGGGTTTGTCTCCTGCAGGGTCTGAAATGGGTTTGGGTTTGTCACTCATAGGGTCAGTGCTGGGATGGGCTTGTGGTTTGTCACCTGCAGGGTCAGTGCTGGGTGGGATTGGGGTTTGTCACCTGCAGGGTCAGTGCTGGGTGGGATTGGGGTTTGTCACCTGCAGGGTCACTTCTGGGTTGAGTTTGGGGTTTGTCGCGTGTAGGGTCACTTCTGAGGTGAGTTTGTGGTCCCTCACCTGCAGGGTCAGCTCTCAGGTGGGTTTGGGGTCCCTCACCTGCAGGGTCAGTTCTGAATGGGTTTAGAATTTGTCACTTGTAAGGTCAGTTCTGGGATGGGTTTGGGTTTTATCATGACTGACTCATGGAGTCAGTTCTGGGATGAGTTTGGTGTTTGTCACTCATGGGGTCAGTTCTGAGATGGGTTTGTGGTCCCTCACCTGCAGGGTCAGTTCTGAGATGGGTTTGTGGTCCCTCACCTGCAGGGTCAGCTCTCAGGTGGGTTTGGGGTCCCTCACCTGCAGGGTCAGCTCTCAGTGGGTTTGGGGTCCATCAGTTGCAGCTGCTGATCCAATATCAGTCTTTTTGAGTGGGATTATCCCAAATCCTGCTGGACCCAGGTGTGACCCTCTGGTTGTCTCTTCCCGAGGCCCTGAGAGCTCACACTCAGCATTTGCTGGGGGAGAGCTGCAGGAAGGAGCTGCAGGAAAATCAGCTGTGCTGGGAAACACACTGCAGCTGCCTTTCCCTTCAGGTGCCCACCACAAATCCAAGGGGAACATTCCCAGTTAGAACTCTCTGAGCTCTGCTTCAGACCCAGCTCCTGGAAATGCCCTGAGCACCAAACTGACCCCACAGGGCTGAGCTTGGGGCATTGAAGGGTGCCCTGAGAGCTGCTGAGTTCCCTGGGCACCCTGCACCTCAGAGCTCCCTAAGGATGGCAGAGAAATGAGGATTTTGGTTCATTAACCCTGCTGGCGGCTGGAATTGCAGTCAGGGCAGGGCTGCACACGGGTTCATCCTCTCAGTGTTCTGTGTTTCCCCTCTCCTGGATCCTGAGAAATTCATTTCCTGCTGTCACTGCTCCTCCACGTTTTTCCCTGGGTTGGTTTCTGCTTTTGCAGTTTTTTGTTCCCTGAACCTTTGTGTGCTGCCCTTCTCTCCTCCCCTGTCCTGTCAGCTCTGTTCTCTCTGCTCAGCTCCCTGCCTGTCCTTCCACCCTGCTCCAGGGCTTTCCTGCCCTGCTTTACCCCTGGATTTCATGGGTCTGATTCACAGCACCTCCTTGGCTTCTAGAAATGGGATTTTTTTACCTTTTATCCCAAAGATTTCAGCCTGAAGGACAAAGCTTCCTCTCTTCTTTCCTTCCCATGTGTCCTGTGACATCCCCAGGGCTGCCAGGGGCACAGAAATTTGGAATGCACTTGGTTCTTCATATCCATGGACATTTGTAGGATTTTAAGGGCGAATTTGATGGCTCTGCCCAGCTCCAGGTTTTTGTAGGAGCTCAGTTCCTGCCTGGAATTTCTTCCTTTTTAATTTTGCAACTTTTGGTGCTGTTAAATTAACACAGAGAAGAAACTTGGCCTGATTTTGCAAAAGGAGCTGCTGGGTAAAAATTCCTGCCCTGACTCCTCAGGCCTTGTGAAAATCAGCTCACAAAAGTGTGAGGTTCAGGATTTTATTTGAAATGTATCCTGGCAAGGTGGAAGTGGATTTTTAAAGGCAATTTAAGTAGCAAAGAGTTTTTCTCTGCCTGCCTTTAGTGCCGTGTAAGGCTGCTCAACCCCAGTGCTTTCAGTTCAAACATCTTGGATGTCATTAAGCTTTGATAAAAATATAAAAGTGAAGCAGGTGAGTTTAAACTGCTGGAGCGTGTCCACAAATTTCTCCTCCCCTTTTTAGGGGGGAAATGTGTGATTTGAAATGTTTCTAAGGAGGCTGGGAGGCTTTAGTAGGAACAAATTGGCTCCATCCAGGCATGGTGAGGATGGCCAGGTAGGAGGAGCAGCTCTGTCCCACCCTGTGCAAGCTGTGGGACTCTGATCAATTCAGGAGCATAATGAAGCATAAATTCATCCTTCATTCCCTAATTTGAGATACTCCAGAGCCCAGGCTGTGAAACTTCCAACTCACTGTTATGTTGTGGAGCTAAAACCTCCTCACTCCTGGGAAGTTCTGCTGCCAGATCCTCAATTTCTGCCCTGAGAAGCTGTGACCTGCTTTGAAGAGGCTTCCAGCTCGCTGAGCCATGCCCAAATCATTCCAAAACCAGGGAAAAACCCCTTTTTTTTTGCCTGAAAATCCCCTTTATTGATTGCTTTTCCTCCCTGGGACAGGGCTGCCCCAGCTCATTTAGCCTGGGAGTTAAATGAGGAGAGTTTGTGAGCCTGGATGGAATTCCCAGTGCCCTGAGCTGCTCCAGGCTGCTCAGACACTCAGGGAAGGAACATTTGACACACTTTGAGCAAAAGGAGCTGGTTTGGAACAGAAATAGTTGTGCAGCTGGGACCAAAGGCGGCTTTGCCTGAATTTGGAAGATTTCTCAAGATAAAAGGCTGCTCAGTGAGAGGCATTAATACAGCCCTGCCTCTTGCCTGAGCTGCAGGTCAAACAAGCTTATCTGGGGCTTAGGAGAGTTAATTTTTTGCTTTTATAACTGGTTTTGAACTAGGAAGAAACTGGCTTAGTTTTAAGGCACAAAAAAAGGCCGAGTTTATGATGATGGAGAATGAAACCTGGGGGTTTCTGGTCTGCCACTTCTGCCACTGCTGCTTGATTTAAAGCACTTCCATGGAGCCAATTTTTCTTAGGTTTTTGTGATGTTTGTCTTTATGTTTCCCTAAAGGACAGCAGAAAGCAATTAAGAAACCTCAAATGTACAGAAACCCCAAACAACCCCTAAAAAACACCTCAAAAATCCCCAAAAACCTTTCAGGATTTCAGAGATCTGGGATAAATTGTGATTTGCAGTTTAAAAATCATCTGAATAAAAACTCTTGCAGAATTCTAAAAATTTAGAATAAATTGGTTTGCAGATCAAGACAACAGTTAAAACTGGAATTAAACTTGTCCTGTTCCATCATCGGGCAGTTTTCCTTTTAATTTAAACTCCCAGTTTTTTTCCCTGCTGCTGATTTTACCTTTGGACATCTGGGCTTTGTTTTGGGACATTTCCATGCAGGGTAAGATTGCTGCCAAAATCTACTTTGTTGGTTTTGGGGAATCTTGGAGCAGCAGCCCAATCCCTGAATCCAAGGAATTACACCCCAAAAACCCTCCCTGCCTGGATTTTCTGAGCCCTTCTCACTTGGGCCATCATTTATTGTGTTTCTTATCATTTCTGCTGATGGAAATTAATAGGAAATTATTACAACTGCTGGATGCTGTGGATTTTATAAAAGCTGCTGTGCAGGTCAATGTTTTGTATTTCAATGTTTTATATTCCTCACCATCAGAGCATATTTGTTTCCTCCCATCCCTCTAAAGGTCTGCATGTCAAACACAAAAAGCCATTTGCTTCACTTAAATACTTTTTTTTTTTTTCTTATTTTTTTTTGCTGCTGCTTATTTGCAGGAAAACAGAAAACAAATTTCCTGAGTCCACGTGGCCCTGGCAGCTTTGATATTTGTGGTGGCCTCTCTGGGCTGACCTTTGTGTTCACACAGAGTCACTTCTCAGGCACTTGGGCAATTAAAATCTTCAATCTGAGCTGGCTCTTAAAGCCAATCATGATTTGTGCAGGAATTTATGAGCTCAGATCAGGCCTGATGTGCTCAATAAGGAGAGGATTTGTTCAGCTCCATCCTGGGGAACTGCTCAGAGCTGTTGTCACCAGGAGGCAACTTCTGGCTTTTCATTTGGCTTTGACCTTGTCAGGGAAATCAGAACTTTGCTGGTGAGCCAGAACCAACTTCAGTGTGCAGAGGAAGCTCAAAATGTGGATTTTCTGCTGCTCTGGGCCCTGCTGATGCTGAGGTCATCTCGTGTTTATCAATTCCCTGGTAGCAGCAGGGCCCTGGGGGCTTGGGGAGAGCACAGTCAGCCCTAAAATGCAGCTTAAGGTGCTTCTGGGAGGGGTTTGGATTTATTTTCTGGTTTTAACTCCTCTGCAGACCTCCCACAGTATAAGGAGCAGCATTTTCTGGAGTGGGACTTTGATCTTGGGAGTTTGCAGCAAATTCTGTTCATTAGCAAAAGATTTTGGGGGTTCAGGTGCTGGGAAGGCTCAGTTTGCTTTACTTGGGGCAGTGTTTGGTATGTCTGGGTGGCTTTTTGATGGGAAATCACCTTTCCTGTGCAAAACCAGCTGGACAAACAGGGGAAAGTGTCAGGAAAAGGTGAAATAGCAGCTTAATAAAAGATTAGTAAACTCTGATTTCATGATGGATGGCTGGGAATGTTTAAAAAGCAACCAGAGTCTGACATTTGTAGCATTTCTGCTCCAAGGGTTTTTAAAATGACGGGTGGAACTCTGCTCATTTATGCCATGGGTTTGTGGCAGCACTAAATGAACTTGCAGAGAGCAGCTGGAGTGAAACATGGGACACATTAAAATGAAGATGATTTGTAATTTTGTGGCTTTTTTTTTTTTAGGGTATTTAGAGCTTTTGTGTGGATGTGACCCAGTCAGCTCAGCCAGTTCCAGTCAGGCATTTCTATAATTTATGGGATTTTTTTTCTGGAGTAAAATTAATGCACGGCCCAGCTTTTTTCCCCTGCTTTGCACCCTGCCCTTTTCTGTTGTATTTATTTGCTTTATTCTGGATGGACATGGCATTTTTAACTTCCACCAAGCACAAGTTTAGACATCTTCTAGGAAGGTCTCTGTGCAGGCAGTTGGATCTGCTGCTTTGATGGAATTTGGGGGTCTTTACTGAGGGTTCTGCCCCCTCAGGTGAGAGCCCAGCCCAAGGAGGAGCTGGAGCTGCTGGAGGAGCCCAGAGGAGGCTCCAGGGGGATCAGAGGATGGAGCAGCTCTGCTGGGAGGAAAGGCTGGGACAGCTGGGAATGTTCACCTGGGCAGGAGAAACCTTGGGGCCTGAAGGAGCTGCAGGAAAGAGGGAGAGGGACTTTGGAGAAGGGATGGGGGACAGGACACAGGGAATGGCCTCAGGCTGAAGGAGTGCAGGGATGGATGGATGGATGGATGGATGGATGGATGGATGGATGGATGGATGGATGGATGGATGGATGGATGGATGGATGGATATTGGGCAAGAATTGTTCCCTGTGAAGGTGGGCAGGCCCTGGCACAGGTGCCCAGAGCAGCTGTGGCTGCTCCTGGATCCCTGGCAGTGCCCAAGGATGGGGTTTGGAGCACCCTGGGACAGTGGAAGGTGTCCCTGCCATGGCAGGGGTGGGATGGGATCTTTATGATCCCTTCCAACCCAAACCAGTCTGGAACTCCATGAAATTCCAGCCTCAAGCTCTGTCCTTGTCTGTGAAGGGCAGCACACTCCAGGCTGGGGCAATATTGCCATCAGTTTTTTATGCAGTTTAAACTCTGAATTTCCCTCTTGGAGGGAAACCATATTCCTGAATTTCTGGCATCCCAGAATGGTTTGGGGTGGAGGGGACCTCAAAGCTCCTCTCCCTCCAGGAGCGGCTTCCTCAGGGCCCCATCCAGCCTGGCTTTCCAGGAGCTCCAAAACCTTTCCTTGGGAGGCAGAGCACAGGAGGAGGAGTCCCTGAGGGTGGGATTTCCCTGCCTGCCCCCTTTGCTGCCCATAACCAGAGCTGTTCTCCCTGCAGGCTCGCGGGGACTGATGGACGTTCCTGACAGCCCGGAGCGAAACCCCTGCTCTCCTGAGGAAGAGGACCAGCAGCTTTCTGATGAGGAGGTCCTGAAGGAGAGCGGCTCCGAACGGGAACTCGATGGGGAGGGTGGCCAGGGGAGCCTCCTGGGCGAGGAGGAGGAGGCAGGCAGGGCCCTGAGCCAGGCAGAGGAGGAGGAGAACCACTCTGACGAGGAAGATCGGCTGAGCGAGGCCAAGTCGCAGGAATCCGACACCAACGAGCAGGGCATGGAGCTGAAGAGCCCCCGGCCCCGAAAAGGGGAGGAGGAAGACAGGACAAACGACCTGGAAGTGTCCTCTGTCACCAGGGAGCTGGATGAGCACGAGCTGGACTATGATGAGGAGGTTCCCGAGGAACCCAGCGCTGCTCCTGCAGAGGAGGATGGGGAGAAAGCTGCTGGGGAGGATGATGAGGAAGAGGAGAAAGGAGATGATGCCCCTGAGGATGAGAAGAAATCCAGCAGCAAAAGTGATGATGAGAAGGATGGGCAGGATCCCCTCAAGGAGAAGAAGAAAGAAGAGGATGATGGGGAAATTGATGATGGAGAAATTGATGTAAGTAGGAGGTGGGCAGAGCCCTGGGGTGCTTCTCCCACTGCAGTTCCTTCCTCCTCCTGGTGAGAATATCCCTGTCCCTGGTGTGCAGGAAACCCTTTCCCTGGAGGTAAGGCCAGAGCATGGAGCAGGCCCTGATTTCAGGGGTTGTCTGTGCTGAACCAAAACTTTGTGCCAGAGCCATCAAATGAGCTTTGTTCCCCCTCAGTGCGAGGAGGCTCCAGTGCTGTAAGAAACTGCCCTGCCTCAGCTCCAGGGGGGACTTGGAAATGATGCTGGCAGCAAATGCCATGGATGGGGTGGCCAGGAACTGTTCAGATTGAGGGGCTGGTGCTGGGGGTGTTTGTGCTGCTCAAACCCTGATCCTGGGCTGTTCCTGGGCTGTTCCAGCAGCATCTGGGTGCATGGAAGGGCAATGGAAGGTGCTGGGCTTTCTGGAAAATTCTCAAGGCATGGCTTGGATATGGAGTAAGAGATGTGCAGTGTTTCACAGCTCTGAAGCAGCCAAGATACTCAGAAGGATCAGAAGTGGGGTTTAGTTGCAGGTGGGGATAGGGAAAATCTCACCTTTAGCCATGGCTGTGCTCAGCAGGGAGCTCTGCAGAGCAGCAGCTGTTCTGTGCCCCTGAACTGCCATTTCCTCCTTTTCCATGGAGGAAACAGGGCAGAGTAATTCCAGTAAAACCCCTCCTGTGGGCTCCTGGTCTGAAAGTGCATCCCAGCGGGGGGAATGTGAGGAGGAATTGCTGGTGCAGAGCACCTGGGCTGGCTCCCATTGCAGAGCTGCAGCTGCACAGCTGGGCTGGGGTGTGGGACTGTCCTGGGGACAGGCAGGGAGGCCCTGGAGGGGACTGGGGTCACTGCTGGGGCTCCTCGGCTGGGCAGGGGAGATGCTCTGTCCTCCCAGCCCCATTCCTGTGGCTCTGAGCTGGCCACAGGAGCCTGGGAAGCTCCTGAGCCTCACTGCACACACCCTCCTCCCTTTTCCCTAAAGAATCATATTTTGTGTGCTTTTTACTCTTCATAATTCATTGACAAGTTTAATTGTTTTCAAAAGTGACGTGGTTTTCCTCCCTCATGCCCATCCTGGCAGGTGATTTTGTTCAACACGTGTTTTCCAAAGGTTTTGTGTATTCCTAAATCAGTTAGAAGGAATTCCAGTATCTTATGGGCAGAAAAAAAAATTCCTGGAGCCCTGACTCCATGCCTGTTCCTTGATTAAAATATGAATGCTCTCCTTTGGAGCCTGAGGCATTCTTGGGAGCTCTCCTCACAAAGCAGGAGATGAATCTGTACCCTGGTTTTCATACATTAACTCATAACAGCATTCTCAGCTGCCTGATTCCAAGGAGACCTCCCAGAAATAAATACTTCCCCCTTTGTTGCAGACTTCACACAGCTCTTTTGAAATCAGCAGAGTGGAGCTGCTTCTCCCATTCATGCAGCACTGAAAGCCAGCCCCAGCTTTGGGGAAAACTTCAAGCTCTGCATTTTCTGCTGCCTCCTGGTGTGGAGGGAGGGGAATATTAATGCAAATTTTAATTGGAATATAAGTGCAGGCTTTGAAATCTGGTGCTGTTGAGGAGAGCCCTGTCCCTGGCTGGCTCAGGAGTGCAGCAGCAGAGGCTCCTCACCCTCCTCTCTGTGCTCCTGGGTTTGTCTGCAGCCAAGGAATGGCTTTTCCTTCTTGCCAGCTGCTCAGTGGATCAAAGGAGGGAATTTTCCTCATCTTTTCCACCCAGAGAGTGGCTGTTGCCAGGCACAGGGAAGGCCCATGCAGATGCTCCCTCTTCACGTGTTTCATGTCCTGAAAACAGAAATGGAGGCAGAGAGGGAAAACCAGTGTGTCCTTTGGGATAAAATCCTGATTTCCTGGCCAGGTACCCCTGACACCTCTCTGGTCTTTGTACTTTAGCCTCCTGCATCCCGAGCTCCTTTTGGTTTTCCAGTGCAGCCTAACAAAGCCAGGGAAGGGATTTTTCCCTTGGAAAAAGGAGAAAATGCTGGTATTTGAAAGCTCCAAGAACTTCTCTTCTGGAGGTGTTTCATGGCTGTTATTTCTTAATATTGGAGCAGCCTCCAGCCACCAGAATTCTCTCCTGGGGCTGCAGTCCCCGGGGATGAGGCAGAGTTTTGTTTGAGCTGGTTCCCAACTCCAACATGGAGCTGAGGAGTAGAAGGGAAGGTGGAGATGACTGGAAGAAATCTGTTGGATTTATCCTGAGAAGTTCCTTTGTGAGATTGTCCCTGGAGAGGGACTTTGGACAGGGGTATGGAGTGATGGAATGAGGTGGAACTGGCAGGATTAATTTGGATTTGGGGAAGGAATTCCTGGCTGCGAGGGTGGGCAGGCCCTGGCGCAGGGTGCCCACAAAAGCTGTGGCTGCCCCTGGATCCCTGGCAGTGCCCAAGGCCAGGCTGGATGGGGTTTGGAGCAGCCTGGCACAGTGGAAGGTGCTTTTACAGCCACCTGGAATATTCTGTCCTCCCCCTGTGCAGGTGCTCTGGGGCATTCCTGTAACCTGACCTTGTTTTTCTCCTGTGGTTTTGCCCCAGGGTGGCTCTGAGTGTTTGAACAAGACTAGGAAATGTCAGGTCCCACATGAAATGTCAGCTTTGTGTGTCTGTTCCAGGATGATGACTTGGAAGAAGGGGAGGTTAAAGACCCCAACGACAGGAAGGTGAGGCCCAGGCCCACCTGCCGCTTCTTCATGAAAGGTAACCCCACCCTGGGGGCTGGAGGAGCCAGAGCTGCTGCCCTTGCTCCTGTTTGGGGATTTTGGTTCTCCATTAAGCTGCTGTTACATGATAAATTCTGCCCCAAGCGTCCTCAGTGCCACCTTGCTGTTTGTTGGTGGCCAAAGCTGAATTTTCATGGAGCCACTACACAAAAAGGGCTTTGCCCTCAGCATGGTGAGCCTGGAGGAGGTGAATAAAGGGAGATTTTCAGGGAATAAAACATAGAAGTTGTGGCTGCCCCGGATCTCTTTAAGGGTCCAAGGCCAGGCTGGACAGGGCTTGGAGCAGCCTGGGGTAGTGGAAGATGTTGGGATTGGAATTGGGGAGCTTTAAAGCCCTTCCAGCCCCAACCACCATGATTCTGTCCCTGTTTGTTTGGGATGCTCTGTGGTCCTTGCTTTGCCCTCAGGTTTCCTGTGAAAGGCAAAGCTCCCAATTGGAAATGTTTGTCAGTAACAAATGAGGATCTCATAGGCTTATTCCTACATTTAATTACCAGATGTGTCCAGCCCTCCCTCCCTCCCTTCTCCCCACTGGAGGAGAGCATTGTACGTTGTTCCATCTGTGTGTGGATGTGTTTGTCCCCTCTGGCAGGTGGAGAGTGCCATGTGTGTGCAAACAGGTAAATCGCAGCCCAGCTGGAGAGGAGAGCAGTCAAACACCTCCAACAACATTACTCCTTACTGGGTTTTACCTGCCTGCTGGGGTTTTTGTGGGGCTGGGGTGCTGCTGGGAGCAGGGTCTAACAGCTGTGTGTGTGTGTTCCCACAGGACACTGCACCTGGGGCATGAACTGTCGCTTTATCCACCCCGGAGTGAACGACAAAGGAAATTACTCACTCATCTCCAAACCTGAGCCCTTCTCCCCCAACGGGGCCCCTCCCATGGGCCCTCACCCGCTGATGCCAGCCAACCCCTGGGTATGGAACCTCTCATGGCCGTTCATGGCTTCTGCACCACCCTCCCCATCCCTGCACTGCTCCAGGTGGGCTTTTGGACAGCCTGGTCTGGTGGGAAGTGTCCCTTCCACTGGAACCAGATGAGCTTCAATGTCCCTTCCAACCCATGATCCTGGGATTTTCCTCCTCTTTATTTGACCTAATGCCTAAGCAAAATTCAGCCCACAGTTGGACCTGTGATTTTTAAATGGAGATCTTGGAGTTGCCAGTAGAGGGGGGTAAAATTCCACGGATTCCCAGCTTAGTCCTGCTGAGGCACGTCTGGAGTAACTCTGAGTAGCTTTACAAAGCACAGCTTTGCTGTTCAAAACTAACTCAAGTGTCTTCTCCTGCTCTCCTCACCTTTCCAACAGGGAGGCCCAGTGGTTGATGAAATCTTACCTCCACCTCCTCCAGACCCTCCAACAGAAAGTGCCTGGGAGAGGGGACTCCGGCACGCCAAAGAGGTAAATTCCTTCCTCAGGGAATTGCTGGCTGCCTCCAAAATCCACTAAAAAAAGCTCTTTTTGGAGCACAGGTGTCTTGCTCTTTGTCTGTTCCTTTTGCCTTTTAATCTATTAATTGTGATTTGTTGTACATCACACTTGTTAGACAGCCAAGAGGAGCTCAAATCCAGGTTGGGGGGTTATATTTAAGAAATAGTGGGAATTTGTGTCCCTCAGCTCCAGCCCTTCGCAAAGCAAAGCTTTAAACTGATCTAATTTGCCTCCCTTCAGTGCCTGTTTCTCCAGTTTGTGATCACTGCAGGGGGGAAACTTCTGTTTCCTGTTGTTCTGAGCTGGTGGAACAGGGAATTAATCAGGAAAAGTCTCCAATATCCTGCACATTCTGAGGGAAGAAGGTGTTCTGGCTGCAGGAAACCTCCTGAGGGCAGGATTTTTAATATTCCAATTTCTTCCTGCCCCAGGAACCTTCTCTCCTCACACTATTTGTGTGCTCTTTAAAAAGGTATTAATTTTTTTTATTAAAAAAAGTTATTCAAAAGGTATTTGTAGTGGTTTCATCATTGGTTTTTCTGGGTTTGGATTGAAGGCATTGAGACAGTAATTTGTGTTCGGACTCAGGTGTTTATTATTTCTTATTAGTAAAACAGTCTCACTACTGTGAGTTCAGCAGCTTTTCATTAGAGGGCACAAAATGGCCAACAAGGTCTTTTAAGACTAAACTATCTAATTAGGAACTGACACCTAGATTATTTTCCTTTTTTTTTAAATTACTATTTTCCGTATTTTCCTTTTTAACTGATGCCAAAGAGCCCCCGGTGAGGATTTTTCTGCCCAATTACAAAATACCACCCAAACCCAAGAAGAAGAAGGAAGAAGAAGCATGAAGAATAAAACCCAGGACGACACTCTGTGCCCTCCATCTTTGTTCCATCCACAACATTCTAAAAATTCCAAATCCTAAATTTCTCACCACGTGATACACGTGCACTGCTCTCTATAATCTATAGATTATAGATTCCATTTTTGTGGATTCTAATCTGTTCTGGAGCTAGGAAACTTTCTCCATGGATGAGGGTCAAAGTCAGTGCTCCCCTGGAGGTCAGGGCACCCCAGAGCAGACTGAGAAATATTCCTGGGTTTCCACAGGTATTAAAAATACTCTTCTTTTTAAAAAGTTATTAAAAATACCTTTCTTCTCTTTAAAAAAGGTATTAAAAAAAGCAACAATGAGGAAGGAGCAGGAGCCTGACTTTGAGGAGAAGAGGTTCACAGTGACCATCGGGGAGGACGAGCGGGAGTTCGACAAGGAGAACGAATTCTTCCGGGACTGGAATTACCGCATCACCCGCGACGTGCGGGACCCCGCGTAAGAGACAGCCCTGGCAGCTCCAGGGAGG
The DNA here is from genome assembly GCF_027887145.1 of Ammospiza caudacuta. NCBI lineage: Eukaryota > Metazoa > Chordata > Aves > Passeriformes > Passerellidae > Ammospiza > Ammospiza caudacuta. The sequence goes on from NC_080605.1 coordinate 20,780,589, forward strand.
GACCCCTGGGTGGGGCTGCACTGCAGGGAGCCTGCCTGGGGTCCCCTGTCCCTCCAGACTTGGGGTGGCACCTACAAACAGGGAGCAGCTCCCTTGAACAGGAGGTTGGGAGCTTGAGCCGCCTCCGCTCGCTCCGGTTCAGCCCCACCTTCCTTCCCGGTCTCCTTGAGCCCTTCCTGCCTCCAGTCTCCTTGAATTCTGCTCCTCCTGGGCTCTCTCCAGCTCTGCATTGCCTCCCTCACACCAGTGTGTTCTTCCAGCTTTTTTTCTCCCTTTTTTTCCTTATCCCAACCATGACAAGTTGGAGCGTGTTCAGTGTGCAGGAGCTGGTGGCCCCAGCTGGGGCAGAACTGGTTTAACAAACACCTGGACTGGTCCCAGTTAAAGCTGGTACCTGGTTTAACAAACACCTGGACTGGTCCCAGTTAAAGCTGGTACCTGGTTTAACAAACACCTGGACTGGTCCCAGTTAAAGCTGGTACCTGGCCACAACAAGCCCCCTAAATTTAAGTGTTCAGGTGATTGGGGTTTTAAGGTTAAATTTAAGGTTCTGGAGACCTCAAACCCAGCTCTGGGAAATTGTTTGGGAGTTCTCAAGCCAAGAAAAGGAATGGGAAGAGCATTTTTGGGAGAGAGGTTTGGATTCTGCAGGAGTACAGGTGGATTTGTGTCTCCTTGCTCATGCATCCTCTGTTCTTCCTACATGAACAGATTATGGAAATATTTCCACTCCCAGAGGGTTTGCAAGGCTTAGTTCTGTTTATTTTAGAGTGGATGAATTACAAAAAAAACCTCTGAAAAGGAGCAGATTAAGCTTTTGTTCAACATTCTTTGATTTGCTGTAGAGTGCAATTCCTTTCCCTAATTAAAAAAAAAAATACAAAAAGCCCTGTCCTCAGTTCTGCAGCCTGAAGGAAAAGAAATTTCTAAAGTATTGACATTTTCCTGAGTTTAATTAGCTCTGGATCTTGGCCTTGTGTTCCTCTCAGAGGCACCTGGGGTTTACCCCAGTGTTCTGATGGCTGTTCATCCATTATCTTCATTTTATGACTGTCTATAAAATGCACCAGCAGCATTTTGGGCCTCTCTGATGTAGGAATTGTTAAGAGCAGGCCTGGTTTTCATATAGTCCATAAAAAAATGTATTGCACATAACCAGTGTTAAACAAAACTCATCCAACAACTGGAATTCCTGAAAATTGAAGGCTGTGTGAACAGGCTGTGGCATTAAAATATCTCCTTTGTGTGTGACAGGAAAAGTTATGAATCTGCTACTGTAAGCTCTAGAAAATGCTGATTTTTCTCCTCCCCACACACAATTTGTTGCCCAGCTGGACACCTGGCAGCCACCTGAGCACTGGAAGTGCAGCTGGGATGTGGAAAATGCTTTCAGCACTGTCTTGTGACATGTGGAGTTGTCTCAGTAGTTCATGAATCCCTTTTTCTTTTTTGAATGACTATAGGGAGGTGGACATCAAAGAAAACATTAACTATGGGTAAGCAGGTCTTTGATTCCAGTACATGTTACAACTGTAAGAGAATTTTCCTTTGCCTTTTTTTCCATTGCATTTCCTCCAACTTCTGGGACCACAGACAGACCCCTGGCCCCTCAGCAGCTGACTCAGTGGATAGATTGGATTATTTTTGGGGTGGTACCAATTATTTTCTAATGATTTAAGCACTGAATTACCCAAAGACACAGCAGTGATCCTTTTTGAAATTAAAATAACCCTCCAGTGTTATAGGAAGGGGAAATTTGGACTTGAGGCTGTGTGAAAAAGCAGAATTTCCTTTCTGGCATGGCTTGAGATGTTTTTCTCTCTTTGAACACCTGATGTCACTGAATGCAGGCTGCTCTGGGGTTGGCATCAGGAGTTTGTAGCTGACTGAAGCATCCCAAATCCTGGTTCTCCTTCCCTTGGCTTATTGCTTCAGGCCAAAAGAGAAATCCTAAATTATTTAAGAGCACTGAAAGATATACAAGTACCACTCACAGGGCAGCACCTACATCTTAAGCTGGTTTAGGTTATTTGGCACTGTAAAAATTTAAAAAGTGGCCTCTTTATTCTTTTTTTTTTAATAAATCAGAGTCTCATTATGGATAATCTGGAATTTGGGAGCATTTGCTGTATAATCTTAGCTCTGCCACTGACTCCTCTGTGGCCCTGGAAGTTTCTTACTCCCTGTACCCCCTCCTCATCCTCACAGTGATCTGATATTTGCACTCCAGGTGCTTGGATGTTGTTGAGTTGGGGAATTAAAACCATCAAACAATGTGAATAGAAGTCAGGAGATGGAGGAAGCAGCTTTAAGGAGGGTGGGGTTTCCATCCTTCTCCTCCCCAAAAATCCTTCATTCTGCAGCTGTGTGTGTGCCACCAGTCCGTGGCTGGGCCAGCAGCTGATTCCCAGTGCAGGATATCAGCTGGAGAAGTGGTGCCTTCATTCCAGGGGGCACTTCCAGGTCCAGAGTGTTGCTGACCTGCCCCCAAAGCTCCACTGCTCCCTGTGCAGAGCTCCTGTCCTGCACTGGTGGCAGCCATCCCTGCAGGGGCAGGAGCTGGGGCACTGCTGAGGAGTTTGGGATGAGCTGTGGGTGCATGGGCAGCAATCCCAGCTCTCAATCCAGGAGGCAGAACGTGTCCTGCTCCCTGTGCAGGCACTGGAAGGAGCTCTCAAAAGCACTTTCTGTGTTTGCACCACGTTGATTTGAAGGCTGAATTTTTGGTAGCTCTTTTTTTGGTGTTTATCGAGAAAGGTTTGTGCTTTTCTCTGATAAGCCTCACTTAAAAAAAGACTGTTTTGTTGGGCTGTGTGCAGAAAATAAACATCTCTGCACAGCCCTGCTGCATTGAAGGTGGTTTTGTTGTCCCAGTGGCTGAGCTGACGTAGCACACAGAGTTTTTGTGGTGCCAAGGTGCCTTTTTCCTCTCTAACACTCCCTGTTTTTCATTGTAGGCTTGATCCCTATGCAGATCCCTATTATGACTATGAAATAGAGCGCTTCTGGCGTGGTGGGCAGTATGAGAATTTCAGGGTTCAGTACACAGACCCCGACCCCTACCGTAACTACAGAGTAAGTAAGGAACTCCCCCTTCCCCCTTCTCCTTCCTGACTCTCTTCCAGGTTCTTCTGGGCCTTGGCACAGTTCCAGGGCAGTGCTTGAAACGGGAGTTTTCAAATAGTTCAGTCTTGGCTCAGCCCCAGCACAGAGCACGCTGGAGGTGAGGGGATGGAGGATGTTCTGTTCCAGCACCATGAGGGTGAAAGCAGCGTGCCAGGCTGGGGAGGGAGGCTGGGAAGCTGCCTGATGGAAAAGGACATAGAGTGCTGCTTGGCAGTGGCTGGGAAAGCCGCTGGCACCTGGCTGGCACCAGCCCTGGCATGGCCACAGCCCCAGGGCAGGGACTGTCCCTGTGCTGGGCACGGCTGAGGCCACACCTGGGGCTCTGCTCAGGTTTGGGCTCCTCCAAGACAGACCTGGAGGGGCTGGAGTGTGTCCAGGGAGGGGAATGGGGCTGGGAAGGGAATGGAGAATCCTGAGGGAAATGGGAAGGGCTGGAGAATCCTGAGGGAAATGGGAAGGGCTGGAGAATCCTATGGAGCTCAGGGGGCTCAGCCTGGATAAAAGGAGGCTCAGGGGGGCCCTTGTGGCTCTGCACAGCTCCTGCCAGGAGGGGACAGGCTCTGCTCCCAGGGAACAGGGACAGGAGCAGAGGGAATAGCCTCAAGGTGCACCAGGAGAGGATTAGATTGGATTTTAGGAAAATTCTTCCATGGAAAAGGTATAAAGCATTGGAAATACTGCCCAGGAAAGCAGTGGAGTTCCCAGCCCCTGGAAGTGTTCAGAAAACCTGTGGGTGTGGCACCTGGGGACCTGGTCAGTGGTGACCTTGATGATGGTGCTGGCTGAGGGTTGCACTTGATGATCTAAAGGTCTTTTCCAACCTTAACAATTCCATGTCTGAGGTGGGAAGGTGGTTCCTGCTCATGCTCCTTGGCTGCTCCTCAGTGTAGCAGTTGAGCAGTACTTGCCCGTCCTTGGACATCTTGGAGTTTGCTGGAAAGAACCTCCTTGAAAACTTCAGAAAGGCTCTGAACCCTTTCCCTGCTCTTCCTTTCCCCTCATGCAAATTTTGTGCCTCTGCAGCAGTGACCAAACCAACCAGTCCTGCTTGGGGGGAGCTTTTCAGTGCTTTCCATCAAATCCTTTTAGGAGCTTTTCCTTTGCTCTAAATCCTTGTTTTCTGCAGGACAGGAGCCTGGGCCTCACTGTGGCCACACATGACCAATTATTTTCCTGGTGCTCATTTGCAAAGTTAATTATCTGGTTATAGAAATGATCAGTAATGAGAGGAAAGACTTGTAAACATCAACACATTTATTTAATAAGCCTCATAAACCAAATTAATCCAGGCATTGCCTTTGAAAACAACAGTTGTGTGGGATGTGATGCTGGGTTTGTATCCAGGGTCTGCTCAGCAGGATCCAGATTATTATTCTCCAGATTATTGATCTCCAAATAATTGATCTCCATGTCATTGGGTTGCAGATTATTGATCTCAATCCTTTGCTGAGGGAGGGCACATGTAATTCCTGGCATTCCTAGGATTGATCTGGAATTGTAACTTCTGGCATTCCAATGTCATTGATCTCCAGATCATTGATCTCCAGATTATTGATCTCAATCCTTTGCTGAAGGAGGGCGGATGTAATTCCTGGCATTCCCATTCATTGATCTCCAGGTTATTGATCTCCATGTCATTGGGTTGCAGATTATTGATCTCCATATTATTGGTTTGGAGATTATTGATCTCGATCCTTTGCTGAGGGAGGGCAGATGTAATTCATGGCATTCCCAGAACTGATCTAGAATTGTAACTCCTGGCATTCCAATGTCCTTGATCTCCACATTATTGATCTCCAGATAATTGATCTCCATGACATTGATCTCCATGTCATTGGGTTGCAGATTATTGATCTCCATGCCATTGGGTTGCAGATTATTGATCCTTTGCTGAGGGAGGGGGGATGTAATTCCTGGCATTCCCATGTCATTGATATCCAGATTATTATCTCCATGTCATTGATCTCCAGATGATTATCCCCATGTCATTGATCTCCATGTCATTGGTTTGCAGATTATTGATCCCTTGCTGAGGGAGGGCAGATGTAATCCATGGCATTCCCATGTCATTGATCTCCATGTCATTGGTTTGCAGATTATCGATCCCTTGCTGAGGGAGGGCAGATATAATTCCTGTCATTCCCAGACCTGCCACCTTTGCCGGGAGCTGTTCCCACATCACCACCGTGGTTTCTCTGTTGTTTTTTCCAAGGACCGAGAGCGAGAACGGGAGCGGGAGCGCGAGACCCGGCAGCGGGAGCGGGAACGGGAGCGCGAGCGGGAACGGGAGCGGGAGCGGCGGCAGCGGGAGCGCGAGCGGGAGCGGGAACGGGAGCGCGACAAGGAGCGGCAGCGGCGCAAGGAGGAGTGGGAACGGGAGCGGGAGCGGGTGAAGAGGGACGAGAAGGACAGGCAGCACCGGGACCGCGACAGGGACCGCGACCGGGACCGCGACAAGGACAAGGACAAGGCCAAGCCGCGCTCCCCGCTGCTGCCCAGGTGAGTGTGAGCCGGGATCTGCCTGGGGGGAGCCACAGGTACCAGTGGGATGTCAGTTATTGCCTTGTGATTATGGGAAGGGTGGGTTGGGTGGTGTTTGCAGGGGTCCCAGGATGAGGGAAGAGACGAGAATTTTGACTCTGTATTTCAGAAGGTTGACTTATTATTTTATTATATATATTATTTTTAAACTATTCTAAATAGTATATAGAAATAATATATATTATATTAAAACTAGACTAGATAGCATGTATAATTAATGTCTATTATATATTAATTAATATATATAATTAATATATATAATTAATATATATAATTAATATATATTATATCTAGTATATATAATTAATATATTACATATTAACATATGATTAATATATTGTATTAAAATACATTAATATATTTTAATATATTTTATATTTATAATAGACATTTTAATTATTATACATTATTTTATACTATAAATTCTTATATTATATATTAATTTTTAATATATATTATATTCGGGGTATATTAAATGAACTATAAATATTATATTAAATCCATACTAAATAGTATATATAATTAATATATATTCTAATTAATATATACTTTATATATATTATATATATAGTATATATAATTTATATATATTATATTAAATAGTACTAAAATAATAGAAGAAAGGATTTAATCAGAAGGCTAGCAAGGAATAGAAAGGAATGGAATGATAACAAAATCTTGTGACTGACTAGAGTCCAAGACAGCTGCACTTTGGCCATTTATTAAAAACAGCCACATGAGGCCAATCAAAGATGCACTTGTTGCATTCCACAGCAGCAGATAATTATTGTTTACATTTCCTATCTGAAGCTTCTCAAGAAAAAAAAACCTAACGAAAAGATTTTTCATAAAATATGTTTGTGACATTGGATGTGCTCTGAAGGAATGCTGGAAGTGCTTAAACTTGTAGAAAATAGTGGGAGTTGGTTATGCATGTCAGAGGCTTCTCCAGGAGGGCCAGGTTCTCTTTTGGAATTAAAGAGGATATGAATTGGAAGAATTCAGTTTGATTATTGTCTATAATGCTAATATTGAAAGAGATTTGAAAGCAGGATAATTAAGATATTTTCAATAATCTTAATGGCACAAAGCCGTGTCAAGTAACATTTAGGGTGGATATTAGCAATATCAGAGCTAATAGAGCTCAGAGCACAGTTAGGCGCTGGAACAGGTTCTCCTTGGAAGTGGTCACAGCACCAAACCTGACAGAGTTCAAGAAGCATCTGGGCAGTGTTGTTGTGTCTGATCCCAGTGTGTGTAACTGCTGAGGACAGTTGTGGTTAATGAGCCTTGTGGCCACTAAGAGGAGCTAAAACATCAGTGACAGTGAGTGCATAACCTGACCCTGAAAGCAGGAGTGCCCTTTGGTGTGGAGATGGTCAGCTCCTCCCTCTTCCCTTCAGGCTGGAGAGGTTTTGGGAGGATGAGGGACTCCATCCTGCAGGATGGTTCACTAGGAGCCCTGTGGTGATTCCCTTTGGGGCCTTGGGACATGTCTGTCACAAGAACCAGGGCTGCTTTGGGAGCTTATGGATAGCAGAAGTATCTGAAGATTTAAGGGCAACTCGAAAAAGGAAAGTAGTTGTCCTTGGAATGAGTCTCTGCTCGGTGGAATTGCAGCATGAGGTCAGGTTTGCTTCCTCTGACCACTCATTTGTGGAAATCCTGGTTGTGACCTGTATGAAAGAGAAAATGGAACCAGACAGACTGAAAGTGCAGGAACATGATTCTTGTTTTGTTCCTCTGTCAATGATTTACCTACCCTGCCTTCCCAGCCTCCTCTGCCTGAGGCTCATTTGTAAAGCACTGGATAAATATCCCAGTGGAATGGAAGCTCTGGTGTCACAACCTCATTTGGCTCAGAATCATGGAAAACTATCACATTTTTTGCAGAGGGACATCTTGGAGCAACCTGGTGTAGTGGAAGCTCCCTGCCCTTGGCAGAGGGTTGAAATGAGATGAACTCCAATGTCCTCAACCCAACCCATTCCATGATTTGGGATCTCCAGGAAAACTGCTGAACAGTTTTTTGGGAAGAGTGGCAGACAGACACTCCCAGAGTGTGTGGAGCAGCCTGGGCACACTCAGGCGTGTGTGGGGCACAGAGAAGTGCAGGGCAGCTGTTTCCCAAGATTCCCTGGAGCCTTTCCTGCTGCCTGGTGTCTGTGCTGTTCTCTGCACTGGAGGAAGGTGTGAAACACCATGGGCATGAGGAAGAGTTGGATCAATGAAGAGCAGGGCTGAGAATGCCAGGAATGAGGCTCCACGTGGAATCAGGTGGTTTCAGGTGGGAGTAGGGCTTAGTCCTGAATCCAGCCCAGAATTTTTATCTGCATTGCTGAAAGGGTAGCTGGTTTTTGTCCCTCTTTCCCAAGAGGAAGTGACAGTTTCAGAACGGTCTGGAGGAGCAGTTATAGGAACACCATAATTACACGTTCCGTTTAATTATAATCTTCACTTAACAACCACGATTTGTGCACGTTAATTACCACGTTGCCCCAGTGGTTTCTGCTCTCCTTGGCTTGGTGATGGGACAGATCTTGTCCAGACCCATGTCATGGAGGTGATGTCAATGAAAGTGATGTCACCTGCTTGGCAGCTCAAGGTCACGAGTCAGTGACAGTCAGTGTGACCCAAGGATGAGCCTGCTGGCTGCTCCTTCCCCTGGCACTGCTGGAGTCCTGGGGCAGGGCACTCTTGGCAAAGTTTGTGCTGCCCAAAGGGTGCTGGCAAGGAGCAGTGGCTGTGCTCACCAATCTTGGATCTCTCTCATTCCATAAAACCACGTGAGAGCCCAGAGATGGGATGGACAGCATTCAGGGGATACACATTCCCTGCTTCCCTCTGGCACCAGAGAGCTGGGGATGTGTCTTGTGCCTCCAAAATACGCTCCTTGAGATGAGTCTTGGTCATTCAGAAATAGTTCCTGATGCACCTCTTTGCTTTTTTTTGTTTTAAATCTACTACAGAGAGGGACTTTTCAAAGGGCATGGAGTGACAGGGCAAGAGGAATGGCCTTAAGTTCAAGGGAGAGCAGGTTTAGATGGGATGTTGGGAAGGAATTCTTCCCTGTGAGGGTGGGGAGGCCCTGGCACAGATTGCCCACGTTGGAAAGGACCCTAAAGCCCATCCCATCCCCTGCCATGGGATTTCAGTTCCCATGGTGGACATCCCTGTCAACATGACCCCATCCCACAGCTCTGCAGGTGTCTGCTGGAGAAAACAAACCTGCAGAAAGAAGTTTTGAAGGAGCTTTTTAACAAGTGAAAGCGTGATTCCAGCTTCTCCCTTGGAGGCCACGTCCCTCACCCGTCCCTTGGCGCTTGCCCAGCTGTCCCCGTCACGCTCGTGCTGTGACCTGGCTCTGGCCTGTGTCCCACGTCACTTTGTGACCAGCTCCCAACTTCCTCGTGGCAGTGCAGTGGCTCGAGCCGTGTCACCTTTCCTCCAGACTGCTCCGTGCCAGCTGCAGAGGGGCAGCTCTGGCATCCTGGCACCGAGCAGCTCCCGCTGAACGGGTCACACCTGGGATTGCTGCGCGCTTCCTGGCAAGCAGGATGCAGGGCAGTGCCACTGCACACACCTGGGGCTCTGCTGCCTCTATTTATAGACTCTGGGCTTTCCCTAATTGCTGGATCCCAGCTTTTGGCAGGTCCAGCCTCCCCGGGCTGGCTCACGCCACAGCTGCCCGTTAACATTCCTGCCACTCGCACGGCCCACGCGGCCCTGGCGCTGAGGAGCTGGGATTGCTCCTCCTCAGGAATGGGAGAACTCCTCCTTAGGAATGGCAGAGCTCCTCCAGAGGGCTGGGAGAGCTTCAGAGATGGAAGAATTCCTTCACGGGGCTGGGAGAGCTCCTCCTCAGAGATTGAAGAGCTCCTCCAGAGGGCTGGGAGAACTTCACAGAGATGGTAGAGCTCCTCCACGGGGCTGGGAGAGCTCCTTCAGAGAGATTGGAGGTCTCCTTCACAAAACTCGGAGAATTCCTCCACAGGGCTTGGAGAACTCCTCCTCAGAGGTTGTGCAAGCAGCACTGAGCTTTGCCCAAGGCACAGGTGAGGGTGTCTGTAATTCCAGGTCCATGCTGGTTGCTCTGTCAGTGTAGGGGCTCCCACAGGAGCTGGAGGAAGGAACAAACCAGGACCTACAGAATTAAGGGATGAGAGAACCCAAAGTCAAACAGCCAGGAATGCAGGAAAAGATTGCCTTTCCATTCTGCTGAAAGCAGGGAGGTTTAATCTGATCTCTAAACAACAGAGGAGTTTAAGGCTAAAAATGTGGAGAAGCCAAAATTGTTCCCAGCATTGCTGGGTGATGGAGCTGAGCAGGAGTAGAATTTAACAAAGATTTAAACCCTGATGCATTCAGGGACAAGTGTTTTCTTTTTGAACCTGTGGAAAGAAGAGGCTGCAGTGTTTGGGCTCCCATGGGATTGTCACATGTGGATTCGCCTTTTTTGAAGGAATTCACAAAATTGTCTTCCAGTACCTGTAGGAGCTACTAAGGGAGAGAGAGGGACTTTGAACAAGAGCATGGAGTGAGAGGACGAGGGGAGATGGATTCCAACTGGCAGAGGAGAGGTTTAGATTGGATTGTGGGAAGAAATTCTTCCCTGTGAGGGTGGGCAGGCCCTGGCACAGCAGCTGTGGCTGCCCCTGGATCCCTGGAACTGTTCAAGGCCAGGTTGGAGCAGCCTGGGCTGGTGGAAGGTGTCCTTGCCCATGGCAGGGGGCTGAATGAGATGAGCTTTAAAATGCATTCCAAACCAAACCATTCCATGATTCTGTGAATGTGCAGTTGCTGTTTTAAGCTTTGGGTTGGGTTTTTTCCCCAAGTGAAGATGAGCACTCCAAGAAGTTTAAAATCTGAGATTGCACTGCTGGTAAAACTGTTCCTCCCCCTCCTCCTCCTCCTCCCTCCTCAGGCATCGAACACTCAGACAAGCCAGGACACTTTATGATCAATTAGAGGGATAACTTGGCTGTCTGTCCTCCTGCTCCCATCTCCAGAACGAGTTCTGATGCCCCAGGCTGGGCCTGATTTTTGCTGAGTGCAAAATTCCTTCTTTTTCTCTGTGTCTTGCCAGTGGAGCTCCCTGTTGTGCAAAGCCTTTCAGGGATAAAGAAGTGACATGAAATACGTCCTCTGAAGAAACTTAGAGCAGTGCAAGATGTTCTGACCCTTAGCTGGGGGCAGAGGCTCTACACACTGAAGTAATTTGCTTTAATCCTTTCTGTTGTTGCCATAGGCCCTTATCCCACCAGCATCTGAGGGAATCTGTTCCAGGAGCTTGTGAAGCAAGCCAGGGTTGTGGGGCCTGTTGGTGGTTGCATTCCCAAAGCACTGAGGGACATTCAGGAGATCATTCCCAAGGGGCAGCACCTGCACTGATGTCCCTGTGACGGGGACAGCACCCAGGAGTGGCTGGAGCTGTGCCAGGGAGGTTTAGGGTGGATATCAGGGAAAGGTTCTTCCTCCAGAGGGTGCTGGGCATTGCCCAAGCTCCCCAGGGAATGGGCACGGCCCTGAGGCTGCCAGAGCTCCAGGAGAGATTGGACAGCACTCCCAGGGTGGGATTGCTGAGGTCTGCAGGGACAGGAGTTGGACCCACCAGAGAGAGAAGGAACCTCAGTTTTGCTGCCCCCTCAGCTGGGGTGACCCTCAGTGTTATGATCAAGCAAGGAAGAAGATGGTCCATGAGATGGACATCCATGAGATGGAAATTCCACCTGGATTTCCTCTCCAAGGAATGCTGGGGGTTCTGGTGAGGAGCACCATGGCAATATGAACCTTGGAGTGAGACATTGTCTTCTCCAGTCTCGGAATTTGTCCTGATGTCTGACCTAAAAGCTCTTCCCACAAAGTCCAGACAAGCTTCAGGCTGTGCCTGGGGAGGCTCAGGTTGGACATCAGGAGGAATTTATGGAAAAATTGACTGGGCTCTGGAATGGGCTACCCTGGGAGATGCTGGAGTCCCATTCACCCCTGGAGGTGTCCAGGGAGGGACAGGATGTGGCACAGGGTGGGGATCAGTCACAGACTGGACTTGGTGACCTTGGAGCTCTCTTCCAGCCTCAGTGACTCTGGGATTCTCATGGTGTGGAGCCCAAATTCCATGGAACAGCAGTGCCAGGTAGGATGAGGAGAAGGGAGGGGCTCTTGTCCTCAGAGATGTTCCCAGGAGGTGCCAGCAAGGAGCAGTGGCTGACACACCATCCTGTCATTATCACACACACCACACTTTTTTTGGAACGAAGCTCCCTCCATCAGGACTAAAACCTATTAATGGAGAGCACTTAGGCATCCATTAAAAACCAAAATAACCCTGGGAGGGGGGACTCAGACAACTGACAGCAAAGTCAGCAAGGACAAAACCTAAATCCTCCTAAAACCTTTCCAGCAAGGAACGTTGAGCTTCTCCCAAGGTGTCACCTGGAGTGAGAGGTACTGCAGATTGCAGGACAGAAGGTGACAAGGTGACGTGATCCCAGGCCCTGCTCACCCTTGTGTTGTTTTCCCAGGCTGGCTCAAGTTGACTTTGTTAATCTGTGAGCACGTTAATGAGCAGGATAACCCAGGCTCTGGAATCAATGCAGGTTATCCAGGGCCTGCAAGTCAGAAAGTGTTGGAAGGAGCCTGATTAGATAAAGGAGTGGCAAAAAGAAGGGAATGCAAATGGAGTGATTCATGGTGGTGTGTGCACCACAAAGCAACTGAACCCGTTTTTTTTTTGGAGAATCTCTAATTCTGAGTGTTCCTGGGTCGTTGTTGTCTTTCCTGAGAGTTTCTGGTAGTCTCCCAGTGCTGCCAGCTGGATTTGTTCCCTGTATTTTGGGTGTAGAAGCTGTGGATGAAAGTAGCTGTAAGTTGTGGAGGACTCAGTGATGGCATCTCATCCTGCTGCCTAAAGGTGGGAGGATGGTGGATTTGGGATCCCTATGGTTTCCCTATGGAAATCTGTTCATTCCTACAAGAAATCCTTCATTGGTTGCCATTTGTCTGCCCAGGAGGAGGAGCAGGCAGGACAGACAGCTGTGTGCTCTGCCTGTTTGGGGAGTTGGGCATTGGTAAAAGCCTGGAATGCCCTGATTTAGTCCTGGATCCATGAAAATTGAGTGAAGGGGGAAACCAGCCTCCATCCAGGGGCAGGGATTTGCTCTGCAGGTGTCTGCACCTCCCTGGGCAGCTCCAGCAGTGCAGGGGATTGAGGGAAGCAAATGACCCCAGGCTGAGATGGGTATCACCTGCTCCAGCTGCAGCTGCACCTCTGCTCCTGCACACTCCAGGTGTTCCAGGACTGCTCAGAGAAGGAATTCCCTTCTTTTCACATTCAGAACACATCCCGTGCCACCCCAAGGTTCTTTGGAGTCTCAATGCAGTGCCCTACATGGAAGCTGTGCTGTGATAAACACGATAACAACTTGTTTACATCCCCATTTTTCATGGTGCAGCTGCCACCCCGAGCCATGGAACCTGCTTAGACAGCTCTGCTTTCATTTCTGCTCCCAGGACTTTGGGGAAGTTGGTGATAAGAACAGCTCTGCTCTGGAGCCAGGCTGGGAGAGCTGGGGGTGTTCAGCTTGGAGAAGGAAAAGCTCCAGGGAGAGCTCAGGGCCTGAAGGGGCTCCAGGAGGGCTGGAGAGGGACTGGGGACAAGGGATGGAGGGACAGGACACAGGGAATGGTTCCCAGTGCCAGATTAGATTGGATATTGGGGAGGAATTCTTCCTTTTGAGGATGGAGTTGCCCAGAGCAGCTGTGGCTGCCCCTGGATCCCTGGAGGTCCCCAGGCCAGGTTGGAAGGGACTTGGAGCAGCCTGGGACAGTGGAAAGTGTCCCTGCACAGGGACTGGGTTTCAATGTCCCTTCCCACCCAAACCATTTTGTGATTCCATGATGATAAAGTCTGTGAATCAAACCAAGCTCTCCACAAAAAATTGCTGCTGCCTGGAATTTCTGTTGGTCCTTGAGCTGCTGCCTCCACTTCCCCAGCAGCAGCAGCAGAGTTTCATTACCCTAAACAGAGATGGAGAGCAGTGAGTGACTTGGATATGGATCTCAAGGAATGTGATTTTCTGTGGCATTTCAGAGATGGAGTTCCAGGGAGATCCCCCAGCCTGGATTTGAGTGGAACAGGGTAATTCCAGGGCAGGATCAGTGGCGCATTCCAGGCAGGATCCTGCCTCCTGCTCATGGAGAGGAGGCTCTCCAGGCGGCAAATGCTCAGCCCTCCGGGGAGATGCCATCTCAGATAGCTTTATCTCCCTGCTGGGATGATTTCATCCTGGAGGTTCAGATCCTATCTCCACTCTTTAATTTCCAAGCCTCTCCCTATCAGGCTTTGAAGAAATCCTTCCTTTTTTTTTTTCCTTTTTTTTTTTTTTTTTTTTGAAGTGACTGATAACTCAGCTTGAGATGGAAACAGCTTGAGAAAAGCATTTTCCCTGCTAATATTTCAAATATTTCACCAGGACCCATGGGCAGCAGCTCCAAGGCCCAGCATTCGCTGTCCTGCACACACAGGGTTGGCTTTCCAGAGCTGTTCTCCCTCTCCATTACTCCAGGACAGGAAGAGTTCCTGCGTGCTTGCACTCTGCTGGAATTTATTTTGGAGCACTTACAGGTCCCTCCACAGCTGCCTTGGCACATGGCTGCAGTCATTCCTCGAGTTCCAGAGTTCCACTTCCTCTGGAAAATTCCACTGCAGGAAAAGCGGCGCCGGCGCTGCTGACGCAACCGCGGCTTTCCTGCAGGAGCACAGGGGCTGGGAAATCATCCCTGCACTTTCCTCCTGCACAAAAGGGAGCTGGAGGAGCAGCCCCAAGCCAGACTGACGTCACTGCTGCCCAGGGGTGATGGGGTTTGGTTCCCTGGGCCGGGATGGGGAAGGACAGGAAGCTTTTCCCTTGCACGCTCCTTTTCCCCTCCAAGATTAGAAATGCTGTGGCAGCATTTGCATAATGCATGAGCACAACTTCAGCTGGGCAGCTTTTTTTTTCCCCCTTCAGAGTTTTGTTGGGCTCAGTGACGTTCAGCTGGGTTTTTTTGGGAGGCAGGTTTATTTGGGAGCTGGCTGAGCCACGCTGGGGTGCTGCCAGCTGGAGCTGCCTCTGCTGCTCCTCTCCCTGCCAAAGCCACGTTCAGCTTCACTTCTCCTGATTGCTGTCATTGCATTCCAGCCAAATGGGCATCAGCGTGTTCCTTCTGGAAAAGAAAACTTTCAGTTGTTCTAAGGGTGAAATTGCCTTTGGAAGCTGCTGCCCGAGTGATTCTTGAGGATCTGGGTGGAAATTCAGGTGCTTTTGGTCACTCCTGTCTTGTCTCTTCTTCCCTCTAATTATTATTTTTAAAACCTTGCGGAAGAGACTTAGCAGTTAATTCTGAAATATTTCAATTGTTTCCTAAAAACTGGAATTTGGTGAAAAAGATTGGGATGAACATGAAAGTTCTTTGCCACTCCGTGCTGAAGTGGGTGAGGTTTGCCAGCAGCCTGGGCAGCTGTGCGAGGATGAGGATGAAATCCTGAGCTGATCCCAGGCTCACCAGGCCTGGAATTCTTCCCTCCTTCCCTCCTTTTCACCATGGCAGGTTGATCTCACTGAGCCAGCAGCAAACCATTCTTCTTTTTTAATTTCTTGAATTCAGCACAACATCACCTGGCTGTAGGAATGCAAGTGAGGAGAAATCCTCCCTTCCTCATCTCCCAGCCATGGCACCTGGCCAGGCTGTCATTGGGATGTTCTCTAGGGAGCTGCTCCTCCTCACTTTCCATCCTGCCTCCTGAATTTCACTGGAGAAGATGAATCCAGCAGCACCAGCTCCCAGTTTTAGGTTGAGCAATTTTCTTTGGTGATGCCACACGTTGGAAGCTCTGAGGAAAGGCTTTGAAATTCTCATGACAGGAGCAGCACCTTCCTCATCTGTAGCGTTTAGTGCTGAGTCAAAAAGCCAAGCACACCCCAAAAGGAGAATTTCTGATGTGGTTTTCCTGGGGAAAAACCTTTCCTCCACAAAGTGACTTCATCCAGAGGGAATTGCATCAAACCAGGTAGTAGGTGCAGGTAAATGAGATTTGCTTTCAGAGTTATCCCTGCTCCCAGCTGGCAGCCAGGCTCTGGAGCTGTTCCAGCTCCCAGGATGGGCTGTTGGATGGGAGTTTGAGGTGGTTTTAAGGGACAGTAAATCCTGGAGGATGCTTTTCTTTCTGAAAACTGGTTCAGGAGGGAATTGAGCCTGGAGAGGTGCGAGGGCATTCATTAGTTCATGGACTTGTGGGATACCTGCGCTGGAAGGGACACACAGGGATCTTCAGCCAGTGCTTGGCCCTGCCCAGGACACCAAAATCCAATCCTGGGCATTGTCCTGCAGCTCTGGCAGCCTCAGGGCTGTACCCATTCCCTGGGGATCCTGGGCAGTGCCCAGCACCCTCTGAGGGAAGAACCTTTTCCTAATATCCAACCCAAACCTCCCTGATAAAGATGTTGGTTTCCATGTTTGTCATTCTGGAGAAGCTTCTCCAGAGGTTTTATCCTGGATAAAGCTGCCTGTGGCAGCAGAATGTGTCCCCTGCATCTCCCAGAGCCCACAGACTGCAATCCCCTGGGAAGGGACACTTGATCAGGATATTGGGCATTTTCCATGAGCACCCTCACATGGTTTTCTCTCCTTTTTCCTTGCTCTTTATCCTGCACGGAGTGGAGGCTTTTCCCAGTCTTCCTTTCCTTCTTTCTCTGCACTTGGTTGATTTGAGGATATTCCAGAGGTGAAATGGCAATTCCAAATGGGTTTGTAAACATCTGCTGGAAGGAGCCCTGGAGCCAGCTTGGACTATTGAATGTTAGCAGGTTATAACATATTCCAATTTTTGGTGCTCCTCCAAGGTGAAATACTCATGGAATTGTGCCTGTAACTGGGAAAATTTGGCCAGAGCATTGCAGGTACTCTGAGTTAATCAGTGCTGAGTTAAACAGGATGTGTTGGAGCAGTGCTGGGAGAGGGGAAGGATGGAATGGACCCTGCCTGGGACTCCCTTCCTGGGCACCCTGTGTGGGATGGAGGATCCAGTTCTCTTCTCCTGGAGCTGGGGTGAGATTGGTGGGAGGGATGAACGTGAAAGGAGGGATTTTCCTCTGAATATTCCAAGGGAGTTGTGGGACAAAGAGCAAAATTGCTTTTACATCAGCAGAGATAAGGAAAGAGTCAGATGCTGGATTTTTAGGTCAGCACATCCCAGTCCTGGGCTGGGGATGAGGCTTCTGTGAGGTGTGAAGTCTTCAAAGGCCAGGCTCCTGACCAAGAGCTTTCAATATCCTGGGGTTTGTTGAAGTGTGCCTGGAATTATTAGAAAACTCGGAGGTGGCTTTTTTATCTCAAAAAGGTTGAGGAAGCTGTGTGGGGAGTGGTTGCTGCAGTGCTGTGAGTAATGGGGAGGTGCTGGCTGAACCCAGCAGGGAAGGGGCCTTTCCTCCCCCAGATTCCCTGGGAACTCACTGCTTTGAGGAAAGGAATAAATGCATCATTGTCCTGCTGATGTGGTGAGTGCAAGAGGCTTCAGAAGCTTTAATCCCTCACAAACTCTGCCTGAAACCCCAGGGAGAAGGGTAGAAGCAGGTAATTGAGGAGCTGCGTGCAGGTTAGAGTGAGGGCAAGGAGAAATTCCAGTTCAATCACCCAGAGATAAGAGAGGTAATAAAGTCTCAGCCTCAAGAAACTCATCCTGGAGTACTCAAGGAAGTGTCTGGGGCAGGTGCTGAAAAGTTGGCCCTGAATTATTTTCAGAGGGTTGGAGAGGAGAAAGGAAACCTGGAGAACCAAAAAAGGAGAAATGAAAGTAGAGCCCTGAAAAGGGGAGGGAGGAGGTGGAGAGAGAGGCCTGGCTGGGCACCTGTTTGGTGGTGTTTGAATAATCCAGGGATAAACCAGCCTGGTTTATGGCCAGGGGGAGGGAGCTGTTCCCTTTGGAAGGGGACAGGAGGTCACTGGGTCCCGGCCTGTGACAGCCCCAGGGGTGTCCTGGTGATGGGAACACCAGAGTGACCCTGGCTTGGTGCTGGCTGCTCTCCCCTGCCCCAGCTGGGCCTGCTCCAGCTCTGGGCTGCTCCAAGCAGGACCAGCTCTCCCATTCCCTTCCTCTTGCTCCTGTCCAGCCCTTGGAGGCCAAGAGCGGGGCCTGGAATCAGCCAGGAGCTCACAGAGTGCTCAGGGGGACTGAGGAGTTCCCAGAATGGCTTTACAGAGCAGCTCTGCTTTGTCACTGGTTCACAAACTGAGTTCTCCCAGCACCTTACCACCCCATAATGCTGCTGGAATCCCACAGGGGAGATCAGGAGCTGTAAGCAATCAGTCTAAGGCGTGAATTTGGAGATTTTTCCATGGCCATGTATACCTTTTATTATAAAATATGAACATTAATTAATAATTAATATATTATTTATTATATTATAATATTGCTAATTGATATATTGATACTATATTAACATGGTATTATAATAATATTATGTAAAATATTCATATATCATTGCCATTAAATTATTCCAAAATATTACTATATTATCATATTATATTCTAGTATATTTGAATAATTATACAGCATTATTATATTCTTATATTCTTATGTTATTATATTATTATATTATTATTATTACATTCTATTACATTATATTGTAGTATGTTGCATTATAGTATAGTATACTATAGTATAGTGTATTATAGTATAGTATGTTCTATTATATTATGTTATATTAATAATTATTATATAGTAATAATATTATATTATTATAGTATATATAATTTTATATTATAATACTATATTATTATCGTTTATATTATATAATATATAATATAATTTAATGTTCTATTAATTATAGTTATTATATTATATTATATTATATTACATTACATTACATTATATTATATTATATTATATTATATTATTCTGTCATTACACAATACCATGTCTGGCTATGTCCCCTGTCCCCGTGCCCTCCCTGTGTCCCCCAGCCCAGCTGCTGACGTGTCCCTGTTCCGCAGCCGGCAGCCCGAGCTGCCCAAGAAGGACAAGGAGTCGCTGGCGCTGGGCACTGCCCCGTCCAAGCGGGCAGACGAGTGGAAGGACCCGTGGCGCCGGTCCAAGTCCCCCAAGAGGAAGCTGGGGGTGTCGGTGTCCCCCAGCCGCGCCCGCCGGCGCCGCCGAGCCTCGGCCTCCTCTGCCTCTGCCTCGGGCTCCTCCAGGTGAGCCGGGGGCTGGGGCTGTGTGCTGGGCACCTGCTGGCTGCTCTGGGCTGTGTGCCACGGGGTGCTGAGCTCTCTGCTCTGGGCTGTGTGCTGGGCACCTGCTGGCTGCTCTGGGCTGTGTGCCACGGGGTGCTGAGCTCTCTGCTCTGGGCTGTGTGCTATGGGGTGCTGAGCTCTGCTTTGGGCTCTGGACTGTGTGCTATGGGGTGCTGAACTCTGCTCTGGGCTCTGGGCTGTGTGCCACGGGGTGCTGAGCTCTCTGCTCTGGGCTGTGTGCTATGGGGTGCTGAACTCTGCTCTGGGCTCTGGGCTGTGTGCCACGGGGTGCTGAGCTCTCTGCTCTGGGCTCTGGGCTGTGTGCCACGGGGTGCTGAGCTCTCTGCTCTGGGCTGTGTGCTATGGGGTGCTGAGCTCTGCTTTGGGCTCTGGGCTGTGTGCTATGGGGAGCTGAACTCTGCTTTGGGGTCTGGGCTGTGTGCCACGGGGTGCTGAGCTCTCTGCTCTGGGCTGTGTGCCACGGGGTGCTGAGCTCTCTGCTCTGGGCTGTGTGCTATGGGGTGCTGAACTCTGCTCTGGGCTCTGGGCTGTGTGCCACGGGGTGCTGAGCTCTGCTTTGGGGTCTGGGCTGTGTGCTATGGGGAGCTGAGCTCTGCTTTGGGCTCTGGGCTGTGTGCCACGGGGTGCTGAGCTCTCTGCTCTGGGCTGTGTGCTATGGGGTGCTGAGCTCTCTGCTCTGGGCTGTGTGCCACGGGGTGCTGAGCTCTCTGCTCTGGGCTGTGTGCTATGGGGTGCTGAGCTCTCTGCTCTGGGCTGTGTGCCACGGGGTGCTGAGCTCTGCTTTGGGCTCTGGGCTGTGTGCTATGGGGTGCTGAGCTCTGCTTTGGGGTCTGGGCTGTGTGCCATGGGGTGCTGAGCTCTGCTTTGGGCTCTGGGCTGTGTGCCACAGGGTGCTGAGCTCTCTGCTCTGATTACTAAGAGTTCCCCAAGGACAAGGCTGGTGGAGTTTGGAGCAGAACACCTTTGGAAACAAAAGTTTGGGGGCTTTTCAGGAAGCTCTGAATTTTAATATTTAATCTCAGGAAGCTCTGAATTGTAATATTTCTTCTCAGGAAGCTCTGAATTATAATATTTCTTCTCAGGAAGCTCTGAATTGTAATATTTCTCTTGCAGGAAGCTCTGAATTGTAATATTTCTCTTGCAGGTCCTCTTCTCGTTCATCCACCTACTCGGGGTCCGGCTCCTCCCGCTCGCGCTCCAGGTCCTCCTCATACAGCTCCTACTCCAGTCGCTCCTCCAGGCACAGCTCTTTCTCAGGCAGCAGGTCCAGGTAGTGCTCCTGGGACTGGGAACCAGTGGTGGGATGGTTTCCAGATGCTTCCTGACAGTTCCTCTTTGCTCTGTTAAGATGGAGCACTCCAAGCCCTTGGCTGAGCGAGGGAGGCTGCGGTTGTTGGCTGAAGGAGATCTGTCAGCCACCCCCTCCTCTCCCCAGTGCTCCCACCCACAGCTGCAGTGCTGTTGTGGCTGGGCTCTTTCCCATGCCTGTGGTGGATTAAAATTCCCATCATTTGCATTTTCTGATTGGAAGGAGTTCAGCAGCATCTCTTTTCTGTGGAGCTGGGATTTCTATTTCAAGAGGCAAATCCCATTTCTTTATTAAAGCAGTTGTGTCTTGTGATAGTCCTGACACTTCAAAGTAGCAATCCAGTGTCCCATGGTGATTAAGATTTATTCCTCTGCTACTTCCTTGCCCCTGCAGACAGTTTCCCAAGTCTGGAATACCCATAGTAGGAGAACTGGCTCCTCAGATAGGAGCTGAAGCCACACAGGTGCCCAGAGCCGATCCCACAGGTGATGGCAGAGCACACTCTGTCACTTCTGGGACTGCTTTCCTAGGAAAGGCTCAGCTGGGAACTGATTCCACCTGGGAAGCAGAATGAGCTTCCCCATCCATCCACGCTCCAGGCAGGACAGTGCCAGTGTGGGTGACACCCTTGGCTGCCTCTCCCTGAGGTGACAGGGTGAGGAACACCCTGTGCCAGCTGTCCCCAGAGGAGCTGTCACACAGGAGTCAGGCTGCTGAGGCACTGGGGTGCAACCGAGGCACTTCCAGTCTTGGCACGGGGGTGAATCACCCCGAGAGCAGCACGTGGTGTGTGCTCAGGGCTCAGGAAACAGCTCCTGCCCTTGACTGTCACCCTAGGGATGCTCCACTTAATGCTTCTTCTTGGGTTCCAGAAGGTACAGATTTGATTTAGGTGAATTTTTTGTCTTTCTCCCAAGTTTCTTTTGGTTTTGTTGCTGTTTAAAGGTTGAACCGCTCTAGGAGTTAACAGGACAAAAAGTGATGAACATAAAACTCAAAATCCTGCTTCTTTTCCTGTGTATTCTCCCTAAGGAGAGAATAGAGAGGATGGAGGAAGCCTCAGGTGTTGCTGTGGAATACCTGGGCTGCCTCTCTTCTAGCTGATCCCATTTTTCCTTCTGTTTCCTACTTTTCCCATTGTCTGGTGACAGAAGTTAAATTTTGCTGCACAGAGTCCAAATATAAAGTCAGGATAAGTTCAGAAAGATTCCTGTGGAGGGGGCAGTGGTGGCTGAATGCCCTGAGAGCCAGGAGAAGCTCCTGCAACCCCAGAGCCTGAGCTGAGTGATGTCTCCTTCCTTTGCAGGTCAAGGTCCTTCTCATCTTCTCCCTCTCCTTCTCCAACACCATCTCCTCACAAGCCACTGACCAAGGCTAAAGGGGAATTATTGCCACCTCCTGGGAAAGGGTAAGGACCCAAATTCCTCTGGGTGAGGAATTCTGACCTTCAGGGGCCGTCAGGAAGGAATGCAGGATTAGATGGAATATTGGGAAGGAATATTTCCTGTCAGACTGGGAAGGCCCTGGATGCCTGGAAGTGTCCAGGGCTGGATGGGGCCTGGAGCAGCCTGGGCTGGTGGAAGGTGTCCCATGGCAGGGAGTGAAATCTTTGAGGTCCCTTCCCATCCAAACCATTCTGGGATCCTAAACCTCACTGAGTTTAAGAAAGAAATGAAAGATGTAAAATACAACCTTTATTGAAGGGGTTTTAGCTTGGCAGATTTAATTAAATAATGGCACTTTTACTTATTAAATCCAAGTTAAACTGTGCAAGTATCCTTAAATATTACCTGTGTACAAGTGTTTAAACACTTGATTTACTGCTGGAGCATTCTCTGTGTGCAGATATATTTGTATAATCTAAATATACATAATAGGAGCTATAAAAAAGTTTAAATTCCTTCCTCTGCTGTGGCTTTGGTTAATCCACAGCCTCAGAATAAAGAAATGGTTCAACCTCATCAGCTTTTCACACTGGAGACGGATGAAAACAGGACTGGAGCTCTCTGCAGCTGGGTTTGGCACGTTCTGGCAGCCCTGCTGCTCTTTTAAATTCCTGAAATTGCTATTTCACAAACCCTGCAGTGGCAAATTACGGGGACGTTGGAGGGTGACACAACACCGCAGTGATGTCACCTCTTCTAAGCTGACCTGCAAATAAATGACACCATGGGAATCCCCCTGAATTCTCCAGAATTTAGGACAATCCCCTTTGCCACAATTCTTGTCCTTTGTTACCCTGCCTTTCGGGGTTTTTCCCCCTCCACTTTGGGGCTCAGCCCTCCCAGGCCCTCTGCTCCCTCCTGGCAGTGCTGGTTTGGGGACAGCAGGGCAGCTGCCCCAGCACAGGGGTTATTGTCACTGGCTAACACAGTGCCATGGGCTTAACCCTGTGTTCTGAGGGGGTAAATGCAGATATTGAGCTCTGAGCCCCAAATGGGGCAGCCCTGAGCAGCCAGAGCCATTCCCATCTCCTGCACTGGGTGGGATTGGTGCTCCCATCCAGTTTTCCCCAGGGAACACAGGCCAAGGGACAGATCCAGGCACACACAGGCTGTTGTGCACCCTCCTGATCTGTGTGCTGGAGTTAAAATGAGAATTTTTGCATTAACTGTGCACATTTCATTCTGAAGCCTGACTGGCAGATTTTAAGCAGGTGTAAGTGTCTGGGATAAAAATGATGGAATTACATGGATGAGAAACAACATTTCCACCCAGTCTGCTTCAGGAGTTCATTTACAAGTCAAATATCTCCAGAATTGGCTGTTGTACAGTAATTTGTCTCTGAAAAGATGAATCGATTGAGCATATGGGGAGCAAATCCCTTTAGGGAAATCTGTGCTGTTTGTGTTTTGGTGAAGCAGCCAAGTGTTTGAAGCTTCAGGAATCACATCAAGGCCAGGTTGGATGGGATTTGGAGTAACCTGGGATAGTGAAAGGTGTCCCATGGAATGGAGTGGACTGGGATGATTTTTAAGGTCTCTTCTAGTCCAAACCATCCCAGGATTCCATAACCTCTAAAATATTAAACAGCAAACCAGAGCACATCATTTCTAAGGACATCAGTGCTCTGTGCCCACCCCCTGGGATCACACACCTGAGAATTGTCATTTTTCCAGGGAGAAATCTGTGAAGAAACTCACTGCCCTCCCAGTCCCTCAGCCACTCACAAAAATTACAGCAGCAGCCCCGGAGGCAGCCAAGGCAGGGGACAATCGGGAGGCCAGGAGGAAGGAACGTCAGACAAGGACTCCACCCAGGAGGTGAGAGACAGGGGGGTGAAGGGAGCCTTGATCCATGGCAGATCCAGCAAATCCCAGCTTTTTGATCCCATGGCAGATCCAGCAAATCCCATAGCCCAGTGCTCAGGGAGAAATCCTCCTGGAGAGGGAGAGAAGGGGAACAGAGCTGGGCTGGGGTGGTCCTGATTCACCTTGAGTGGTTCCTGTCCATGGAAGCTGGGGGAGGATGGAGTGGGTGGGACACAGGAAATGTGGCAAAATCAGGGTGGGAGTGGGGAAAAGGGCATTTTTGAGAGCTGCTGCTTGTGGAGGTGGGGGAGTGGGGAAGGAATGTGGGATCTGTTTGGTGCCACACAGATCTGATGTGGTGGAGGGTCAGCAGCTGGCCCACACTGACCACAAGGATATTCCCCAGCACAGAACATCATTCCCAGGGATGTTCCCCACCACAGAGCATCATTCCCAGGGATATTCCCAAGCACAGAACATCATTCCTAGGGATGTTCCCCAGCACACAACATCATTCCCAGGGATATTCCCAAGCACAGAACATCATTCCCACCACACAAACTGGGAGAAGTGGTGGAAGAGGCCATTCGGTGTTGGTCAGAGGGTGCTGAGCAAATCTTTGCTTTTCTCTGGGGCTTTTCCTCCCCTGTCTCTCTTTGCCATGACAATTCTCATTGTGGGAGGGGGTTTGCTGCCTTGCAGGAGGACCATCAGTGGCAGCATCAGTGGCAGTGCCAGCAGCTACAGCGGCTCCAGCTCCCGATCGAGGTCCTTGTCCCGGTCTCTCTCCAGATCTCATTCCAGATCATCCTCTGCCTCAGTCTCCCACTCTCCCTCTGGCTCAAGGAAATCCAGGTACAGCCCTGAGCCTTTGTGACCTTTACTTAACAGCAGAGATTGTGGCTGTTGGTCACAGGTTTGTTTTCTTGCAGTGGAAGCTCTCTGTAGCTCCAGCAGCACCAGCTGCAGGTGCCTGAGGGTGGGAGAAGGTTGGGGATGGGATTGCAAGTCCTGAATTGTGGTGGGAATACAGTGTTGGAGAGGGCATGGAGTGATACAACAATATATAATGGCCTTAAACTGATAGAGGGGGTATTTCAGTGGGATATCTAGGAGAAATGCTTCCCTGTGAGGATAGGGAGACCCTGGCTCAGGTTGCCCAGAGAAGCTGTGGCTGCCCCATCCCTGCAAATGTCCAAGGCCAATTTGGACAGGACTTGGAGCAACCTGCTCTTTTGGGAGGTGTTGGGGTTGGAACTGGATGATCTTTAAGGTCCCTTGCAGCCCAAACCATTCCATGATTCCCTGATATTTCTCTTGTGGTTTATTCAAGGAAATAATCCTGTCATGTGTGTCCAAGTACCCATTTAAGCTAAATGATGACCAGAACAACTCCTTCTGGCCAGGGTGATCCCACATCCTAATTAAACTACAAATGAACAGTTTCAGGCTATGGAGCTTGGCTCTGCTGAGCCTCTCCTACCTCTGGTTCCTGTCCTTAGGGGAGATGCTTGGCCAGTCAAGAGAGGTAGGTCAGAAAATCCCCAAAAGGCCCAGCTAATGATATTTTCCCTTTGCTGGCAAAGTTGCAGGTCCAGTTCCTTTTGTGCATAGCCCCAAGTGAACAGTTCCAAGTCTCTTGGTCTGTGGGATGTGTAAACAACAAACTCCTTCCAGCAAAGAAAAACAAACCGCTCTCCAGTCATTCCTTCAGGTTTTTTCATCTCCTCACACAGAGGATTCCCTGAATCCTCACAGGCAGAG
The DNA here is from genome assembly GCF_027887145.1 of Ammospiza caudacuta. NCBI lineage: Eukaryota > Metazoa > Chordata > Aves > Passeriformes > Passerellidae > Ammospiza > Ammospiza caudacuta. The sequence goes on from NC_080605.1 coordinate 20,805,870, forward strand.
CCTTGAAACCCAACACGTCCCTGGCACACGGGTGTAAGAGTAGTCCTGGGGTGTAAAACCAGTGGCTGGAGCAGGATTTGGCTCTGAGCATGGCAAATTCCCATCAGTGAACTCTGTGGGACTCCGAGGTTCAACGTCCGCGTTATTTTACGGAAATCCCGGCTTGTTTACTCCGTGCTTGTCACGTTCATCAGCCCAGCCTGGGGTGATGCAAGAGCTTCAGAGAGCACCAGGGCAGGGATGGGAAATGGGAACACACTGGGGCTGCCTGTGCTGCTCTGTGGGAAGGGGAAACGTGGCAGATGCACTGTGTGCCCCCAGCAGGCCAGCCTGGTGGCCTGGGGGGGTTCCTGGCTCATCCTGGAATCCATGAGACCTCTCAGAACTCAGCTCCTGGTGCCAGAGGCTGCAGAGGGTTGGTCTGTGCTGAAGCTGCCACAGCCCCTTCAGTCATCCCAATGCAGTTTCCAGGCAGAGAGCCTGGCAGAGCAGGGCGGTGTGGCCCGTGGAGCAGGCTGGAGAGGCTGCCTGAATATTCATGGAGTGGGATGGTTTGGCTTGGAGAGGAGCTTAAAGCTCATCCAGTCCAACTCTCTGCCACCTTCCACTAGACTAGATTGTTCCAACCCTGTCCAACCTGGCCTGAACACTTCCTGGGATAGGCCCTGCTGGGAAGTTTCCATCTTGGAGGTATCAGTCGTGACAGTGGATGCGTGCCAGCAGCAGAAACCCTGCCAGGGAACCCTTGCCCTGAGCTGTAACACTGACCTGGATGTGCCAGTGCACTCCCTGCTTTCACTCCCTGTTTTCCTGGGCAAACAGTGACCTGTTTACCCATTGCCTTAACCCTGGCTATAAATAATCATTACTTTCTAGGCCTGCACCCCACAGCTTTGACATTTTCCACACCAGCAGCACCCCAGCACGCACGGCCTTTGTGCATCCTTCCCTGCCGAGCTTCCCACCATCCAGGGAGATGCAGAAAGGCTTTGCTGCCTTGCTGGGTGTGCTGAGCTGTGTCTCTTGGCAGGTCCCTGAGCGTGAGCAGCGTCTCCTCCGTGTCCAGTGCCTCGTCCAGCAGCAGCTCCGTGCGCAGCGCCGACTCCGAGGACATGTACGCAGACCTGGCCAGCCCCGTGTCCTCGGCCAGCTCCCGCTCCCCCACCCCGGCCCAGCAGAAGAAAGGTACAGGGACCTGCTGTGCTGGGGGTGGATCCCTCTGGGGAGCCTTTGGAGGAGAAGGGAGGAGCAGGGATCCTTCCCTGGGAATTCTGTGGGCTCCGGGAAAGCCCTTGAGCAGAGGGGATACAGGAGCACAGGTGCTGCGGAGCAAATGTGCACCCACATCCTTCCATCCCTGTGCCAACCCTTGTCTCAACCCTTTTCCTGCCTGGCAGTTCTGCCTCTCCCATTCTCCTTCACCCTTAGAAGGTGATGGAAATCTGGACAGCTTTGTATCACTTTGCTCTTCCTCTGCTCCTTCCAGACCATGGCAGAGTCTGTGGCAAAAGCTTTTTTGTTCTTTGTCTTTTTTGTTGCTCTCTGTGGAAATTCAGGCTTTCCTGAATCCCTTAACCTCGTGTCCAGCAGCTGAGATAACTGCTGTGGGCTTTTTCCATCCCTGGAGCAGCATCCCCTTGCCCAAAGGAAGAGAAGGCAACAGGAATCATTCCCAAGTCACCCCTTGTGCTCTCTGCTTTCAACAGGAAAGTCAAAAAAAGAAGACAGTGCTAAAGAGGAGAAGAGGAAACGAGATGTGCCCGCTCAGCTCCTGAAATCAGCCAAGCCCACCCCGGGCAGCAAATCCCAGCAGCTGCCCCAGGGCCAGCAGCCCTCAGCCCCCCAGGCACAGCAGGGCAGCTTCAGCGGGCACAAGGAGATCAAACTGACCCTCCTGAACAAGGTGGGAATGGATCCCTGGGGCTGGGATTCCCTGCTGGCTTTTTACTGTTTAAACCAGTTTGCAACCCAAGGCTTCCTCCTGTCTCCAACCTCTTTTCTCCCACTTGCTCCTGGAGCCATGTGGTAGATGTGGCACTTCTGGGGGCCAGAGGGGATGGATCCTGACAGGAGGGGATGGATCCCAGTGGGAGAGATGGATCCCAGCAGGAAGGAGGGGATGGATCCTGCAGGAGGGGATGGATCCCATCTGGAAGGAGGGGATGAATCCCAGCAGGAAGGAGGGGATGGATCCTGCAGGAGGAGATGGATCCCAGTGGGAGAGATGGATCCCAGCAGGAAGGAGGGGATGGATCCTGCAGGAGGGGATGGATCCCAGCAAGAAGGAGGGGATTGATTCTGAAGGAAGGGATGGATCCTGGAGGGAGGGGATGGATCCAGCAGGAAGGAAGGGATGAATCCCAGCAGGAGGGGATGGATCCTGGCTGGAGGGAGGGGATGGATCCCAACTCCAGGCTCAGCACTGCTGGCATGAGCTCAGCCAGGAAGGTCTGGGGCTGGCTTGGAGGGCAGCACACAGAACCAGTCTGGCAGCACACACCCTGTGCTGGCTGCACTGTGGGGCTGTGTTGGCGGCTGCCCTGGGGCACATTCCTGCTGCAGCTTCCAGGCTCTTCCCCGCTTGCTCGAAGGTCCCGCTGGGGCCTTTCCCCTGGGAGATGCTCTGGGAGCTCCTCCTGTGCCACCCCAGAGCGGGCTGGGCACGGAGTGCAGGGGCACGAGGGGCAGCTGGGGTGCCCCCCTGGCTGCCCCCCTCCCCTCTGATCCCTCTGCCCTGCTCAGAGCCCTGGGCACAGGTGCCAGCCCCAGCCCGTGTGGGGGAGTTGTTCCCCGTGGGGTTTGCTGCTGGGGCAGGGTGTTGGCCCCATCACGTGGGCAGGTTCCTGTTTTTGATATTTTGCTCTGCCAGCCCAAATTCCCCGGCGCAGTCTGAGGCTGCAGATTTCTCTACTTCCCTGTGCTCTGACGTGAGGAGGCTTTATCAGAGGCAGGAACTGCTCTGGAGGGAGGGAGGGAGGAGTGTGCAGTGACACATGACAGCCTGGAAAAGGCACGGCTCCACATGCCTCCTTCACATCTGCTATCCTTGGTGCTGCTGGGGAAAAACCATCCCAAAAAGCTGCTCTTTTCCTGTTCCTGTTCTGAAATTAGTACAGCCTTACCCCCAGAGCAGGGGGTGTTGCTGTTGGCTCCTTGTGGTTGGGAATTAGGTGGATTCAGGGCTGGCTGGCACTGGCGTGTGCAGAGTTTACTGGGAAAGGTGTTTGCAGGAGGCAGGGAATGGCTGTGCCTGTGTCCCTGTGCAGAGGGAAGTGGCTGCTCAGCTCCATTGTTTCAATTCCATTGCAGGCAGCTGACAAAGGAAGCAGGAAGAGATACGAGCCAGCAGACAAAGAGAGGCCAAGCTCTCCTCCAGCCAAACGGGCCAACCTGTCACCTGACAGAGGTGAGGCATCTCCAGCAGCTGGAGAGATCCACTGCAGCCATCCCAAAACCTCAGAGTGGGATTGCCACAGATAAAGGGGGGTAGTGACCATCCTGCTGCAAGAACACAGCAGAGCTGAGGCCCTGGGCAGGCCCAGGGGCACGTTGTGCCTGGTGTGACTCCACTGTGTCCCTGTAATCCTGTCCAAAAAACCAGCCCCTTGCCTTTGAAGACACAGAGTTCTCACCTCCACATCCACCCCACGGCCTCGTGCTCGCTCTGCTGGCCTCGGATGTGGCTGTGGAAATCAGGTTTAGGTTGGAAATTAGGAAATATTTTTTCCCAGAAAGGAGCAGACTGTCAGGAGGGAGTCCCCATCCCTGGAGGTGTTCCATAAGTGTGTGGATGTGGCACTGGGGACAGGGTTAGTGTGGCCATGGTGGTGCTGGGCTGAAGGATGATCCTGAAGATCACTTCCATACCTCAGCCACTCCAGGCCTGTGAGTCACAGGAGTTTCCTTTGGTGCATCCTGGAGTTTTCCAGGGGGAGCTGTCCCTGCCAGCCAGGCTGGTGCTTCGAAAGGCTGGGAGGGAGGGAGGGAGGGAGGGAGGGAGGGAGGGAGGGATGGATGCAATCAACCCCTGCCTGCATCAGCCAGCCTGGGACAGGAGCAGATTGCCCCACCTCTGGGTGACACAACCCGCTCTGCCCTGGATGTTTAGAAAGACCTGGGCTTTCCAAGTGCTCTGCTGGGGCTCAGTCCTCCCCAGCAGCAGCAGCAGCTCGGGAAAGCGAGCTGGCAGGCACAGACAGGGACTCGGTGCCACCCTGCAGCCCTGGCTGTGGCTGCCAAGAGGCACAGGGGGTGTGGGGGGAGTTGGCAGCCAGAGGTGGCTGCGGGTGACGTTGGAGCTGCCACGTGATGTTGTTTTCCCTGGTGGCTCGGCTGTAGGTGGATCTTGTTGACTCTGGGTGCCAGCCAGAGAAGGTCTGTGCTAATAACCTGCAACATTCACCTCCTGCAAGGGCAGCCTGCAAGGGACTGCCCCAGGTTGAAGTTCACTGGGGTCTGGTTCACGCACGAGTGGCAGGGCAAGGCCAGGATGTTTTTGGAGAGGCTTTGGTGCCATCCTCTGCTTTTTGGTAAAAAGCAATTTCTGAGCTGCAGCACAGATTCATTTGGGCTGGAAGGGACCCAAAGATCAGCGACAGCTTCCACAACCCCAGGTTGCTCTGAGCCCCATCCAGCCTGGCCTTGGACACTCCAGCCATGGAGCCTCAAATCCAATTTTTAGTGTTTAAGCCAGTTTTCAACCCAAGGCAAAATCCAATGGCAAAGGTGCCCTTGGCTGAGTTGGGACTGAGCCCTTGGCATCCCAGCACCAGTGGTGGTGGCTGAGTGTGTCACCTGCTCTGTCACCTGCACCTGTGGGCTGAGGCTGCCCCAGTGTCCATCCCCAGGAGCAGAGGGATGCCCTGGCACACACAGGGGCTGCTGCCATGAGGGACTGGGCACCTTTGCTGCTCCAGCTGAGGTCAGAGCAGGGCAGCAGCTCCACAGGCTGCCTTCCAGCTGCAATTCCCTCTCTGTTCCTGGGGTACCCCAGCTGCTCCCCAGCCTCCCTGCGTGCCCAGGGCAGCTGTGTTGGGGCAGGGCCTGGCAGCTGAGCCGTGCTGCACAAACACGGGGGTGCTGCTGCCCCGGGGGAGGCCCCGCTGGCTCCCAAAGCTGCAGAGCTGCCCTCGCCTGTCACTGCAGGAGCCACTGCACCCTGTGACCCGCCAGGGCAGAGCCAGCAGCTCTGCAGGCACAGAGTGCCATGGAGGAGCCTCACTCCAGCAGCTGGAGGGTGAGGAAGGGCTGGTGGAAGGTGGTGTGTGCAGGTGACTGCGGGGCACAGCCCTGCCTGGCTTCTCTGCTCCCCCAGAGGTGAGGGGTGCGCACAGTGAGGCTCTTCCAGCTGCTGCTGGACCTGGCATTGTTTTTGGCATCGTTTTTGGCACAATGTGGTCAGTGGGTGCAGGCAGGGGTGGCCTGTGCCTTGTGCCCAGCAGGAAAATGAAGGAATGTCCTTGTGCTCTCCCCAGGCTCTCGCGATAGGAAGGCGGCCGGGAGACCCTCGTCCCCCAAGCAGGAACGGCAGCGGGGCCAGAACCCAAAACCTTCCCCTGCACAGGCAGACAGGTGAGTGCTGCTGCTTCTGCTGGGCCTCACGGCCCTCCAGGGCCTGCAGCCCCTCTCCCAGGCTGTCCCGGGCCAGCAGCTGCAGTTTCCATGGAACACAGCGCCGGGAAGGACGCGGAGCTGCCTGGGCTGGTGCCAGGGGTGCCAGGGCTTGTGCAGAGCTCCAGCTGGGAGAAGAGCAGGAGCACCCAGAGCCAAGTGGGTCAGGAGTGAGCTCAGCCAGTGCCTCTGCAGCTCTTTAGCACATGTTAAAGAGCACCAGAGTGCAACCCCTTCCCCCTGGCCAGCTCCTCCTGGCACCTGGTTCCAGAGCCTCATTCCCCTTTTCCCAGCCTGGCACAGCCTCAGCTGCTCCCTTTGCTGCTGTGGCTGTGTCCCCTGCATGGGACAGAGCGGTGACAGCCCTGGCTTTGCACCTTCCATGCAACTCAGCCAAATTCCTGGCAGGCTGTGCCTGCTGCAGTGCTGCAATGTCCCAGTGCAGTGTTGGATGTGTGGATCTGGGGACTCAAGGGCTGTGGATCCTCTCCAGGGATCTCTGGGGGCAACATCACAGGGAAGGGTCTGAAGGATTTGGGATTGAGGGGATGCTCCAGGGCTGCTCTCCCCTCTGGGTCTCACAGGGAGCTGCTCACTGCAGCCACGAGCTGGCACTGAGTTTAATCCTGGGAATTTGAGAATCCCCATGTAATATCTGTTTTTTTACTGTTAAGCCAGTTTTCAACCCAAGGCCTCCTCCTATCTCCAACCTCTTTCCTCCCACCTGCTCCTGGAGCCATGTGTTAGATGTGGCAGTTCCTGCTATTTTAGTTCAGTTCAGAAATTAGGGAGAAATCCTTCCCTAGTGAGCCCTGGCACAGGATGCCCAGAGAATCTGGCTGCCCCATCCCTGGCAGTGCCCAAGGCCAGGCTGGAGCCTCCTGGGGTAGTGAAAAGCGTCCCTGCCTATGGAAAGAGATAAAATTTATGTGGGAAAGGACCTTAGAAACCAATGTGGCCAGTGGGGCTCAGTGCATTTTTCATCTTAGAAAGAGATGAAACTGGTATGGGAAAGGATGTTCAAAACTGTGATTTTAGTGCGGCCAGCAGGGCTCAGTGCACAATCCCCTCTTGGATTCCCTAATTTGGGCCATTCCCATCTCTGTCTCCCTGCAGGAAACGCCAGCTGTCCCCTCAGTCCAAGAGCTCCAGCAAAGTCACCAGCGTGCCGGGCAAGGGCTCGGAGCCGGGCCCCGGCGCTGCCAAGGGCGGCAAATCCAGCACCCTGTCCCGCAGGGAGGAGCTCCTGAAGCAGCTCAAGGCCGTGGAGGACGCCATCGCCCGCAAACGCGCCAAGATCCCGGGCAAAGTATAGTGGGCTGTGCCCCCAGTGACTGCTGAGGTTTTTATAAAGAGAGGCAGAAGCAAGCGGCCGCTTTGGGATTTTGCAGTTCCTCGTCTTCGTTTTGGCCGCGCGGTTCTTTTTAAAAAAATAAAACAAAAAAACAAACGTAAAACCCACACATACACACGCACACATACACACACACACACACACACACACACAAAACAAAGAAATTAAGGAAGTTTTTGCCCGACGAGCAGCTCCGGGAGGGCTCCGGGGCCCTGTAAATGTGCACAGAGGACTCCAGCCCTGGGTGCTCCCAGCTCTCCTGTGTCCCCTCTCCTCTTTGCTAGCCTCCAGTTGTATTCTCCTAGTTAGCCCTGCTGTGTGTTGAGTGTCTTCAGCAATGCAGTTCTAGTCCCGTGTGCCGAGAGAGCCGAAAACTGCTGTGAACTGCTGGCAGCACCCTCCTCCCCCAGGAACAATATAAATATATCTATTCCTGCCTCAGCCCTCGGGAGTGCCCTGTCGTTTCTTTGGAGCAGGGGATCGCTTCAGTTGATTTCCCAGGAGCCCTGCAGGTGTTGTGGGTGTCCGTCTGCCAGGAGGGTCCTTCTTCCTTTGGTTTTTCCTCTCTTTTTTTTTTGTTTTTTTTTTTTTTTTCTTTTTTTTTTCTTTTTCTTTTTTTTTTTTTTTTTTTTTTTTTTTTGGAGGGATCTCCCTGAAATAAAATATTTTGATAACCAATTTTACTGTTTCCTGCTTTTCTCTGCATCTCCCTTGCCTTGGGGGGATCTGTACCCCTCATTTTGGGGTTTTTGGGGCATGAGCAGCTCCATGAAGCTGGAAAAGCTGCTCTGTTATCCAGGGGAGCACCCAGTGTGAAACCGTTGTATTACTGGTGTGTAACTGGGGGCTTCTGCAGCTTCTGCCCTGCCTGGCATCATTGACGGGTCCCTCTGATAAATTCAGGGAGCAATCTGGGGGCTCTGAGGATTTCCCAGGCTCCTTGTTCCCAGTATGGAACCAGTGTCCTACTGGTGTGAAGTGTTAGTGGGGGGCATCATCTGGGGTACCTCTGCCAGACCCCTCTCATTCAGAGAACAATTTTTGGGGTCCCTGGGATTTCCCATCCTCCAGCCCTGCTCCTTGCTCCAGCACCAAACCGGCATCCCACTGGTGCCGCTGGAGGCCATCGGGCCATCCCGGAGGGCTGGTGGCAGCCCTCGAGCCCTTCCCAGCGTTGCCCAATTTGGGATTTCTGCCCGGGAATGCCACGGTGATCTCACGGTGCCGCTGACGCAACGGGGCACGGCCTGGGGGATGCCCGTCCCGGCCCGGTGTCACCGGGACACCCCTGCCCGCCTCCCTGCCCAAATTGCGGGGCTCGGAGGCGCCCGTGCTCCCGGCTGGCACACGTGGAGAGCAGAAGGAAGTGCCGGCCCTGTGCGGGGAGGAGGAAGGAACCTGGAGCTGGAGTTTCCAGGTGTGTGCACATCACCTGCCCGGCCCTATAAAAAGGCGGCGGCGGCGGCGGCGCTGCCACTCGGCCGCCTCATCCCCGGGGCTGCGCTTCCCAAGGGCCCCCCGGACCCTGCCGTGCTCCCGTCCCCAAATCCGGGCCTGTTCCCCGCCCCCCGTGCCCCCCAAATCTTGGCGTGGTGCCTCCACACCTGGCTGATGGTAACGCGGGGTCTGGGGGCGCTGGGGGATGTTGGGGGTGAGGGGGGAAAGTGTGGGGCTGGCAGGGTGTGGGGTGTGTTATGTGTCGAGTGTGGGGTTTCATGTGTGTTTAATGTGTGTATGTGTTCATTATATGTGTAATATGTCATGTGTGGGGTGTTATGTGTGTGTTACACACCTGGCACATTGCTCTGAGTGTGTGTGAGAGTTCATTATATGTGTTACATGTCATGTGTGGGGTGTTATGTGTGTTTAATGTGTGTATGTGTTCATTATATGTGTTACATGTCATGTGTGGGGTGTTATGTGTGTGTTACACACCTTGAACTCTGAGTGTGTGTCCTCATTATATGTGTTACATGTCATGTGTAGGGTTTTATGTGTGTTTAATGTGTGTGTTACACACCTTGGGCACAGCTCTGTGTGTGTGTGTTACACACCATGTGCAAGGCTCCCTGTGAGTGTTTATTATGTGTGTGTGTTCATTATATGTGTTAAATGTCATGTGTGGGGTGTTATGTGTGTTTAATGTGTGTGTTACACACCTTGGGCACAGCTCTGAGTGTATGTGTGTGTGCTCATTATTTGTGCTACATCTCATGCATGGAGTTTTATGTCTGTTTAATGTGTGTGTGTGTGTGTTCATTATATGTGTTAAATGTCATGTGTGGGGCTTTATGTGTAATGTGTGAGTTACACACTGTGTGCATAGCTCTGTGTGTGTGTTTGTGTTCATTATATGTGTTATATGCCATGTGTGGGTGTTATGTGTGTGTTACACACCTTGAGCACAGCTCTGACTGTGTGTGTGCATTCATTATATGTGCTACACGTCATGTGTGGGGTTTTATGTGTGTTTAATATGTGTGTGTTTATTATATGTGTTACATGTCATGTGTGGGATTTTATGTGTGTTGAATGTGTGTGTTACACACAGTGTGCACAGCTCTGTGTGTGTGTTCATTATGTATGTTATATGTCACGTGTGGGTGTTATGTGTGTGTTACACACCTTGGACATTGCTCTGAGTGTGTGTGAGAGTTCATTATATGTGTTACATGTCATGTATGGGGTTTTATACGTGTGTGTTACACACTGTGTGCACAGCTCTGAGCCTCAGTGTTTATTGTGTGTGTGTTTATTATATGTGTTATATGTCATGTGCACAGCTCTCTGTAGTTTTATTACATGTGTGTGTTACACACCCTGTGCACAGCTCTGTGTGTGTGCTACCTGTCACATGCAGGGTTCTCCGTGTGTATGTTTTATGTGTGTGTGTTACATGTGCACTGCTCTGTGTGTGTATTTTCATTTTATTACCTGTGTGTATCTGTTACACACCATGTGCAGGGTTTTTGTGTGTGAGTTTTATGTGTGGGGCTCTCCACATGTGTGTGTATTTTGTGTGTGTGTTTTTGCTCTGTGTGTGTTTGTATCTGTGTGTGTAACACGCCATGTGCAGGGCTCTGTGTGTGTGTTAATTGTGTGTGTGTGTGTGTTTATTCTGTGTGTTACATGTTATATGCACAGCTCTGGGTGAGTTTTTATTACAGGTGTGAGTTACCTGTCATGCACAGCTCTGTGTGTGTTACACACACTGTGCACAGCTCTGTGTATTTTATGAGTGAATTACACACCATGTGTGTATTTTATGTGTGAATTATACACCATATGTATGGTGTATAACATACATAATATATATGGTGTATAACATACACACATACATACCTATACGTATGTATGTATATATTTATATTTCATGTTTATTAATAAATTTATATGTCTACATATAATATATAATATGTAAATAATATTATGTAATATGTATATAATATAATATAATATAATATAATATAATATAATATAATATAATATAATATAATATAATATAATATATTTTACCTTAATATTTAATATACATTAACATTAATGTATTAATATTATATAAATATATTAATATAACATTTTAATACATAATATATTAAATTTCTAATATATAAATAATATATAATATATTATAATATATTAGTATACTTTATAATTATTTTTAATAATTCTATATAGATATATATTATATATTTCTATCTTTTTTTTACCTAAGTGCTTATCTGTATTTCTATCCGTGTGTGTGCTGAGTGTGGGAGCTCAGCCCACACTCCTGTGCAGCCCTGCACACACAGAGGGATCCAGGGGTGTTTTTGGCAGCCCTGAACACAGGGGCTGCTGGATGCTGTCCCTGTCCCTGTGTGTGTGCACTGCCAACACACACAGATTTATATTTATTACTGCAGGGATGATATTTAATATGCAGTTATATTCAAATTTATGTTATCTATATCCCATTCTATGATATTTTTGTTATTTTAATTTTCTATTTTATTCTCATTTTCTATGTCTATGTATACTCTTCATTTCTTTACTTTATCCTTTTCTTTATATTACCTATTCCCTTATTTATTTATTTACTTATTTATACTTATTTTTATTTTATATATTTACATTTAAAAGTATTTAAGTATATAAATTTATATCTTGCTATTATGTTTGTTTCTAATTTATTTAAATCCATTATTTTTTTCCATTATTTATTTTCATTCGAGGGGTTGTTTATCCTTGATTTAATATTTCATTCACACACACAAACAGGTGATTTCTGTGTCTGTGTGGGTGTGAGTGCACAGGATTAGCTGCAGGTGTGTGCACAGATATTTCCTACTCCTGCAGGGGCAGGGTGTGCAGACTCTGCTAGATGTATGTATGTAAATATAGACATATATTTTTACATAAATATAAAATATAGAAATAAATATAAACCTATATATAAACATATATACATGTATATAAATATAGACATATATTTTTACATAAATATAAAATATAGAAATAAATATAAACCAATATATAACCATATATATGTGTATATAAATATAAAAGTATATAAATAAATAAAAATAAATAATATAAAATATATGTGTGTGTATATATATAAATTTATTTGTACACTGATCTATACGTACATATGAAAATATATAAATCAAAAATATATAAATAAATATAAAAATATACACATATATAACATATATATAATGTATATTCTGCTTTATATTAATATCTATACACGTATACATATATAATTTACAATACATAAGATTTTTAATATATTAATATATCCATGTGCGAGACAGTATGTTTATGTTAGTATATATTATATGTTATGTTATGTTATATTTTATATTATATATTATATATTATAAAATATATAATATATATATATTATATATATATAATATATATAATATATATATATATATAATATATATATTATATATATATATTATATAGTATATAGTATATAATATATAGTATATTGTAAATTTAAGTATATATATTATAGTTCATGTATATTATGTATATACTATGTAGATTTTATGAGACATAAACCATATGAGACGTTGTGTATATTATATTTACTTTACCATAATACATTACATATATTATACATTATGTAGGACACATTAGGCTGGGGGTCTATAGGTGTGTGCTCACCCTCTGCCTGTAAACACCTTCCCTTGGCCTTTAAATAAAAATTTAATATATATATTTTTATATATTTTATATATCTAAATATATTTTAATATTTTTCTATAAATATATATACGTTTTATATATATTTGTGTATGTGCACTTATAATTTAGGTTTTATTTTTATTTATTTTTATATATTTATATAAAATATATATTTACTTTTCTATAAATATATCTCAAAAATTATGTATACATTTTATATATATATCAAATATTTTTACTATACATATATATATACTTTAATATATTTTATATAAATATACATTTTTATAGATACATTTGCGTGTGTGTATTTATAGTTGTATTTTTTTGTTGTTTATTTTATATACTTACATAAAATATTTTTCTACAAATATAAAAATGTTATATATCTTTTTATATATATTTTTATATATAAACATATTTTGTGTGTGCATAGTTTTATATTTTTGTTTATATTTCTCTTATATATTTATATAATATATTTATTATATAGATATAAAAATTATATCTATTTTATATATATCTTTTTATATATATAAAATAGATGTATTTTAATAGAAATATATAAAAAATTAATATATTTTTGTGCATATGTATTTATAGTTTTCTATTTTTATTTCTCTTTCTTTTTCTATATTTATATAAAATACATATTTATATATGTGTGTGTGCGCGTGTGCAGTGTGAGTGTGGATATTGAGCATATCCAAGCACGTATGCACGTGGGTGTGCTAAGTTTTTAGGGATGGGATACATATACATATAAATATATAGATCTTGTATATATATATATATATAAATATAGATAGATATAGATCGATACAGATAGAAGTAGAAATATATACATAGCTAGCTATATCGATATATTGATATATAGATATAGATAGCTATAGATACAGATGGCTATAGATAGAAATAGCTAGCTATATTGATATATTGATATATAGCTATAGATATACTGATAGAGACAGAGATACAGATATAGATAAAGACAGATACAGATAAAGACAGAAATAGAAACAGAAATATCGAGATAGAGACAGAGATACAGAGATGCTCTAGAGACATCTATGTACAGATAAAAATGTACAGATGCTCTGTAGACAGAGATATGGAGACATCTATAGATATAGAGATTATACGGATAGAGAGACGTGTGGAAATAGATAAATATATAATGGCAGGAAATAGATAGATAACGGATGGATTATGGATAGATAATGGATGGATAACAGATCGATACACGGGCACACACCTGCCCAGGCCCCGGGGCTGCGCGCTCACATTTTGGGGAGGGCTCTGCTGGTCCCTGCCTGTCCAACCCCCCTGTGTGTGTGTGCCTGTCCCTTTGGTGTCCCTGTCACTGTGCTGTGCGTCCCTGTCTCTTCTGGTGTCGCTGTCACTGTGCTGTGCGTCCCTGTCCCTTTGGGTGTCCCTGTCATTTTGGCTTGTGTGCCGGTCCCTTTGGGTGTCTCTGAGCCCCCTGGTGTGTGTGGCTGTCCCTTTGGGTGTCCCTGTCACTCTGTCCGTGTGTCCCTGTCCCTTAGTGTGTCCCTGACGCTGTGCTGTCCCCGCAGGGCTGGCTGTGCGTCCTGGCCGTGTGTCCCTGTGTGTCCCTGACACTGTGCTGTCCCCGCAGGGCTGGCTGTGTGTCCTGGCCGTGTGTCCCTGACACTGTGCTGTCCCCGCAGGGCTGTCTGTCTGTCCTGGCCGTGTGTCCCTGTGTGTCCCTGACACTGTGCTGTCCCCGCAGGGCTGGCTGTCTGTCCTGGCCGTGTGTCCCTGTGTGTCCCTGACACTGTGCTGTCCCCGCAGGGCTGTCTGTCTGTCCTGGCCGTGTGTCCCTGTGTGTCCCTGACACTGTGCTGTCCCCGCAGGGCTGGCTGTGCGTCCTGGCCGTGCTGGCGGCGCTGGGGCAGTGCCGGGGGCTGCGGCGCGCCGGGGCCGGCTCCGCTCACTCCGCCGTGCGCTGCTTCAGCGGGGCCGAGCTGGGGGACGAGGCTCCGGCGCAGCTGCTGGGCCGCAGCCTGCGCTGGGACCGGCACCTGTCGGTGCAGCTGGTGCCGCAGCTGGAGCGCCTGGAGGCGGCCGGGGCCCGGCGGCGGCGGCGGCAGCGCCCGCCCGCCTGTCCCGCGCCGTCGCTGCGCACCGGGCTCCGCAGCGAGCCCCACGAGCGCTCCATCTCGCCCTGGCGATACCGGTGAGTGCCCCGCTCCCCGACGGCCCCCGCGTATCCCCTTCCCAGCCGGTTAGAGCTGCTGGCACAAGCGAAAGCGTCGCCGTGTCCCCGCAGCATCGACGAGGACGAGAACCGCTATCCCCGCAAGCTGGCCTTCGCCGAGTGCCTGTGCAGCGGCTGCGTGGACGTGAAAACCGGCCGGGAGACCACGGCGCTCAACTCGGTGACCATCCAGCAGACCATGCTGGTGCTGCGGCGCAAGCCGTGCCCGCGGCCCGCGGGGCTGGGGCTGGTGGCGCTGGAGGTGGATTACATCCGAGTGCCCGTGGGCTGCACCTGCGTCCTGCCCCGCACGGCGCACTGAGCCCACGCCGTGTCGCCCCCGGGACCGTGTCACCTCCGTGACCGTGCCACCCCCGGGACCGTGCCACCCCCGGGACCCTGTCACCCCCGGGACCGTGTAACTCCGGGGACCGTGTCACCCTGATGACCGTGTCACCCCACCCGTGCTTGTTTTAGAGCACCCGACCCCGCCAGGGTGGCCCCTCCCTGGTTATTTATCAGTTATTTATAAGTTTTGCTGCCGGGGGGGTTTTGTACCCTCTGTTATTTATTGCTGACCCCCCCCGGCCACGGCTGTGCCTCCAGGGCCAGCATCGCCCCACGGCCAGACCCTGTGAGTGCTGCACTCACTAGTTATTTATTCCCCCAAAAATGTATTTATTGTCTCCTTCCTAGTGCTATTTAATGCTGCAAATAAAAGCCAACAACTCCTGGTAAGGTCCTTGCTCTGTTCCCAGCCAGGGCATTGGGATGTGGGGAATTGGGGCACAGGGGCAGAGGGACAAAGGGACAGAGGGACATCGTGGGACAGCTCTCAGCCCCTGCACGGCGGGCAGAGCACCAGAGCAGCAGGGCAGGATGAACTGGGAGGTGACAGGGAGGGCACAGGGTGCCCCACACCCCCAGCCTGGGGGGGACCCAGCCCTGGCACCCCGACACCCACACCTTTCCCACGGCTCTGCCCCCGGGCACCGCGTCCCACGGGCCTGGTGCCACCTGCCAGGGCCACCCCACCTGTGCTGGCAGCACCTGGGGACCCTGGGCCACCTGCAGCCCGCGAGGGGCAGGGTCTGTGTGGGGAGGGGGCAGAGGGGGCCTGGAGCAGCTGCTGATCCCAGTGGGATCAAGGATTTGGCACCCACGTCACACTTGCAGCAGCCACCAGTGGGATGGGCAGGGAAATGCTCCCCACATTCCCTGATGGGGGTGCCCCAGGTTTTGGGGGCTCCTTTGGGACCCCCTCTGCAGCTCCAGGGTGGGGCCCTCCCAGTTCCTCCCAGTCCCACCCCACTGTGGGCTCCACAAGGATTTTGGGAGGGGACCCTGCCCTGGCCATACTCTGCACATGCACATCCTGGATTTGCCCATAACGGCACTGTTTGTCCCCAAAACACCTCCCCAGTCCTGTGCCAGCCCCCCAGGAGTAGGGCAGGGCTGGGGGGATTCCCCTGGAGCAGGAGGCAGGGGCAGCCAGGGCCTTTCCCACTTTTTATTGCAACAGCAACTGCAGAAATGACAAAAATGACAAAAACCAGGGAGAGCGGGAGCAGAGCTGCCTGATCTCCCTGGGAGCTGGGGATTCCCCCTGAGAGCTGCACTTCCACAGGGATTTGGGGATCCCCCAGGGAACTGGGGGTGCCTGGAGAGCTGGGACCCTCAGGGAGCTGAGCATGCCCAGGGATTTGGGGTTTCCCAGGAGCTGAGGAGCCCCTGGAAGAAGGAGACACAGGGAGCTGAGAATCCCCAGGGATTTGGGGGATCCTTAGGAGCTGGGAAGGCCTTGGGGGCTGCAGACCCCACAGGAAGCTGAACGTTCTTGGGATTTGGGGAGCCCAGGAGCTGGGGAGTGCCTGGGAGCTGGAGACCCCACAGGGAGCTGAGCAGGCCCAGGGATTTGGGAATCTCCAGAAGCTGGGAAGCCTCCGAGGACTGGGAACCCCACAGGGAGCATCACATCGCTGGGAAATTGGGAGCTGAGCATCTTAGGGGATTTGGGGATCCCCAGAGGATGGAGATGTTAGAGGGAGATGGAAATCCTTCAAGCAGCTGAGCATCTTAGGGGATTTGGGGATCCCCAGGAGATGAAGATCCTACAAAGAGCTGAGCATTGCTGAGGATTTGGGGATCCCTAGGAGATGGAGATCCTACAAAGAGCTGAGCATTGCTGAGGATTTGGGGATCCCTAGGAGATGGAGATCCTACAAGGAGCTGAGCATCTTAGAGGATTTGGGGATCCCCAGGAGATCCTACAGAGAAATGGAAATCCTACAAGGAGCTGAGCATTGCTGGAGATTTGGGGATCCCCAGGAGACGAAGATCCTACAGGGAGATGGAGATCCTACAAGCTGAGCATCTTAGAGGAGCTGAGCATCTTAGAGGATTTGGGGATCCCCAGAGGATGGAAATCCTACAAAGAGCTGAGCATTGCTGGGGATTTGGGGATCTCCAGGAGAGCTGGGGACCCCAGAGCATCACTGGGGTTTTGGGGATCCCCTGGGGAGCCCAGGGGAACTGATGATCCCAGGAGCTGGGGACTCTCAGCAAGGGGCTCCCAAGCCCCAGGGTTTTGGGGACCCCAGGAGCCCAGTGGATGGCTGCAGCGGATCCAGGAGCAGCTGGGGAGCAGGAGCAGAGCAGGGCAGGGGATCCCCATTACTCCACCTCCACGGGGATGGGGTTCACCTGCCCCCCCAGCTCCGGCTGCTTCCTGCGGGCGTCGGGGGGCGGCCGGGGCGGGGGGTTGCTGGGGGGCGCCTTCATGGTGCCCCCGCCTTGGGGCCTCTCCCGGGGCTTCTGCTCGATGGGTCTCCACTCCTCCCCTCGCACCGCGGCCTGCGGGGTCAGAGCAGGGCCGAGCATCAACCCCCACCCCAAAAAGGGGCAGGGAAAGCACAGTGGGACCGGAGGGGAGGATGCGACGTGACCCCTGCCCACCCCGTTTGGGACAGGCTGTTCCTGCAGCCCCATCTGGGAATGCTGCTGGAATTCCCATGCAGACACTGGTGCATGGGTTTAGGGGTGGCCTCCCTCTCCCAGCCCCCCAAAACCCCCAAAACCCCTGTGCTCTCACCAGCAGGTAGATGCCGCTGGCAATGCCCAGGCAGACAGTGCCCAGGATGGTGGAGAGGAGGAATCCAGCAGGGACAGCCAGGCTGTGACAGAGATTTGGGGTTCAGAGGGAGCTGGGGGGGCTCAGCCCCCATTCTCAACCCTGCACCCCACTCACGCAGCGTGGAGGATGGCTCGGATGTAATAATTCCTGGTGAGGGGCCCCAGCAGCTTCACCACGGCTGTCAGGTACTTCTGGCCACTGCAGGGTGACAGCAGGGGGGTCACTGGGGGTGTCCCCACCCTCGGGGGACAGCCAGCCCCCAGGGACCCCCATGGCTGCAGGGTGGGGGGACCCAGCACTCACCACCTCTCCATGGTGGAGCCCTTTTTCCGTTTGCTCCTGGGATACTCCAGCAGGCACACCAGGACGCCTGCAGCGCTGCCGGGGCGTCAAGGAAAGGCGGGATGGGACGGGAATGGCCCCAAGGACACCCCAAAAGGGCTGTGTGGGGCAGGGAACGCACAGCCGGGAGCAGGGTGAGGAGATGAGGATGTGACCCCTGCCCGGTCATGCCTCCCACCCGTTCGGGACGAGGTTTTCCCGCAGCCCAGCCCCGGGAATGCTGTCGGGAAGGATACATGGAGTACGCCGCGAAGTACCAGCCCTTGAACTGCCCCGCCACGGCCACGATGCCGCCCGTCAGCAGGACTGCGGGAACGGAGGGGATGGAGCGGTCACAGCGGGCCGGGATAGCGACCCCAAACAGGGATACCGAGCCCAAACCGGGATACCCACCCCAAACAGGGATACCGAGCCCAATCCGGGATAGCGACCCCAAACAGGGACACCGAGCCCAATCCGGGATACCCACCCCAAACAGGGATACCGAGCCCAATCCGGGATAGCGACCCCAAACAGGGACACCGAGCCCAATCCGGGATACCGACCCCAAACAGGGACACCGAGCCCAATCCGGGATACCGACCCCCAAACCGGGATACCCGCCCCAAACAGGGATACCGAGCCCAATCCGGGATACCGACCCCCAAACCGGGATACCGAGCACAATCCGGGATACCGAGCACAATCCGGGATACCCACCCCAAACAGGGATACCCACCCCAAACAGGGATATCATCCCCTAAACCGGGATAGCGACCCCAAAACAGGATACTGAGCCCAAACAGGGATACCGACCCCAATCCGGGATACAACCCCTAAACCGGGATACAAACCCCAAACCTGGATACAGTCTCCCCAACCCGGGATACCACCCTCCAAACCAGGATACAAACCCCAAACCTGGATACAAATCCCCAAACCGGGATAAAACCCCCAACCCGAGATACACCCCCCCCAAACCGGGATACAAACCCCAACTCGGGATACAAACTCCCCAACCCGGGATGCAGCTCCCAAATCCCCAGTTACAGCCCCGAGATCAGGATATGCCCTCCCAAACTCGGGATCCAGCCCGGGTCATGGCCCTGGGGACACACGGGACCCCCAGCCCGGGGTTACGGCCCTGGGGGTCCCCGGCCCCGAGCGCTCCCAGAGCGGACGCGGGGGCGATGCTGGCGCGGGACCCCCGAGCTGGGGAGCTCCGGGGCCCTGGGGGAGGTTTTTGGCCTCGGGAACGGCCTCGGGGGAGGTTTTTGGCCTCGCGGCCGGAGCAAGAGGAGAGCGGAGGAGGAGAGAACGGAACCGAAGAAGAGAGGGCAGAGGAGGAAGAGAAAAGGAGGAAGCGGAGCCTCCAGCCCCGCCGGGCCGGGACTTCCCGGCCGTCTCCCGCCCTCACCCTCAGCCCGGTGGGACCGGGACCCTCCCAAATCCCATCCCAGCCCATTCCCGGGGCTCGGCATCCCCGGCCCGCGGGGCGCTCACTCCTTCAGAGCCCGGGGACTTCCCGGAGTGCCCCAAACCCCCCAAACCCCCTCACACTCACTGAGCCCGGCGGCCAGCGCCTGCTCGTTCGCCCACATGGCCCACTCGATCTGCCCCATGGCCCGACGGAACCGGCCCGAGCGGGTTCGGCTGCTCCG
This sequence comes from Ammospiza caudacuta, assembly GCF_027887145.1. Taxonomy (NCBI): domain Eukaryota; kingdom Metazoa; phylum Chordata; class Aves; order Passeriformes; family Passerellidae; genus Ammospiza; species Ammospiza caudacuta. The sequence goes on from NC_080605.1 coordinate 20,825,351, forward strand.
CTCGGCTCGCTCCGAACGGGTTCGGCTGCTCCCGGCTCCGCTCGGCTCGGGCCGAACGGGTTCGGCTGCTCCCGGCTGCTCCCGGCTGCTCCCGAGCGCCTTCGGCCGCTCTCGGTTCCGCTCGGCTCGCTCCGAGCGGGTTCAGCTGCTCCCGGCCCGGTCCGGTTCGGCTCTGCTCAGTCGGGTTCGGCTCGGCCCGCTGGAGCTCGGCTGCTCCCGGTGGGCCCGGCCCGGCCCGTCCCGGTTCGGCTCCGCTCGGACGGTCCCGACCCGGAAGGCGGGTGCGGCGCTACCCGCACAGGCCACGCCCCATTCGTATTGACCACACCCTTTTTAGAATGCCACACCCATCCGTATTAACCACGCCCCTTTGGAACAGGCCACGCCCCCGAGGGGACACGGCACCGGCCCGGGGCCACACCGGGGACACGGCGGTGACACGGATGGCGCGGAGGGACAGGGACAGCTCCAGGGACTGTCCCCATCCTCTGTTCCTCCCCCAGCCCCACACACAGAACGCGACACCCCAAAACAGCACTGGAGACGGGAACCCTCTATTTCCTTACAAAAGATTAAAAACCAGCCCCGGGTTGACATCCTGCCCCAGGGCTGGGGACAGCTCTGCAGCAGGGCTGGCTCAGGGTCCCGAGGCCCGCTGGTGGCACCGGCAGAGTTCCCTTGGTGTGTCACGGCTGTCCCAGAGTGTCACCAGGGTCAGGCACGGCTCCGGGGCAGCCCATCCGGGCCCAGCAGGTGCTGGCTGGGGTCATCCACGAGCTGGGGACCAGGGCCAGGCTGTGGGACAGGACACAGGTCAGGGACACCAAGGAGCTCCCACTGCCACCCCACCCACTGTGGGTGGGGGCAGCTCTGGGCCCCACGGACCCCAAAAGGGAATGTGTCGAGAAATGGGGTCCTGCACCCCCACCTGGGGATGGGGACAGGGATGGGGTCCCATGCAAAGCCCCTGGGGATGGGGACAGGGCCTTACACACCCACCTGGGACTGAGGACAGGGATGGGATCCTGGACACCCCTGGGAATTGGGACAAGGATGGGGTCCCACACACAGCCCTGGGGATGGGGACAGGGATGGGGTCAGAGCCCCCCCTCCCCAGCTCACCTTGGTGTGCAGGATGTACTGGACAGCCCCGGGCACGGGCTCGCTGAGCACGGCAGCCTCCAGCTCCGGCGGCAGCACGGCCGAGCCCACCGGCAGCCCCCGCACAAACCTGTGACACAGAGAGCGCTCAGTCCCCGTGTCCCCAGTGTCCCCAGCACCCTCACCCTCCCCAGTAAGCAGGGGTTCCCTTACTGGTCCCCGTTGGTGGCGGGGGGGAAGCTGCGCCTCACCACCTCCACAAACTCAGCCACGGTGTCGGCCAGCGCGAAGATGACGGCGTTGGGGCCGGCGTCGAAGGAGTAGGCGACCTGTGGTGGCATCGTGGGGACATGGGGACGGATGTGGGGACCCAGTGAGTGCCACAGTGCCATGGCAGCTCCGAGGCCCCGCGGGTACCTTGGTGTGGCCGTGGTGGGCGTTGTAGCGGTGCGCCAGCGCGATGATGCGGCGCGACACGTCCGTCAGGTAGAAGATGGGCGGGAAGGTGTCCAGGCAGGTGGCGTGGAACTGGTTGCTGTCCCTCATGGCCAGCTGGCCAAAGCCCTCGAAGTCACGGTCACGGATGTGCCGCATCATCTGGGCAAGGCGCTCGGGGACCACCACCTCTGCCCGGTGCTGCCACAGCAGGGTCACCAGCAGCCCGGTGACACCCACGGCAGGAGGGTCATGGTCACCCCGCATCAGTGACAACCACAGCAGGCAGGTTGTGGCCACCCCAGTTTAGTGACATCCATAGCAGGAGGGTCATGGTTACCCAAATTTGGTGACCACCACAGCAGGTGGGTTGTGGTCACCCCCAATTTGGGGATTCCCACAGGAGGAAGGTCACTGTCCCCGCAGTTTGGTGACACCCACAGCACCATGCCCCTCTGGGTGCCACTGCACACTGTCCAGCCCCATTCCAAGTGAAAGGGGATCCTGTCCCTGCCCAGGCAGGACGAGTCCCGTGTCCCCCTACCTTCAGCAGGGGACTGGTCTCCACGCTGGTCTGCATGCCCGCCGTGCTGCCCACCGGCTTCTTCTCCCCACTGACCTGTGGGGACACAGACGCTGGGACACGGCCCCTCCTGACGCCCCCGGGTCCCAAATCCCACCCAAATCCCTGCCAGCCCCTCACCACCAGGACGAGGACGCGCAGCTCCGGCCAGTGCGTCTCGGGGGCCACCTGCAGGGCCAGGCTGTCGGTGCCATCGGGGCGCTCCCCGCGCTGCCACTGCACGAAGCCACCGAACATGCTGCGACAGGCGCTGCCCGAGCCCCGCCGCGCCACCTCGGACAGCTCCTCCTCCAGCCCATAGAGCCGGGCCAGCGCCGACACTGCGGGGACAGGCACAGGGGACAGCCCTGTCACTCCTCCTGCTGCCACCATAGAGTCAGACCAGCGCTGACACTGCAGGGACAGGCACAGGGACAGCCCTGTCACCCCTCCTGCTGCCACCACAGAGTCAGACCAGCGCTGACACTGCAGGGACAGGCACAGGGACAGCCCTGGCACCCCTGCCAGCCCCGAGGGGACAGCCCCACACGCACCCAGGCAGGCGTAGCCGGCGGCAGACGAGGCCAGCCCCGCGGCCGTGGGGAAGTTGTTCTCGGAGGCGATGTGGATCTTGTAGGACAGGCTGAGAGCGGCCGCGTCCTCACCGCCCCCGCGGCGCTTCCGTGCCAGGCGCCGCACTGCGGGGACAGCGGGACAGGGGGTCAGCGGGGACAGGGACAGTGGGACAGCAGGGACAGCGGGGTCAGAGGGGGCAGGGACAGGGGGGACAGAGGGGTCAGTGGGGACAGGGACAGTGGGGACAGGGACAGAGGGGTCAGAGGGGGCAGGGACAGGGGGGACAGAGGGGTCAGTGGGGACAGGGACAGTGGGGATAGCAGGGACAGCGGGGTCAGAGGGGGCAGGGACAGGGGGGACAGAGGGGTCAGGGGGGACAGGGACGGCAGGGACAGTGGGGACAGGGACAGAGGGGTCAGAGGGGGCAGGGACAGGGGGGACAGAGGGGTCAGTGGGGACAGGGACAGTGGGGATAGCAGGGACAGCGGGGTCAGAGGGGGCAGGGACAGGGGGGACAGAGGGGTCAGGGGGGACAGGGACGGCAGGGACAGTGGGGACAGGGACAGAGGGGTCAGAGGGGACAGTGGGGATAGGGGACAGCAGGGACAGAGGGGACAGTGGGGTCAGGGACAGAGGGGACAGGGAGTTAAGGGACAGCGGGGACAATGGGGACAGCAGGTCAGGGGTCTGGGACAGTAGGCTCAGGGACAACAGGAGCAGTGGGGACAGCAGGGTCAGGGATAGAGGGGACAGGGACAGTGGGGACAGCAGGGACAGAGGGGTCAGCAGGATGAGGGACAGCAGGGACACTGGGGTAAGGGACAGAGGGGACAGCAGGGACAGCCCCAGCAGGGGACACGCACCCTCGCGCAGACAGGCCTGCACCCGCGGGTGCCCCACATCCGCCTCCTTCCCATTGAGCCACAGCCGGTCCTCCGTGAAATCCCGGCTGGCGGCCGCCGTCGTGGTGGTCTTGAGCTGTGGGGAGAGAGGGAGGGGGGTCAGCACCCCTGGGGGCTGGTCCTAAACCTGGTCCTGGTCCTCATGCTGACCCACCTGGTCCTGGTGCAGTGTCACGCTCAGGGAGGAGTTGATGGGCAGGATGAGGTCGGTGTCTCGCTTGCCCCCTGCAAGAGAGCACGGCATGGCACGGCTTGGAATGGCATGGGATGGGTAGGAATGGCATGAAAGTTTGAAGGCACTGAAGGACCAGAAAAGCATGGCACGGCACAGCCAGGAATGGCATGGCATGGCATGGCATGGCATGGCATGGCATGGCATGGCATGGCATGGCATGGCATGGCATGGCTAGGAGCGGCATGGAACAGCTCCGAATGGCACTGAGGGACACAAAGCAGAGCATGGCATAGCAGCGCTTGGCACGGCTTGGAATGGCACGGAACAGCACGGTTAGCAGGGACACAGCGCAGCCCAGCCCGGAGCCCGTGTCCCCGTGCCCGCCCCGGCCGTATCCCGGCACTCACAGTACTTGATCACGGCGATGTTCACCGGGGCCGTGCAGGTCGCCATCGCCAGCGCTCGCTCCGCCGCCATCGCTGCCGGCCGCACTCAGGCCCCGCCCCCGCGCCACGCACATCACTGTGGGCTGCGGCCGGTCCCGCCTCGCTATTGGTGGAGACCGCAGCGCCCGGTTCCCAACAGCCAATGGCAGCGATCAGACCACGGGCGGCCCCGCCCCCTGAGCGCGCTGGGCGGGGCCTGCGGGGCGCCATTTTTGAATTGGGCAAGGCCTGCGCATGCGCAGATGCTCCCGGTACCGCTCCCGGTTCCGTTCCCGGTACCGCTCCCAGTGCTCCCCGCACCGCTCAGTGTCCAGCACCCCGCTGCCCCAGCACCGCCCCAGTGCTCCCAGTACACCTCCAGTGCTCCCGCACTCCCTGTCACCTTCACACCCCAAATATCCACATATCCCCGGTATAAAAGCACCGGATCCCTGCAAGTGTCCGGGGATCCATGGATCCGAATGTCCCCAGGACATTCTGAGTGCCCCCACAGCCTTCAGGGCCACTGTATCCCAGTGCCCCGGCATCCCAGTGCCCCAGTATCCCAGTGTTCCCAGTATCCCTCCAGTGCTCCCCCCCCCAGAGGCCACGCGTGGATGAAACTGCCTTTATTGAGAAAAATGGTCTGCTACAAATACGTCATCGAGTTAATTCCTTTTCAAAAAACAGGACGGCTCGTTAAAAGTTCTAATTATGCAAAAAAGTGGTGGGTGATGCACTGGTGGGCACGGCCAGTGGGGTATCCATGGACCCCTGGCACAGAGGGGACCCCTGGCACAGCCCGGTGTGGCCCCTCACACCCAGGGCCTTAAAGTGCTTTACAAAAGCAGCTCTTGCTGCCCCTGCTCTGTCTCTGTGGGGCAAAAAGGAGGAGGAAAAGGAGGAGAGAGGGAAGGAGCCCGAGGTGAAGAGAGCTGGATCTCTCATGGAGGCTGCTCCACGAGAGCTGAGCACAGCACAGGGAAACGCTCCTGGGTCCCTCCTGGAAGATTGCAGCGCTCTCCATCCCACAGGAACGTCCCCCAGCACTGCTGGGCAGCTCAGAGAAGGTCCCATCCCTTTCCCTGCCCTGCCAGGGGAGCTCAGGGCTCCTCACAGGGCTGCAGGTCCCAAAGTCATCCAGCACTATGAAAACCAGAACAAACCCCAAGGCAGTATTGCTAGAGCAGAGCTGGAGCCAGGTTTTGGATAAAGCTCAGGAACTCCTCGAGCAGAGGGGGCCTCTCCCAGCCCTTCCCTGCAGGAGGGCTCTCAGGAACCACCCCGTGGCTGGTGCCATCTCCCTGACAGCCCCTCCCAGCCCTCCAGAGCCAAGCCCAGCAGCAGCAGCAGCAGGGCTGAGAGGCAGGGGCCGGGGGAAGGGGGCTCCAGGATGCTGTGGATGGAGCACCTTGGATGAACAGTGCCCCATTCCCAGGGAGGGATTCCCACAGGGAAATGCAGTCCCTGACTGCTGGGGGGATCAGCAGCTCGGGGCTGGGATCCTGCAGGGACAGCCATTCCATGGGCATCCAACCCAAGCATCCTGCCTGCTCCCTCACAGGCAGAGGATTCTGCTGAGGGAAGGGAAAGGCCCAGAAATATCCAGGGATCTCCCAGAAATATGCAGGCATGTGCCAGAAAGATCCCTGCACCTCCCCCTACCTCAGAGTCCGACCTGCTCCAGGATCCAGCTCCTGCCCCACTCCCAAGCCACGTGCTCGTTTGCTTGGGTTATCTGTGTAAAAAATAAACTTTCTTGATAATGTTCCATAAAAATACTCTTGTCCTGGGTGGCAGATATTGCAGAGTGAAGGGGAGCAGCTTCTGAGACCGCTCTAGAAAACGTGGAAAAGGCTTCACTGCTTTGTGTAGAAAAAGGCAAGGATTTGGTGTCCCAAGAGCCGGTACAAAACGAGGAAGGGGAGGATTCCCTGGATGCCTCCTCCAGGCCTCCTCTGAACCACTCTTCAGTCCCATCCTGGGATTCAGCTGAAGGAGGCAGCTGCAGCCTCCAGCAGGGGGGTCAGGACAGCCTGACATCTCTAGAAAAATCCTTGGAGAGTTTAAAAAAAGAAGCTCTGTGCTGCCTTCCTCCTTTTTGAAAGGATGTGGCTGATTGCAGTCCCAAGGGAGGGTGTTAGGCATCCAATCCATCAGTTCCAGTACCTGTTCTGCTGCACCAGAGAGCAGGGACGAGTGTGCCAAAAAGCATCTAGCAATAAACAGAGCTGGACACAGGGCTAAGCTCCCAACAGGGATATTAAACACAATCCAAGGAGTGATCCCAGCCCTGCTCCACAGCTCTCTGCTCACTCACTGGGACAGCTGGAGAGGCTCCACCTTCTTCAACAAGGTGGGAATTGCAGTGGGAACAGAGAGGGTTCCTGGAGCGTCCAGAAGGAGCCAGGGCAGGGAGAGGGATCAGCCTCAGTTCTCAGAGAGGGACAGAGCCAGGGCTGCCTGCAACGCTGCCTCCTCGTCGATGTTGTAATCCTGAAAAGCAAACAGGGCAGCTCAGAGAGCTGGCACAGCCAGGGCACGCTGTGCCCACGGTGCTCTGCCTGCTCCTGTGCCATGGAGCCTGAATTCCCCTGGCACACGGATCCCAGGAGCGCCACCCGTGCTCTCTGTGCCCACACCACCCCTCTCCTGCCCAGGATCCCACGCCTGGCAGGAGGGATGGAACCTGCCCACACAAGCTGAGGCCAAAGGGTGAAGCCTTCCAGCGAGGCCAGGGGTTTTGCAGAGCTCTGGGTTGGGATATTCCTCTGAAAATGCCGGGAGGTTCCTTTTCCTGACATCTCTCCAATGAAAGCAGGATGGGAACAGAGCCTCCCCTGAGGCCAAGGCTGAGCCATCACTGCTGCCCCCCACACAGGAGGGGTCAGGGACCCCCCACATGCAGCAACCACAACCCCAAACCCTGGGGCAGGGCTGCTCCCACCCCCTGCTCCCAAAACCTCCCAGAAAAGGAGCTTTGTGTTATAATCCTCAGGGGAAGAATTCCATGGAAAAACCCATATTGTGGAGTGCAGGAACAACCCCCTCTCCTCCTGGTGTGTGAGGAGACCCTGGTGTGTGTGGGGGTCTCGTGGGTGGGACATGAAGGGCTGGTTTCACCTCCTGGCATAGAACATGGGGAGGGGGATCCCCTTTTTTCCCCTTTTCTGGCTCAGGGTCAGACTCACCACGAAGGTGTCATAGGAGAACTTGTGCCTGTGCAGCAGGTGCTGCAGGAAGTTGGCACTCTTGTAGCTGGGATCCCCCCAGGGCATGGCCGAGCACACCGGGCACACCTGTGGGGACAGGGACACGGGATGGTGGCACCTGCACAGGCACCCAGAGAGGTGAGTGCTGGGTGCCCCTCCTCTGACAGGCTTCAAGCCCCATCCAGCCTGGCCTTGGGCACTGCCAGGGATCATGGGGCAGCCACAGCTGCTCTGGGCACCTGTGCCAGGGCCTGCCCACCCTCACAGGGAAGGATTTCTTCCTAATATCCAACCCAAACCAACTCTCTGGCAGTTTGGATCCATTCCCCCTCGTCCTGTCACTCCAGGCCCTTGTCAACAGCCTCTCTCCACCTCTCCTGAAGGTCCTGGAAGGCCACAGTTAAGTCTCCCTGAGGCTTCTCTTTTCCAGGCTGAATAATCCAAATTTTCTCAGCCTCTCCTCATGGCAGAGCTGCTCCACCCCTCTGATCACCTTGGTGATCTCCATCAGCTCCAGGTCCTTCCTGTGCTGAAGATCCCAAGTTCCCCACCCTGGTCAACCCAGAGGGAACAGGGAGAGGAAATGCAGCACCACCTGGTTTACAGGAACAGGGGAAGGGAGGCAGCTCATTCCAGGGAGCCTCCAACAAAGCAGACACAGATCCCCATCTCCCAAAGGGATTTAAACCATCTGGAACACAGCAGTGCCTGCACAAACATCCTGGGATGCTGCAGGGTTGTGGCTGGTTCCCAGAGCTGTCCCACACCCCCAGCAGCACTCACCACTTTGTTGGGGTCATTCCTGTGGTTCTCCATGCAGTGCTTCACCAGCTCCTGCTGGTCCAGGTTCCTTGCCCCGCAGTACGGACACACGAACGTGGAGCGGTTGGGAATGTTGCTGCAGAGAGCAAGGATGGGCTCAGAGCCGAGGGGAGGCTGCACTGCCTCCTTCCAAACTGACACACACACAGCTCTGTGGCAGCAGGAGCCAGCCCAGCTCACCTCCCTGCTTGGGTGGATCCTTCATCCCACCCCACAGCCCAAAACCCAGAGCAGCAGCGCTGTCGCAGACATCTTTTCATGAAAATCCTTTCTTTAGGATTTTTTATTTTTGAGAAGCTGAGAGGTTTCAAGAACAAACTGTAAACAATGGTTATCTGCTGCTGTGGAATGTAACAGGTAGATCTTTCATTGGCTTATCTTGAATATTTATAATTAATAGCCAATCACAGCTCAGCCAGCTCACACTCTCAGCCCAAGCCACAAATCTTTGTTTTCATTCCTTTCTATTCTTAGCTTAGCTAGCTTTCTGAGATGAAACCTTTTCTTCTATTCTTTTAGTATAGTTTAAACGTAATATATATCAAAAAATAATAAATCAAGCCTTCTAAACATAAAGTCAACATTCTCATCTCTTCCCTCAACCTAAGCCCCCTGTGAACACGGTCACACAGCACCAGGAGGGAAGAGGTGCTGCTCCTCTCCCAGGACAGGCACAACACACACCTGGATTTTGGGGCATGCAAGGAGGGCCCCGTTTCAGGCATACCTGGGAATAGGCTGGGATGTGGGGACCACTGGAACAAACTTGGGGCAGTTGGCCATCTGCTCCTGCACCTTGGCGCAGGACGAGACGTGCGAGCGCATCTTGGCCAGGGTCACCTGCAGGAGGGGGACACGGAACACTCCTGGAGCTGCGGGGACACCTGCCAGGAGCCAGGACAGCAGCTGGGCTGGCAGCGACCTCTGCTCCACCACCCACAGCACTGGGAATGCTGCACCCATGGAGGGGCTGGGCAGCTGGCCTGCAAGCCAAGCTGAGTTAACAGCAGAAATAACAACTGATGGTTTTGGAGTGCATCCATAGCAGGGAAGGAGACAAGGCCATCAGCATGGAAACAGATTAGAAAAGACACATAAAAATCTTTGTAAGCTAGACCGTGTGCATAAGTAGATGCGTATACATGCCTTATTAAATTTCTGTAAAACTTTTGCCAATTACATTGACGTTAATTGCTTTGGACCAATGAATATAATAAGCTATTGTGACATAGTTAATGACTTAAAATCACACTTTGTTAAGAGTTTATAAGCTGGAGAACACACAGAATAAAAAACTTTTTTTCTTGGACCCTGATCACGTGCGTATGTCATGTCCAGCCTAACAGTGACATGCACCCACCCTGCAGAATGGAGATTTGGGGCTGCAGGGACCCCCAGAGGTTCTGTCCCCATTCCCTGGGGGCAGAGCCTGACCCTCCCTGGCTGTCCCCTCTGTGCAGAGCCACAAGGTGCCCCCTGAGCCTCCTTTTCTCCAGGCTGAGCCCCTTCCCAGCTCTGTTTCCTTGTCTGGACACATTCCAAGGAGGATGGGGACAATGGGGACAAGCAGCCTCACAGCTTTACCTTCTTGCTGCAGCCTCTGCAGGGAGCCTTGTAGGACGAGAGCTGTTTCTCCACGCTGGAAGCCTTCTCCACCTTCTTGGGGTCGAATGGCACTCGGCAGAGCGGGCACAGCGGGGAGGGCACCTGCAGGCAGGGCTGCAGGCATTCCCCACAGAACCTGCGGGCACAGGGGGGCCCTGAGCAGCCCGGGCACAGCAGCACCCCAGCAGGGCACCCCTGCTGCCCGGGACACCCCAAAACCCAGCTGATGGGGTCTAGCTTTTTAGCATTTTTAGGTTTTGTATTTTCGGGTTCTGCACTGCATTGGTACATAACTCTGAACTCTATACAGAGTGTCAGCAGCTCTCCTCACAGCTCAGGCACACAGAACAATCCTTTTCCTCTCCTCAGTCACACAGAACAATCCTTTCCACCCCCAGAACCAAGGACACCGCTGCAACTTCAGGCCCAAAAGGTGCAAACAACAAAAAGGCCCAAAAAGTGCAAACAGCAGGGAATTGAGCAGAGCAAACTGTGAGGATGGGACTGCATCACCTGGAGCTGGGACTGGACAATTAACCCCAATGTGGAAATGGACCAAATCTTATAAAAATGTGAAAACCTGTGGCTCAGAGTCCATCCTGGGCTCTTGTACTGCCCAAGGTGCATCCTTTGAAGGCTTCTTAACAAATCCCTATTTTATTCCTTTAACTCTGTTCTGGGCAGTCTCTCAGGGCACCACAGGGATCAGCAACCCTACTGGGAGAACTGGGATAACTGGGAGCAGGGGAGCCCCCAGGGAGCTCCTGCAGGCTCAGACAATTCCCCTGCTCCAAGGCTGGATCTGAAAGGAGCCCGAGCCCGTGCTGGGTATCCAGGCCAGGCAGGAGCTCATTCCAAGGTCCTTACAGCCCCAGGAGCAAAGGAATCCCGTCCCCAAAATCCCATTATCCCGGCATTCCCGGTCCCTCCTGCTCACCAGGAACCCTAAATGCCCCCGAGATGCTGGGCAGACACGGGGGGCCCGGGGACAGCAGCGAGACCTGGGAGATGAGGGAGGGGAGGGGGAGGGATGGGGATTCCGCTGTGGGATGGGCTGAGGGCCCCGGTACCGAACCATCCCCGGTGTGGGCCGGGGGTCTCGGTGCCGGCTGCGGTCACCGCGAGGATGATCCCAGGGCCGGCACAGCGCCCAGCCCCGCGTCCCGCGCGTCCCCGGGGCCGCCTCAGCCCGAGGGTCCCCGGGGGTCCCCGCCGCCCCCGCCCGGGCCCCGAGTGTCTCACGTGTGGCCGCAGCCCGCGATGCCGACGGCGCGGTGGAAAACCTCGAGGCAGATGGGGCAGCTGAACTGCGCCTCCAGCGCCTCGGCCGCGGCGCCGGGCCCGGGGGCGGCGCGGGGGGGCCCGGCCGGGCCCTGCGGCCGCTGCGCCGCCGCCACCAGCAGGCTCCGGAACATGGCGGCGGCGGCGGCCGGCGGGGCGGGCAGCGCGTCACCGAGCGGCGCCAACGCGTCACCGCCGTGCGACGGGAGCGCGCCGGGACGCGGCGGGACCGAGACGAGCCGAGTGCGAGGCGAGAAGAGCCGAACCAGGCCGAGCGGAGCCAAGCGGAGCCGAGTGAGAGCCGAAAGAGCCGAGCGGAGCCGAACCAGGCCGAGCGGCGCCCGGGCCGAGCAGGACCCACCGGGACTCACCGGGACCTACCGGGACCAGCCGGGATACACCGGGACCAAGTGGCGCCGCAATGTGCGACGTGGAGGGTGGCGGTGGCGGCTGCGGGGCGGACGCGGAACCGCCGCGGCGCCGCCGCGCACCGGCAGACAGGTGTGAGTCCGGTCCGGCCTCGGATGGACCCGCGGGGCCGCTCCCGGTACTCCCCGGTGTTCCCCCGGGCATCCCCGGTACATCCCTGATGTGCCCGCCAGCACCCCCCGGTACCGCCCCGGTGTCCCCCCGGTACTGTCCCCGGTGTCTCGCTGGAATCCCCCGGGGCTGCCTCTGCTGTTAACCCCGGTAACATCCCCGGTATCCCTGCAGTGCTCCCCATTGCCATCCCCGATCCCCCGCTCCCGGTGTACCCGCGATATCTCTCGGTGCTTCCCCCGGTAACATCCCGGTATCCCTGGTGCCGCCCGGGGACCGGGACCGCTCCCGGGGGTCGGTGCCGGTGTCCCCGGTGACCAGCCGTGTCCCCGCAGCCAGCCCCGAACGTGCATGAAGTGCCGGCAGAGCACGGCCGCGCTCGTCATCCGCGTCGGGGACCCGTTCTGCCGGTGAGGGACCGGGGGCGGCGGGGCTGGGGACAGCAGAAATTTGGGATATCAGAAATTGGGAACATTGGGGCTGGGGACATTGGAAATTGGGGAGATCAGAAATTGGGGGCATCGGGACTTGGGGACATCAGAACTCGGGGACATTGGGGCTGGGGGACATTGGGACTTGAGGACATTAGAACTTGGGGACATTGGGACTTGGGGACAATGGGGCTGGGGGACACTGGGGCTTGGGGACATCAGAAATTGGGGACATCAGAAATTGGGGTCTTTGAGTCTCCAGAGGATGGAGGCTTGGGAACTTTGTGTCTTGGGGACATCAGGGATTGGGGACATTTGTTCTCAGGGACGTTGTGTCTGGAGCATTGGGATGTTGGGGACGTTAGATCTCTGGGACTTCAGGGCTTGGGGACATTGGGTGTCTGGGACAGCGGGGCCAAACAACATCAAGGCTTGGGGACGTTGAGTGTTGAGGATGCATAGGAGGGGGGACAGGAACGTTTGGGGACGTAGCTCATCGGGATCATTGGATCTTTGGGACACTGGTCTGGGGGACATCAGTGGGACTTTGGGGATGTGGGGTCTGGGGGTATGGGCCCAGCTGTGGCTCAGGAGTCCCCATGTCCCCGTGTCCCCCAGTGGCTGCTTCCGTGAGTACTTTGTGCACAAGTTCCGTGCCATGCTGGGCAAGAACCGCGTCATCTTCCCGGGAGAGAAGGTACTGACAGGCAGGGGGACCCACAGAGGGGACCCGGGGGTGGCCCCACGACTGGTGACTGTCCCTGCTGTCCCCGCAGGTGCTGCTGGCAGTGTCGGGGGGCCCGGCCTCCAGTGCCATGGTCAGGCAGGTGCAGGAGGTGAGTGGGGACTCGGAGGGGTGCACGGCTCGTCCCCCCTCACCCCACAGCTCACCCCACAGCTGACCCCACTCCTCACCCCACTCTTCTGTAGGGGCTCAGCCGGGAGGCGGCCAAGAGGCTCCGCTTCATCCCCGGACTTGTCTACGTTGAGGGTGAGGGAGCCCCTGTCCAACTGCCCATTCCAACCCCATCCCTGCTCTACATCCAGCTCTCCAATCCCTGCTCCACATCCAGCTGTCCATTCCAACCCTATCCCCTGCTCTCTGTCCAACTGTCCATTCCAACCCCATTCCTTACTCCTGTCCAACTGCCCAATCCCTGCTCCTGTCCAGCTGCCCATTCCAACCCCATTTCCTGCTCCAGCCTCGTTCCCTGTTCCCTGCCCCGTTCCCAGCCCCAGTGCCTGTTCCCTGCCCATTCTGGCCCCATACCTGTTCCTGCCCCACTGCCAGTGCTCTATCCTGCTGCCAGTTCCCAGCTCACTGCCTGTTCCTGTCCCATTCCCAGTTCTGCTGCCCATCCCCTGCACATTCCCAGCCCCACTCCCTGCTCCCTGCCCAGTGTCCCCTGCACTGTGCCAGGGCTGTGGAGCTGCCACCCTGTCCCAGGGATGTGGCAGTGTGGCAGCAGCCCTGGCAGTGTCCCCTCCTTGCAGAGGGAGCCGTGCGCAGGCAGAGCCCGGAGCAGCGGCAGCAGACCCTGGCCCAGATGGAGACCCTGCTGCAGGCCACCGGCTTCCCGTACCACCTGGTCCACCTGGAGGAGGTATTGGGGTGACATGGGACAGCTGCTGAGGTGAGGGGAGACTTCTGGACAGCTTGCCCTGTATCCCTCTCTGCCCCACAGGCGCTGGAGCTGCCCCCATCCATCCTACAGCCGGGGCCGGAGTGCACCGGCACGTCCGGCCCTTCCTACAAGGAGGCTGTGGACAGCTTCATCCAGCAGCAACGACAGGATGGGGACAGTGGCACCTCCCTGCCTGGTCACAGCACCCCGGACAGGCCAGCAGGAGCCACCCCCTGCCTGCCAGACGCTGCCCAAACCCAGGAGCTGCTCCGCAGCTTCGAGGCTGCGACAACAGCGACGGCGCGGGAGGAGCTGCTGGAGATGCTGCGGTGAGGGACTGACCCTGCCTGGCACCGCTGCCAGCTGGGCACAGGGTGGCTCTGACCCGCTGTCCCCTTGTGCCCAGGACCCACCTGATCGTGCAGACAGCCCGGGACAAGGGCTATGCCAAGGTGATGATGGGCGAGAGCCTCACACGCGTGGCCATCAAGCTCCTCACCAACCTCTCGCTGGGGCGCGGCGCCTACCTCGCCGTGGACACGGTGAGCTGGGGACAGCCACCCACACCCCAGGGGTGACACGATGCCATGGGGGATGTGGCTTGGTGGTGGCACAGTCCCCTGGCAGCCCTGCACCCACAGGGTTTCACGGACCAGCGCCACGGTGATGTGATGGTGGTGAGACCCATGCGGGACTACACGGCCAAGGAGATCGCCTTCTACAACCGCTTCTTCAGCGTCCCCACCGTCACTGTGCCACCCCTCTTCACCAAGGTAGGGGTGTCCCGTGGTGGGGAGCCCACGCTGGGAGTCCCCAGGGCAGGGACAGGACCCTCAGTGCTGCCCTGCCCTCCCTGTTGTTCCCTCAGCGCCGGGAGAAGCTCAGCATCCACCAACTGGTTGAGCGCTTCCTGCTGGGGCTGCAGGAGGAGTTCCCCTCCACCATCAGCACCGTGTACAGGTATGGAGGGTCCATGGGGGGAAACTGGGGGTGTGGAGGGATTGGGGTCTACGCACAACCCTCATTTTGGCCGCAGGACTGGAGAGAAGCTGAGCCCGGAGCCAGCCAAGGCCAGCAGTGAGTCCCAGCGCTGCCTCCTCTGCCTCTGCGGCCTGGACACCATTGGGGGTGAGTGGGGAGGGCTCTGGGGGGATTTGGGGAGCAGCCCAGCACCCCTCAGTGTCTTGGACCCCATTGGGGGTGAGTGGGGAGGGCTCTGGGGGGATTTGGGGAGCAGCCATGCACCCCTCGGTGACCCCCTGGCTCTTACAGAGGAGGAGCTGGCTCTGGAGCCCACGCTGATCTGGGAGGAACCAGCACCAGGGTGAGCACATGGGCTGGGGGCATTCCAGGATCCCACAGCTGCCCCCAGGCCACCAAGATGGCACCGCTGAGTGTCCCTGTCCCCATCCCTGTCCCACAGGGTAGAGAGCAAAGCCGCCTACATCCCCCTGCTGTGCTACAGCTGCCGCCTCACCTTCAAGGAGCTGGTGAGGTTTTGGGGTGCAGAGGGTGGGCCTCGGGGGTGGTGGGGGTCGCCAGGCTCACAGCCCTCTCGTGCAGGGTCCCCTTGACACGCTGCCACCCTACATGCGCGCCGAGGGCCAGCGCAGGATCCGCAGGTACCGGGGCTGGGGGTTCCTGGGGCTGGGGGGCTCCTCCCCACCTGCTCAGCCCCCAAGGCTGTGTCCAGCCAGTGTCTGTTCCCTGCAGAGCTGAGATGGAGCAGAACCAGGAGAACCAGGAGTCTAGTGAGAACTGAAGGGGTTGGGGACAGCAGGGGACACATCCCACTGCCACTCCTCAGGGCTACATTCCTGACAGCCAGGCAGCTGCTTCTGTACCCCACTTCTGCTGCTTTTATACCCCATTTATGTGCCAGCCAGGAGCAGGGAGAGCCCCCATCCCCATTTATTGGGGGTTGGTTGGGGTGCAGGTCCCCAGTCCCTCCCACCTCCTTGCCCCAGCTGCCTGCCAGCCAGGGAGGCCTCAAGTTTGTTTTATTCGGTATCTGTATAAATAAAACATTTGAATTATTAAAAAAAAAAAACAAACCCAAAGTCACAAGTGTCTAAAGTCCAACTGGGGCTGCCAGACCTCCTCAAACGTGGAGGGGCCACAACCCAGGACCCCCATCCTGGAGCTGGGGGGGGGGGGGGGGGGGGGGGGCTATTGCTTGAGTTCAGCCTGGTTCTGGAGCAGGGCTGGGGCCGGCAGGGAGGGGGCACAGGCTGGCTCTTGACCCCCCCATCCCCACCTGGCAGCCAGGGGTGCCCAATGGGCGGGGTGGGGGTGGCACGGGCTGGCTCTTGACCCCCCGATCCCCACCTGGCAGCCAGGGGTGCCCAATGGGCGGGGTGGGGCTGGCACCTCCTGTCCCCCCTCCCCGGGAAGGCACGACGCGGTCTGTGCACGTCGGACGGCTTCAAAGCAATGTAAGAAAAACATCCAGAAAAAGGGAGCGCCCAGAACCCCAGATCCCAGTGCCTCCCGGGCCGGGATGCAGCCCCAGCCTGGGGGGCTGCTTAAGGCACTGGCGGTGATGTCCCTGCCCGGGGAGGGGGCTGCAGCCCCTTCCCCCCTTATTCCTTCTCCCGCGTCCACTTGATCATGGTCTCGGGCGAGCGGTAGAGGAAGATGAGCTTGGCGTAGAGCTCCTCCTCCAGCTCCAGCTCGCCCGTCTCGCGCACCAGGAAGATGTCCTGGCACAGCTTCAGGATGCGATCCACGTAGGGCAGCTCCTCGAACATGATGGAGTGCGACACCTCGCTGAAGAAGTCCCGCACGAACTTGCCGATCACCAGCACCACGGACACGTAGAGCCCCATGATCCTGCCAGAGGGGGGCACATCTGGGTCACACCGGTGTCACAGGCATCCCAGTTCTTTCCCCAGGTGTGCCAATAACCTCTCCCTTCCCCTCCCTCGCTCCCTGCTGTCCGTCAATCTTGGCATTCCAGAAAGGGTTTCGAGTGATTGGCCAAGTTCAAAAGATGCCTCTCATCCCTGGGGACGCTGGGCCATCCAGGTGTCATTTGTCCCCTGAGACTTCCCCCGCCTTACCTGGTTGGTGGGATCCCTACCCCTTCCCTGCCCCTCTCCCCAGGGTTAAAAGGAACAACCACGTGGTTTAGGAAGTTCTGTTGGAGGAGATGCTGAATTCAGAGGCCTGTGGGCCAGGAATAAAGCTCTGGATCCAAACCCTCCAGCAGAACTGACTCCTTTCCTTCACCATCGCCTTAAAGCTTCTCCAGCAGAGGTAAACCTGAGCTCCTGCATGCCTGGGCTTGTCCCAAGTGCCCAGCTGCAATATCCAGCCAGCCAAAGGTGTCTCTGGGGTGAAACACCACACACCCAGCCAGCCAAAGGTGTCTCTGGGGTGAAACACCACACACCCAGCCAGCCAAAGGTGTCTCTGGGGTGAAACAACCACACCTGGCCCCTTTGGTCGAGCAGCGAGAGCCAGATGAGCCCAGGCACGTCCCACCTGGCTATACTGGTATTTAATTCCAATGCCTCCAGATCCCCCCACACCCTGGCACCCTCCACGTACCCGTAGCCAGCCAGGAAGCCCAGGCTGGGGGGGCTGACTTTGTCGTTGAAGATGACCATGGGGAGGATGCTGCCCACCTTGGATGGCGCGTTCTTCTGCCTCAGCACCCACCACTCCACAAAGTGCTCACCGGGGCCAGAGCCCCTGCGCTCCTGTTTCAGCTGCAGCTCCACGTCCAGGAAGTTCTCCTCACCATCTGCAGAGGGTGACACCGTCAGGGCAGGGCACAGTGGCTGCTGTGCTCTTGAGGACATTTTTTGGGTGGGAGTGACACGGCAGGACTCGCGTCCTCACTGTCCACAGGGGCTGGCACCACCAGATGTGCTCCCAGTGCTGCTGCCTTAGGGAGGGACACACTGGGACTCATGTCCTCACTGTCTTCAGAGAGAGAGGTGGCACCCAGTGCTGGTTTTCTTGTGGGGAACATGTTGGGACCTACCTGGCTGCAGCTCCTCGATGGGTTCGGCTTCGAGGCCAGTGGATGCCTGGATGTATTTGGGGAAGAGGTTTTGCAATGCCCTGCAAGAAAGCGGAGTGACAGGGGGGGTTACACCGTCCCACCGAGCCCAGGGGTCCAGCCACCCCCCTCAGGGGACACTCACACGGGCTCAGTCCTGGTGCCATCCAGCATCTGGGCCAGCTGCAGGCGCTCGGGCGTGCCGGGGTCCAGCTCTGTGCTGTGTTTGCCGTAGGCGTTCTCCACCGTGCCCCCCTTGCTCAGGTCCCTGCGGGCACCAGAGGCTCAGTGCGGGCACGGGGGCGCAGGCAGGGCTGGCTCCTCCCTGGCCGTGCCCGAGGTACCTCTGCAAGATCCAGCTGAGGTGCAGGGTCATGTCAGAGGAGCCGTTCTGCAGCTCCAGCCGCATCTGCTCGCGGCTGGGGGGGCTGATGCTCCACAGCGAGCCCGAGCTGCCCTCGATGCGGGCGGTCACGATGTCCTCCACGTCATAGATGGTGATGAACTGCATGGCCAACTGCCACCGAGGGGGACAGAGCTCAGCCCCTGCCCTGGGGGCTCTGCCAGCCCCCGCCCTGGGCAGCCAGCAGGGATTTTTTGGGGTGAGGAGGGGATTTACCAGCTTGCCCTCAAACTCTTTGGTGAGGTCCTCGTACTCCTTGTCAGTGAAGGGCTTGATGTATTGCTGCTGGGAGCTCGCGCTGAACAGAGGCTGAGGAGGGGGACAGGGGGACATCAGCCAGGCAGGGCACCCTGGTGTCCCATCTGGGCAGCCCAACAGCCACCCCCACATCCTCACCTCGTACCCCCCCAGCTTGAGGGTGACGGTGACGTCGATGGGGTGGTTGATGATGCCCACCACGGAGCGCACCAGAGACATGAAGAGCAGAGGGAACCAGATGATGCCCACCAGGAAGAGGATGATGAGGCCGCCCATGCCATACTTCACCACCTTCTTCTTCTTCTGCCCCCTGGGCTGGGGGAATTTCTGGGGTGGGGGGAGACAGTGCACGGTGTAGGGCGGGCTCAGGGAGACCCCAAGAAAGCCCCCGGAGGGGTTTAGTGAGGGACCCTTCCTGGCACAGGGGCTGTACCTTCTCAGTCTCCCGGCTGCACTTGATGATGAAGATGTTGGCGTAGATGTCCTCCACACACATCCAGTCGGGCAGGGACAGCGTGGTGTCCGTCCACACCCAGTCCATGACGGCACGCAGCTCCACCAGGAAGGGCACGAGGCGGAACCTGGGGGGGACACGGGGACAGGGCAGTGGTACGGCACCCCCGGCGTGCCCAGGGCTCCCTGCGGCCCCGTGCCCTACCCCTGGAAGAGGAAGAGGTTGAGGTAGTTGTATTTCTTGGTGAAGAAGTTGCCCAGGATGCGGGTGGGGTAGCCGCAGCGGATCTGGTAGGCCGACAGTCCAAAGTAGATGCACTTCACAAAGTACCAGAGCTGGGCCACCGTGTTGTGGCGGAACAACCTGCGGGAGGGACGTGGCACCACCCTTCAGCCACCAGCCTGGGCCACCACGTGGGCTGGGGGACACCAAGGTACCACGCAAGGGCCACGCCGTGCTGCGGCGGGGAATCCTGTGGGACGTGCCTTTGGGTGACGTAGGGCAGGATGAAGAACATCCAGATGTGGATGCCGATGACCAGGATGACCTGGAAGACGAGCTTGCCCAGCACGCTCTTGCGGAGGTAGAGCGCGCGGTCGATGACCATGGTGGTGAACTGGAAGAGCAGCATGAACAGGAAAGCCTCTGGCACTTGGTTTTCCAACAGCGAGGAGGTGATGTCGGCGGCCGCCGTGTATTTCTGGGGGGCAGGAGAGGTCAGGACCCGGCCCAGCCTCACCCCGTGGTGGAGGCAGGACAGGCAGGGCCCTGTGGGACTCCCCGCTCACCCCAAAGGCCCAGAAGCCGAAGATGATGATGATGAAGCCGACCACGTCGGCCAGGAACATGTAGGCGTAGACGTCGGTGGCCGCACGGCTCTGCGTGTCCACGATGTCCCGAAAGAACTTGCACACTGGCTGGTATATGTCGCGTGCCCTGCAGGGATGGGGACACAGGGAACAGGGGACAGGTGACAGGGACTGCACCCCACAGCCCCCACCCCAACCAACACCCCCACAACTCACATGGTGAGGAAGAAGCCCTTGACCTGCAAGCCAAACGCCCTCAGCTTCCTGTGAGCGTGGCTCTCTTCTGACTCCTCCTCCTCTTCCTCCTCCTCCTCGTCCCCTTGAAGTGAGGCACAGCGTGGGTGACAGCCAGGGTCCTGCACAGCCACATCCTGCCCGACCCCAGCACCCTGGGGGTGGCAGCTTTGCTACTCAGCAGGACATGAGGGTTGGGAACTGGTGCTCACCTTCCACCAGAACCACCTCCGTTGTCTTCCTCCCCTGCTTCTTCCTGAAGCGGAGCTGCGTGGCCTCACTCTCCTCTTCCTGCTCCACAGACTCATCCTCTGGCTCCAGCTCCAGCCCCGTGGCTGCTCCCAGTGCTCCTGGCTGGGCTGGGGCCTCCAGCCCTTCCTCAGCCACTGCTGATGGTGGGGACACGGCTTCCTCCGGCTTCTCCTCCCCTTCCACGCTCCGCCGCTTCTCGTCCGTCATCTTCTCCTGGTCCCACAGCCCATAGGACTGCAGAGGGACACGGTCAGGGGTCCTGCTGCCCCCCCGCCTCACACACCTCACTCCCAGGATCATCCTGCAGCATCAACTCCCACCAGCACTGGTGGGAAACCACGGCAGAGCCACCCAGCACCTGCTGGGTTCTGCCTGGAGCCCCCAGGAGCAGCTCCAGCTCCCCCCAAGTGCCCACCCACGGCCCAGGGCTCACCAGCAGCAGGGAACGATGGAAGAAGAGGGCCAGGAGCTGCAGGAGGTCATACTGGATGTAGTAGATGGACTTCTCCAAGCCAATGATGCGCGGTGGGAAGAAGGGCTTGCCCTCGTTGCGCAGCAGGGTGATGTAGCCATTCCAGGGGAAGAAGCCAAACTGGAAGAGGTATTTCACCACCACCATCATCTGTGGGGATGCTGGGGTCAGTGGGCGGCAGCGGGGGCCGGGTGGCACCGTCCCTTCACTGGCCACCCCCTGCCCACCTCGGTGAAGATGATGGCGGTCACCCAGAAGCGCTTGGTGGGCCGGGGGTTGGAAAGCATGGCCCAGAGGAAGACGAGGATGGGCAGGAAGAGGGAGATGACAGAGCCAGTGACCATGTTGTTGAGGACGATGGTGAAGTAACAGAGCAGCTCGGAGCGGCCGGTCCCGAAGCGGTACCCGGCCAGCAGCAGCTTCAGGAACCGGTTGTGGGACTGGTAGAACCGTTGTGACTCATCCAGCTCAGCGACACACAACCTCCTGCAGGATGCAAGGCTGGGGTGAGCCCCCCTGCTGCCCCCCGCCCCATCCTGCTGTCCCCATGTCCCCCTGTCCACCTGCTCCTGAGGAGCTCACTGGCAGTCCGCTTGCGCTGCTGGGGAACGGTCAGGAACTGCTGGGCATCAGCCCCGTCCTCCACGCTGATCTCCTGCTCCTGGTTGCCAGAAGAAGGGGCAGCTCTCACGTACCTGTTGGGGATGACAGAGGGACAGGGGTGAGCCCCCTGCCTTGCCTGTGGCACTGCCAGGGTCCCTCAGGGTATCTATGCACCTGCCTGGAAGCGCGGAGGAGGGACGCTGCAGCCAGGGAGGTGGGCGGGCTGGGCTCCTGCAGGAGCTCCTCTGGCGGCAGGTCGTACAGCTCATTGGCGAACTCCTCCTCGTTTATCTCCTCTCCCTGTGGCAGGCAGGACGTCAGTGCCACCCCCGTGGGCTGCCACCCCCACGCCGTGCCCCGGTGTTCCCCCGGGCTCACCCTGGCCAGCCGCTCTGCCATGACAAACCTCTCGAGGCACAGCACCCGGGACATGTCCGTGTGCTCCCGCGTCTGTGTGTCCAGCCACTGGGCCAGCCCGTCCATCAGGGCCTCGCACAGCAGCCACAGGAACTTCAGCGTGTTCACTGCCCGCTGCAGGGCTGTGCTGCGCTCTGCCAGGGCAAGGAGAGGGCACGAGGGTCACCCCAGACCTCCTCAGCACCCCCAGTGCTGCAGTCCTGCTGCCCACCTACCAGCTCTTCCCACGTTCTCTTGCTCCCGGCCTTCAGCCCCCTGGGCAGCCTCCACCCCTCTCCTTGCACCTCATCATGCCCCGCACCAAATGATGAACATCATTTCTGGGGCTCTCCCATCCCCTGTCCCCCCACATCCACCTGAACAACCAGGGTGGGCACCGAAGAAGCTGCACAGCCTGTGCCAAACCCCACTGTGCCACCAGAGAGCCCTCACACATGCTGGGAGTGCCCTGCCAGGGCACACAGCGGGCATCAGGCAGGGCTGTGTCCCCTCCTGCCCCCCAGCCCCATTTTGGGGTGTCACACCCACCTGTAGGGCTCTCAGTGCCCGTTGGCTGCTCAGGCTGCTGCTGCTGCCTCAGCACCGCGTTGGGGTTGGTCACCCAGGCCTGGTAGGCCAGCTGGAGGGGGACAGGGGCCATCAGCAGCCTGGGGACACTGCCAGCCCTCGGGCTGCTCTGCAGTCCCCCAGCCCTGCTCACCTGGAAGGCGCTCGGCCTCCCCGACTGTGGCTCCTCCTGCACCTCCTCCTCCTCCTCGCTGTCCGACTCAAAGAGGAAGTAGTCCCCAGAATTCAGCACTGCCGGGGGGCACAGGGCGTCACAGCACAGCCAGGGCCATGGCAGGGGTGCCACACCCCAGGCTGTCCCCGCTGCCATCTCCCAGGGCGCTGCCTGGCACCGAGGACACCCATGGGGGACATCAAACCCAACGACTCAACTGCCACGTCCCCAAAGTGGCGCCAGCATTCAGAGGTGACCGACGTCAGTGACCCCAAACCCAGCCTGGCACCCCCAGCCCAACACCCCGTGAGTGCTGGGGAGCAGAGAAGCTGTGGTTAGTGCTCTGAGGCTGAGCCTGGGGACAGGGGACACGCGGGGTGTCCCCCTGGCTGAGCAGTGTCCCTGCAGGTGTCAGTGCAGTGTCCCTGCAGGTGTCCCTGCAGTGTCCCCGCAGGTGTCAGTGCAGTGTCCCCGCAGGTGTCAGTGCAGTGTCCCTGCAGGTGTCCCTGCAGTGTCCCTGCAGGTGTCAGTGCAGTGTCCCCACAGGTGTCAGTGCAGTGTCCCTGCAGGTGTCCCTGCAGTGTCCCCGCAGGTGTCAGTGCAGTGTCCCCACAGGTGTCAGTGCAGTGTCCCCACAGGTGTCAGTGCAGTGTCCCCGCAGGTGTCAGTGCAGTGTCCCTGCAGGTGTCAGTGCAGTGTCCCTGCAGTGTCCCCGCAGGTGTCAGTGCAGTGTCCCTGCAGGTGTCAGTGCAGGGTCCCTGCAGGTGTCAGTGCAGTGTCCCCGCAGGTGTTAGTGCAGGGTCCCTGCAGGTGTCAGTGCAGGGTCCCTGCAGGTGTCAGTGCAGGGTCCCTGCAGGTGTCCCTGCGGTGTCCCCGCAGGTG
Organism: Ammospiza caudacuta; assembly: GCF_027887145.1. Classification (NCBI taxonomy): domain Eukaryota; kingdom Metazoa; phylum Chordata; class Aves; order Passeriformes; family Passerellidae; genus Ammospiza; species Ammospiza caudacuta. Next base: position 20,848,557 of record NC_080605.1, read on the forward strand.
TTAGTGCAGGGTCCCTGCAGGTGTCAGTGCAGTGTCCCTGCAGTGTCCCCGCAGGTGTTAGTGCAGGGTCCCTGCAGGTGTCAGTGCAGGGTCCCTGCAGGTGTCAGCACAGTGTCCCTGCAGTGTCCCTGCAGGTGTCAGTGCAGGGTCCCTGCAGGTGTCAGTGCAGTGTCCCTGCAGTGTCCCTGCAGTGTCCCCGCAGGTGTTAGTGCAGGGTCCCTGCAGGTGTCAGTGCAGTGTCCCCGCAGGTGTTAGTGGTCCCACGGAGGGACCTCTCGAGGGCTGAGCCCTGTCATGGCCCCGTGCTGGGGCTGTACCTGTAGCATGGTCTAACCATGGCCGCCACCAGCGCTCCCTCTGCCGGGACGGGTCTGCCGGGCCACCAGGAGCTGTGGGATGGCAAAGGGGGCTGAGAGAGGCTGAGAGGGGCCCTCCCTGCTCAGGGCACCCACTCAGGGCACCCACCCTGCCCAGGGGGACTCCACAGGGCTCCACCACGATGGGCGTCAGCGAAGGGTCACGGTGCCACCCACGTGTCCAGAGAGGGTTGGGGACACGGGAGGGACCCCCCGGCTCTCACCTGCTTTGTCCCCTTCCTGCTCCGCGCTGACAGCCTGCTCCTGGTGGTACTTCTGCTGCTTGGTTCGGATCCGCTCCATCCTGGGGGCACAGGGTGCTGCAGAGCCCGCTCCCCAAGGGGCACCCCATACTCAGGGGGGTCCCAAGGTGCAGGGAGAGGGGTCCCAGTGCCCCCCAAACCCACTCACTGCCGCTTCAGCTGGTCCAGAGACTTCTTCTCGGCCTGCTGGTGCGAGCGCAGGCTCTTCATGATGCTGGCCTTGAACAGTGCCACACCCCTGGGGGACAGGGACAGCAGAGGGTCAGGGG